>NW_006262139.1:1095794-1269504 GCF_000493195.1 Citrus x clementina
TCCTAGCTTGTAGGGTATGTTTTTGATCGGTTTTCTAAATTATGCTTTGTTTTATTTTTCTAGTGATCTGAGTTTAGGGGTTGAATGCTTCAGTATAGCAGATAAAAATAGTAAGATGGCTTGGCCTCTTGCAAAGGGGATGAATTTGACAATTTCAGAGGAGATTAGTCTAATTTGCAGTGGAATAAGGGGGAAAAAAGGAAAAAAAAAATATAATCCATGAAGGTGAACAAAAAACCAATGTGATGTATATTGAAAACTCTGATCAACTTGGGTCAATGAAGGAGAACGATAAATATGTTAAATGCAATAGAAGTAATTAGGTTTTGGCATGATATGTTTGTCTCTGTGGTCCCAAAAGAGAGTTGACAAAAAGGTTGAGATATTTATTGTTTTTGTTAGACTCCTTTTGTGGTTACTCTGCTTGACTGTTGTGTTATCCAAATTAATCACATTTTCCTTCGGCGATGTGATCATTTGTTACTGATCAAGTTTGGTGGCACCCGAATCATTTAACTGAATTGATCAGTCTAAAACTTAGTCTTATCATCTCAGCCTCGGTTATTAGGCGCTGGGTTTTGGGATACTTTAGATACATAACAGATTTCCTTCTATTGGTTTAGTTATCCTTTGCGGTAGTTTAGGCATATGAGAGAGATTATCTAATTCAATTGTCTCAATTTTGTGATTTACCTCATTGATTTTTACATATGTTAGTATAAAATGGGGTGCAAGACCTAACTACATGTTTACACCACGTGGATAACTTAGTTCTTTCCTTTGTGTAATTTTTGGAAATTACCTTGTGGTTGGTGCATTAGAACTATTGAAGAGCATTTCACATCTTTTGAGATGAATTTGATTTGTTGATTATTTTTTGGGCTCAAACTGTGAAAGATACCATTTGGTTGTTATTTCGTTGGCTTTGATAATGCTGAGGTTAACTCTGGATTTTGTTCTTGACATAGAGGGAGGACAAGTATTGCAGTTGGTTCTTGTCTGGATGTCCGGCCTCAGGGAAAGCAGGCAAGAAGAAAAGGAAAACCAGCTCTTCCAAAGGTTGGACCGTGTATCTGCTTTGTCTTGACTGCATATTGTAGAGGCCTTGTTTTTTATTTGTTAAACAGTATATTAATATTCGTAATAGTTAGCCTTTTTTTTACAAGATAATAAGTCATGCTATTTTCCGTTGTTGTGGTTTACAGAGCAAAGGTGTGCAACCTGTTAGCTTTGAGAAGGAACGGGAGTACTTTCAAGAAGTTGATGCCTTTGAGTTGCTTGAAGAAAGCCCCTCACCAAAGCACTTTAGTACATGGGCCATGGGCAACCAAAATGATACTGTTCCCATTCCACATTTGTGTTCAAGATTAGAGAAGTGGTTACTTTCCAAAAAATTTAACTACAGTTGTGGACCGTCTAGCACACTGTCCAAGATATTAGAAACTCCATATAGAAACTTGGAATCTCTCCAAGGGGAAGTTAATTTTTCAATTTTGAGTACACCAAAAAAATCTTCTTTCAAAGATACTTCTGGTTTCCCTTCTATCCAGAGCAGATTTAATGAAGAGTTTATTACTAAAGATGTTCATGAAAGAGATATAAATTCTCGAAAGAGCAATGCCGTATCTGAAAGTGTGAAAAATGAGAGCTGTGAAGATATAGAAGTTGCTGTAAAGAAACTCTCTCTGGCATCAACGTCAGCTTCATCAGTTGTTGATCATGTAAATCCATTTTCTACACTTTTAGCTGTTTGTGGACAGTCAGCTCCTACAAAGCTATTGGATTTATTCTCCAAATATAGGTTTGTTCGTTATAACCAACAAACATGTGAATTTTTTGCCAGATGAGTAGACAATATATTTCTTATGTGTTATTTGGAATGCCTTATTGTGTTTGGGCATTTTGGTTATTTGCACATTTATCATGATCATTACTGCACTGGTCGTATTTTAGATTGCTGATGTTTCTTTTCTTCTCCTTTCATGCGACCGGGGTATGGGAGTGTGGCTCCTGTTTTCTGAACTAATCACATGGAACTTCCTTCTCTTAGTGACCCAGAAAATATTGTCAAAGTTGGTGAAGGTACTTTTGGGGAAGCATTCCTGGCAGGCAACACTGTTTGCAAAGTAGTTCCAATTGATGGAGACTTAAAAGTTAATGGGGAAGCTCAAAAGGTACTCATTTTGGTCTCATCAGCTGTTTTTGTTCCAAGTCGTTTAGGCAAGCGAACCTATTTGTCAGGAGGTAGGTCAAGGATTATATATCTGGTCAAACTGGTATCTTGAAAGAGATTAAGTTGGCAGGTTACTAAATGATGGGCTTTTAACTTTTTAAAACTTTCTAGTTTCTAGACAATGGGAGCCTGTTGTTTAAAGATGAAAATTCTTTATTTATTTATTTATTTATTTATAAATATGAGTTTTTATTTACTGGGTTGTGGTTTGTTAAAACACTTGTGATGTAAGTGCAAGAGAGGTTAATTGTCCAAAGTTTACTTTTTTGCCTCTTACTAAATTTTGGATGAAGTTTATCTGTCTGATTTCATTGCTTAACTGTGTACTTTGTTGTGCTTCAGAAATCAGAAGAATTGCTTGAAGAGGTTGTACTGTCTTGGACTCTAAACCATTTGAGACGAAATGAGGGTGACACTCTTAATGCTTGCACTACATTTGTTGAAACGTTCGAGTATGTATTCCACTTCATGTGTTCAAAGTTATGAGTTGCAACCACTTCAGATCTCATAGAAACAAATTGCTTCAATAAATTCCAGTTACTGTTTAAGCAGTTCACTATGGCCAATTTGTAGGTAAAGAAAACCAATGTCATGACCAGGTATTCACTCAATTATGCCTGCATGATCGTACTAGTTTTTAGCTTGGGCCAATTCAGATCCTTGTCTAATCTGAATTTTGTGCCTCTCAGACAAATGATTTTGTGTGGTCGTTGGCTTGGTCTTTGTCAATTCCAAATTCAAAGGCATGAGATTGATTGATTTTATGCTGGATAAAGACTAGGATTTGCCACAGATGCATGTAACTGATACTGATACCAAAATAATCCAAACATGCATCTTTGCGACTCTGTAAATCATGTGTTAACAAATGAAAGTTTTCCATTTATGCTTTTTTTTTTTTTTGGCAGGATCAAAGTATGCCAAGGTCCTTATGATGCTGCATTAATCCAAGCATGGGAAGACTGGGATGATAAGCATTGTTCAGAAAATGATAACCCCAAGGAGTTTCCAGAGAATCAGGTTACTTGTCCATCTTATTGGTGTTCGCATGTGAATCAAATTATGTTTCACTTGTTCAGATTTTTAACTCCCTCTTTTTCAGTACCCGCAGCACATAGCTGTTGCCTTTTACATAAACTTATCATCTTCACTCACATGCCAAGTTGAAAACATGCACTCTTTTTAATGTATTTTATTTTTCTTTCTCTCTCTTCTGTTGTTAACTTTCATGGGTTGGGAAGGTTCTTTTGAGATATGATGATTGTCCTTTTTATGATCGATGTACATTTATTAAGCTAAAAAGGGGTTTATTTAGGTTCTTAACTATATTCAATGAATTTGCATTCAGCGTTACATTGTGTTTGTTTTACAACATGGGGGAAAGGATCTTGAAAGCTTTGTGCTCTTGAACATCAATGAAGCGCGGAGTCTGTTGGTTCAGGTATACTAGAGATTTCTTTTCTTGTTATTTTCCATCGTATTTGTGAATCCTTGATAAGTTATTTATCCCAGTGTCCCTTATGCTCTGTAGGTTACAGCTGGCCTGGCTGTGGCTGAAGCTGCATATGAGTTTGAGCACCGGGACTTGCATTGGTTTAGTTACAAACTCAATTCTTTGATTGCATTTTCACGTTTCTTTTCCTGATACCTGAGTTAGGAAACTTTGCATGTTGCAGGGGAAACGTACTTTTGAGTCGAAATGATTCTGTTACAATGAATTTTCTTCTTGACGGGAAGCAAATGTTTGTTCGAACATTTGGACTGTCTGTAACAATAATTGATTTCACTCTTTCAAGAATTAATACAGGTGAAAATTCTCTTTTCCCTTTATACATTTGTCACATTGAAGGTTAAATTAGCTGGTTCAGTAGAGCTAATGAACATTCTGTGAACTCAGGTGAAGATATTTTCTTTTTGGACCTTTCTCAAGACCCTGAGCTCTTTAGCGGTCCAAAAGGAGATAAACAAGTAAGGAATATTACTAAATGTTTTAGTTTCATTGTAGTACTTTGATTTTATTATGCATCAAAGTGATTTTTACAATGTTCTGCAGTTTGATACTTATCGAAAGATGAAAAAGGTAACGGAAGATCAATGGGAAGGAAGGTATGAGTTATCAGATTGGCCATATTGATTCACTGGTTATAATTTAAAACTCTGCAGTCAGTTGTACAATTAGATCATTTTGCTGATTCTCTCTATTCATAATATCTCATTTTACACCATGAAAATTTTCCCAACAATTTCCTTGCTCTTTCTTTTCTGCATTTTAGCTAGTATTCTTGATCTTACTCGGGTCTTAAGTTTCGTAGGAACATATAATTGATTTAATAATTAAGTTCTTGTTAAATATTGTGCAAGGAGAATTATTTGTGATAAATCTGATAACCAATTGCACACCAGAAAAGAGTTTGATAAGCTAGCTTAGTTTGGGCAATTGTATCTGCAGTCTTAACTAATAAACCTTTTTCCCGTGTGCATTTAAGGGTGTTAGCATTCTTTTAGTGTCGTTGGATTATGATGGATGGGATAATGTTTATTGACTTTCCGTTTCATTAAACTAATCATTTCATTGTTTCTTGAGCTGAGCTCGTTGATTTTATTTTTAAGCAGTTTTCCCAAAACTAATGTGTTATGGTTGGTATATTTGGTGGACATGTTACTCCTGAAGAAAACATTTGTAAGTATCTTTACCCGTTGCTGATCACTGATACTTAATGTTAGTTTCTCAGTTCAACTTCGTACAAACCGGAAAACAATTGTAATCGTTGAATGTACGACTAATCAAAACGATGTACCAGGATCGTTCTTCGAAAGATGAGAGAGATTTACGATCATTGAAGAAACGTCTGGACAAGTATAATTCAGCCAAAGAAGCAATTTTTGATCCTTTCTTCAGTGACTTGATAGTGGATAGACCTTTGTGAAAGGAAAATGACCAGAAGGAAAGTAGGTGGAGTTTTTATTTAAGAAAAAGTAAGCAAGTTCTCTCATGTACAGTTTTAGCTACAACACTTGACATCGTGTATGTATTGAATCAACAAATTCAAACTTATCTTACAAAGTTTTATTTTGCCAAGATGTGATGTAATGTTTTTGGTTGTTAAAATTTAATTAAAAAAAAAAAAGAGGAAGAAACTTGGGACATAATGAGCTTTACCTCTTTGATAAGGTGAATAGCACTAACAAAAAGAAAAAAAATTTGAGTGATGACATATAACTAAATAGAAATCAATTAATAAAAACGATATTTTAAAAGAACCATTTGCAACTTGAAACAAGAAAAATAAATCATGAATCTCCTTATCAAAAAAAGAAATCATGAATCTCTTGAGGATCCTGTGGACACAGTCTTGCCACCTATCAAAGACTAAGCAAAAGTATGCCCAAGTTTGCAAGACAATCTGCAACACTATTGTATTCTCCAATACAAGGGTGGAGCACAACAAAATTTCATGAAAGGAAGCTTCCGTTAACAATTCAACCATTGACGTTGAAGCAATTTATGATCATATAAGACAAATTGTTAACTATTCTCATAAAGATAAATACAATCCACAAAATGGATTAAGGGCATATGATATTAAAACTGAAAAGTGCAGAAACAACAAAAATTAAACAAAAAAAGAATCAATGTAAATATTACAGAAGAAGAGTAAGAATGGAACCAATCATCTGGCTTTGTTTGAGGATATATAATAGGAAATACAGATACATTTAAAACCAAACTCAGATAAGAAATTGCCTAAATTGAAAACACATAAATTTGCTAGGTAGTTTCAATTTTCTAGGGCTATCAATACATATAGAAGATTAGAAATAAGGCAGAGCAACAAGCCAACAACAGCTAATATATAGCAGATTCAATTGAAGTCAAAAAGATAAAAAAAAAAGAAAGGAAAATTCTTACAATCAACTAGCAAAGAGACAAGTTAGAAAATTAACTCTTGCTCAGCCAAGTTGTTGGAGAATCTCAGAATACGCTGGGAACCTGAGGATCTCCCACCACCATTATTTATCCATGTTAAAAAAATTGATCATGGACATAAATACAACTCTCATAAAGACTATTGAGCTGAGACCAAAAAAAAAAAAAAAAAGAACAATCAAAAGCAACAAAACAACACCCTATCCTCCAAGTCATCCACCTGTTGAAAAGACCTTCATTGATCACAGCAAATAATTTTTTATCATTATGATCACAAAGTGCCTTTCTAAAATTAATAGGATGTTGTAAACAAGTTTTACAAGTATTGTAAATAATAAATTGTTTTACAATATGTAAAACTCGTTTACAGCATTGTAAAAGTTCATCTCGTACTTAAATAAAGTGCGAGGTTTCTTACTTGATAATTTCTACATAAGCAACACCCACAAACATCTCTTTTCCAAATTTACTAGCTATCCACTTGTCATCATCATCTTTTTTAAATTTATCATAAAAAATGATTGAGTAATTGGTTCAAGTTATAAGAACTAAAGAGACATTTAACTATTATTTAAAAAAAAAAAAAAGATTGTCTAAATGTCATGTTTAAAGGAGGGGCCACGATGCATGCAGCATGCAACATGAAGCTTTGATTCTTCACAAAAATGAATCTTCATTTTTTTTGTCATCTTAAAGCAACTTGGATAGAATTTGGGAAAAAATAAATAACAAAAAGGTAAGAGATGAATAGATGATAGTAGACTACTTTCTATCTTGTTACCAGAAATCAGCAGCATGACATGTTCCAAAAGTTTCCATGCACATGCATTGTGATTTCTTGTCACTTACATCCTTTTCAAAATCTTTAATTGTTCATGACGTGTATTTGTACTAAATTGGTGCTCGATTGTCGACATTAAGTCTATGAAGTTCTTTTGCATATTACAATAACGAGGTGTTGTTTAACAAATGTGAGTGTGATTGGTGTTGGTAGAAAGTTAATCTTTCGTTTGCTGGAAGGAAAATTGATTCCTTAATCTCCTCTTTCACTACTGAAAGTAATTAATATGCAGCTTTTAAGCAACTAGAACTCAAAAAGCAGACATAAAAGCTGGGTAAATGCTCCTTTACTATCTATAATTTGAATCCACTAGCCAGTTATTCAACGAACCCAATGTGACTGGTATTGCTAGAAGTGCATCTTTCGGTACCGAGGGAGAATTGATTTCTAATATCTCCCTAGTGTAAGTAATATACAAGTTCTTCTCGTACTACTTTATAATCCAATCGACAAATTTTGAGGGTCAAGAGGGCTTCAAATAATATAGATTTTGGGCTTTGTCCTCCCTCGTATTTTATATGTACTTACCAAAAAAAAAAAAAACTCAAATTGCGAAAATAAAAAATTTAATGTGATATGCGGTACCATAAGCAAAACTTAGATTTTTAGACATATTGCATGCTTTAGTGTAAAAGATTTGACTAATTGGAATATTTTTTTTTGAAATGAATTAAAATATTTATTAACGCGAGCATACCTTATGTTTGAAGATTTTCTTAAAATATGTGTGATTGATATTCATTTATTTTTATGTTTAAATTATTAACAACCAGTCACCAACCTGAGTCTTTACTTTGATAATACTCGAAACGAAAAAAAAAAAAAATTCAAACCCTTTTTTTAATATTGAATGTATTAACAAGTAATCACCCACCTAAGACTTTACTTAAATAATACCAAAAAAGGAAAAATCAGAAATTCACTATAGTATCCATGCCCATATCTCTGTTATCTTATATTTTATGCCTTCTTTTATTTATTTATTTTTTATTTTAAGGATTCAAAAGAGAACACCAAGCATCTTACAATTAAATTTCACAACCTTATCAATTAATGTAAAGAGTATGTGACCATTCTTTCTCTTTTTCTATACATATCTTCTTGGTTGCTTTCGGCTGTGACTGAGTCAGACAATTGCTTTTGATTCATAAAATTTGAGAGGCAAAAAATCAAAACAAAGAAATACACTTAGATTATTCCACATGGGTTTAGACCCCACATCATATTAGTATCGTAAGCATATAAACAAAGTGATATTAACAGTAATTAATATGTGTGAAGATCACCCTGAAAAGGGCTTTAAAAGTTTGTAGATTTTCTGCTACTTAATCATGTATTATGATTGTGTAGAATTGCATAATCATAATGCATGATTGTCTACAACATTAATGTCTAATGAATTTTGTTGTAAAAATAGATAAATTAACACTAAATTGTACCATTAACAAAGAGATTTGTATCACATATAGAATGTAAAATCCCTGATGTTGAACTCCAAAGTAATTACATTATAACTGATCTCCATCATAGTTACAAATCTAAAACTCTAGTGATATGTAACATACTTATGATGTCAGATAAGTTTATAATAACATGTTGGAGTAAAGAAAGATATGTTTATTAAATGTGTGAAAAATCTAAAATATTAACCCGAAATGTTTATTAAATGTGTTATAGTAGTTATAGTTTTGTCACTCATTAACATATTCTTAGTATATTGGGATATATTTTACATAATATTTATAGTTTTAGCTACCCAAACTCAAATCAATTTTAATATAATATTATAATTTTTGTGATTAAACACTGGTTAAAATAAAGTAATATACACCATAGTTTCCATTCCAAGGTTACTCAATTAGTTAATCATATCATAAACCATTTTTTGCATGTTAAGAACTCTAAATTTAAATTAAACACGATTCTTTAACGTAAATAGTCAAATCATTTTAGAGCAATTTGAAATCCTAATTTTTATTTATGTTCATGTCATATATAACAGTGTAGACACCTTGTTTTATGAATGAAAGTATAAGTTCAAATAAAATAATAATAATAATGTCTTTTATAGCATAAGATATAAGTCTACCGAATATTACTTCTGAAATCTATTTTCACTAATATTTAGAAAAATATCTATCTATATTAAAAAGGAATGAAACCTATGTAGTTCAATCATACCCTCAAATATATTCAGAATATGAATACCACTAGAATTACAAGTCCACTAATTAATCTTTTTTATTTCTACATGATCAATATATATAATTAAAGACAATATATGGAAGAGCCTATGCCAAAGATTTTACGGCGGTTGAGGTCTTATTAAAAAAAGCTGCCATAAACTTTGGACAGAAATTTCCAGCCCCAAATCCAAAAAGTTTTTATTTTATTTTATTTATTTATTGCCTCTTTAACTTTTTCCTTATCTTTAATTTGTGATAATTATTAATTAATTATTGTAATGGTTTTTGCTGATCTAAGCCAAGTTGACAATTGATCCTCTCTTTTTTGCATTGTCCAAACAAGTTCATGTATCATTGAGATCATCTTTGTGTATAAACGAGTAATGGGTGCTGAACAGATAATCTTTTTTTTAATTAATCTTTTCCGAATTTTATTAATCTTTTCTTGCGATTTGTCACATTGATGATATATTAAAAAAAAAAAAAGCTGCACTTTTGATATAAAAGAAAATTATCTCTAATTAATTTTTATTTTTGCTATGAAAAGGTAATTATTCCCCAAAATCTTTATTCTCCTGTCCCCATAAAATTAACCTTTAAATTGTTGTTACCTTTTGTTACTATTTGATGCAAGAATAATTTAGCAACTAGAATTTCCATATATATATTTTTTTTAAAAAAAAGATTCTATTAATTTAAAGAAGAAAAAAAGGTACATCAAATGTAAAGGATATGAACCCATCCATATAACACTTTCGCATTTTTCTAAAGGTAGTTTAGCTAGAGAATTGATAATGACATTGCAAGATCTATGATATACTTGATGTTAACTTGTTCAAATTATTCCATATATAATTTATTTTGCCTTAAATAATTTCCTAAATTGTTTTTATACTTCGGGGAGTTGTATTTCTTGCATTTGTTGTTACTTTTGGTTTTTCTTTTTCCTGCTACGAATAGACTTGTTTTTTCTGACAAACTTTGAATAATATATGCTTCAAATCATTCTCATTGAAATTATTTTGTCTGTGGAATTCTTGCGGCCACCGTCAATCCTCCACTAATCTCAAGTAATTAGCATCTTTCTTTAGTTCACTGTATTTTTATTTTTTTCATTAATCGATGAATTCTATTCTTTGAAATATCTAACACTTAATAGTTTTTTTATTTATAATATATTTTTTAAATATTAATATAATATATATAATTAAAATTTTATTGATATTTATAATTAAAAATTTATTAAATTATAAATGTAACTCAATTAATATTACAATAGGAATGCGCCTCGTGTATACCGTCGCACCATAATTTATGTGACAGCGCACAGTAAATCAAACACGATAAATGTTCTGTCCACGTCTAGCAAGGGGATATCTTACATTCTCATTAAAACTCGTTTATTTCTTATTTTGTCGTTTAGAAAAGGAAAGAAAAGAATTTACACGTTTTTTTTTTCTCTTCCGAGAGGGTGAGGCTATTATGTCGGCGAACTAGTTATTATTTTTATGGATAATTTTTAAAAACCTCTCCTGAGGTTTGGACTTGTTGTAAGTAGATAGTGAGAATTTGTTTATTTATAAAATATTTCCTATCGTCAGTTAATTTTAACATTAACCGTTAGTTAACTGTGCAAAGACAATATTACTCTTAACAACAGTTTGTAAACGGAAATAACTAAAAAAAAATTAAAATTGTTGGCGCGAAAAGCACAAATCCTATTTTTTGACAATTTTATCCTTGTCAATTCCAAAGATTTACAATATCATAGGTAAAGATTATAACTATTTTATTTTCAAGTTTTTAATTTTATCTTTTTTATAGGAACTTTAAGAAAATATTAATAATTTAAATAGAAATTTTTAATTTTATCTTTCTTGTAGGAACTTTAAGAAAATATCAATAATTTAAAAAGAGTAAAATAACCAATAATTTTAATTTTTTTTAATTATTTCCATCTACAAATTGTTATTAAGGGTAATATTATGTTTACACAGTCAACTAACGGTCAATATTAAAGTTAACTGACGGTAAGAAGTTTTTTATAAATAAACAAATTCTCACCATCTACTTGCAATAAATCCAAACCTTAGGAGAGGTTTTTAAAAATTACCCTTATTTTTATTAATAAACAGTATGTCATCATTCTGCCTGGATCAAATAAATTATTTTCTTATTAACTCACTGTATATGTAGGGTGATGAAACATCATAAGGTCACATGCTTAGTTGGAAATTTTTTTGGACGTATTTTACTAATTTATAATTTAAATTTTGAAACCAATAAATAAATTAAAAGGGTTGCTTTTTCAAATCAAATCACCCCTCTTTAATGCAGGAATCCTTCGTAAGAATTCCCTTTTCTAAAGTTGACACGAGACGAACCCAACAAATTATTGACGACGACATATGCAGGACCATACCATCTCATTTAAAATGTTCCCAGTGTGAAAAAAAAAAACCCAAATTAAAGACACAGCAACATGTCACTTTCTTGATCTCTCCATTTTGGACAATTCATTATATTATCCTTATGAATCATGACCTACATTGATTCCAATTCCTTTTTTTAATTCCATTCTGTAGCATATTGATATTGATATACATTTTTTTATTGGTCCAAATGTTACTCACATGATTTATGGAGAGTTTAGTTTGCATTTATTTACTATTTTAGAAAATCAAACATAGAAATATAAATTATTAAACAATTTTTTAAGTACTAATTTGTTTGATTTGTATGAATTATCATCTATCAGGAAGCGTTTAAATATAACATGGTTACAAGAACGAGTTAAGAGTCATATAAAACCCACTAAATTTTGTAAATAGTTTTATTTCTCAAGTTCTTTATTGCTAGTAAGGCCTTGACTTATTAGTGAATTTAGTTCGAATTTTCTCATAAATAGAGATAAATATATCATTTTAAATAATAGTATAAGATCTAATATATTTCTCTTCGTATAAGGTCGAGCGATCTCGCCACTAATTAATACAAATTTATAAATTACACTCAATAAACCTATAAATTATACTATAATATATGAATGCAGACTTCAATTAATAAACTCATATTATTTATATATTGTGGCAAAACTTTATTCTGTTAATCTAATGAAAAAAAATTAGTGGGTTGTATATAAATAATGTGTTATCTATAAATTAGCTTCACATGTATGTTGTCCTTAAATTTCTAAAAAAAAAAATGAAAAGCAATTTTCCTAGTCATAGATGCTGCTTTATAATGTCATTGAAAAAGGGAAAGCAGCAGAAAGAAAGGCAATGGCTTCGATACTTTGATTCTTTCTACAGTGCAATTCCAACACAACCCCCCACCATATCATATTCTTCTCCACAAAGAAACTTGCAACTTGAACTTCATCTTACTCATCTTTATCCACTTTTTCTCCCCTCTTCTTATCTTCATTACTTTCTCTCCATCTCTCATCACTACAGCCTTTATATTCCTGAATTTATCTGCATATTTCTTTTAAGCACTTCCCATTGCACTAGCTTGAATCACTGAATCTCACTAAATATCCATTTGTCTTCCTTACTTCAACCTTATTTCAAGCAGAGGAAAAAAAAGCACTTCTGATTTTAATGGCTAAAGCAGCTTCTAAGTACTTCTTCCTCTTCCTCTTCAACATTCTCACCATCTCCTCTTCTGGTAAGCAATTACTTTACTTTACTTATTATGATCATAATCTTGAGTTTTTCTTATTCTTAATTTTTTTTCCCCTTATCTTGGTCTTTCAGCAACTCTAGTTGGTTTTGCTTTTAATGGAAGAGAAAACACTTCTGCAGCTTCATCAACAAGTGAAGTAACATCATTTGATTCATTAGGCCTCAAGCTAGACAATGTCCCTTCGCAGCGAATTCGTGTTTATGTAGCTGATCACAGGGTTCTAAATTTCAGTTCTTTGTTAAATTCTAATGCATCCTCATCAGTTGATTTGTACTTAAATTTGAGCCTAGTTGTGGATTTGATGCAATCTGAATTATCAGCTATTTCATGGCTAGAAACCAATGTGCTGACCACTCACCCTCATGTGAACATCAAGAGCATCATATTAAGTTGTAGCAGTGAAGAATTTGAGGGAAAAAATGTGTTGCCATTGATTTTGTCTGCATTGAAATCATTCCATTCAGCACTCAATAGGATTCATCTTGACATGAAAGTTAAAGTCTCAGTAGCATTTCCATTACCATTGTTAGAGAATTTGAACACATCCCATGAAGGAGAAATCGGCTTGATCTTTGGCTATATCAAGAAAACAGGATCAGTTGTTATCATAGAGGCCGGTATTGATGGAAAATTGAGCATGGCAGAGGTTTTGGTTCAGCCACTGCTCAAGAAAGCAATCAAGGCTACTTCTATTCTTCCTGATAGTGACATTCTTATTGATTTGGTTATGAAGAGTCCTCTTGTGCCTGATGCTAAACAAGTAGCTGAATTCACTGAAATTGTTTCGAAATTCTTCGAAAACAACAGTCAGATTGATGAATTATATGCAGATGTAGCTTCTTCCATGGGAGAATTTGTGCAGAAAGGACTGAAGATTGTAAGAAGACTTCAAAACAGCCTGAAGACAAGCATACATGACACAACAATATTTCCGACAACTCCAGTTCCTCCAGATAATAAGCCTACACCAACAATTGTCACTGTCCCTGCTACTAATCCTGTGACTGTAAGTCCAGCGAATCCTAGTGGTACTCCTTTGCCAATTCCATCCACAACTCCTGTAAACATTCCTCCAGCAACTCCCGTGAATCCTGCAGCACCAGTCACAAATCCTGCCACAATTCCAGCACCCGTCACGGTGCCTGGAGGAGCTCAGCCTGTGACTAATCCCGCGGCAGCATATCCACCACCAGCAGGAGGGAATGTTCCTGTTCCCGTGACGCCACCTGCAACGACAAATGCTCCAGCAATTCCAGGACAAAGCTGGTGTGTTGCCAAGAATGGAGTCTCAGAGACAGCAATCCAGCAAGCATTGGACTATGCTTGTGGAATTGGGGGAGCAGATTGTTCATTGATTCAGCAAGGTGCCAGTTGTTACAATCCTAATACTCTTCAAAACCATGCTTCTTTTGCATTTAATAGTTATTATCAGAAGAATCCATCACCAACTAGCTGTGATTTTGGAGGGACTGCTATGATAGTTAACACCAACCCAAGTAAGAAACTCAATTGCTTGTTGATATTTGTTTCTTTACTTTTACAATTAGCTGTTAAATCCATTTGAAATGATTGCTTATACCAACTCTATATCTTTTAAGGCACTGGTTCTTGTGTTTTTCCATCGTCATCTTCTTCTTCATCATCATCAGCACCACCATCACCACCAACATCAGCATTAACACCGCCAGCTCAGCCATCTTCTACTACACCTCCAGCTACCACAACTGCACCACCAGGTACCACAACTTCACCACCAGGTACCACAACTTCACCACCAGTGACAACGTCTCCAGCGCCAGGGACGTCAGGGTAAAGTGCTTTTCCTCATGGCTAATTAGAAATTCCTTAAGTGTATGTTTGGGATTGAGATGTTGCGAGTTATATCACTAGCTGTCCAAGTATAGGTGTGTGGGATGCTGGTAACATTAGCTGCTGTCATTTCAAAGTTAAGCAAAAGCACAACAATTCCAAACATACCCATAGTAGGGATAATTATTTGACTTGGAGAAGTAATGAAGTTTTATGTTTCTGTTACTGGCAGCTCTGTTGCTCCACCTGGAGTGTTAAATTCAAGCAACCCTGCATCAGGTTTCGGGTCCGATAGCCCTCCAGTTGTTAACACATCAACATCAGCTGGGTCACAACTCATTCTTAGTTCCCTCACTTTGGTAACATCCTTTGTTATTGGACTAATTATCCAACAAATATAGAAACAAAGCACTTGTCCATGTACATGAACCGGTCGGAAGCACCAGCTTCAGTTGAAGGATCAGAGTTGCAGCAGCAGCAGTAGCAGTTCGCTTCAAGCAGTGTACAGAGGCACTTTTGCAGGAAGCAAACAAGGCTGAATGATAGTTAGCACCATACCAAAGATGTTGATTAGATGCTAACTGGCCTGCTCGAGCTTGTTCCAGATGTAGAGATGTTTAGTACTTAAGGTAGAAAACTTAGTTTCTACCTGAAACATATAATGCTCTATGTTTAATACTAGGCTACTTTTTGAGTAGATTCTATTTCTAGCATGATATATTGGATGGTAAAATTGCTGTAAATCTTTGAAATTCTGTAGAATTAGTGGGTTCTTTGAGCAGTCTGCTTGCCAATTAAGTGATCAAGTTTTTTATATTTGGCCAAGCATCGTATTCGATCAACTAAATTTACCTTTAATATGAACTTATAGTTTCATTAAGTACTGAAATTTAAACACCATCAAAAAAAAAAAAAAAGAATATTGTTTATACTTCAATATTATTGTAGTACATAAAAGAATAACATAATGTTCATACTACAGTATTATTATTTCTGTGATGGTGATATCTTGTTGGCAATCAAATATTATTTTTGTTCCTCTATGAATAATGTTAATTATGAGCCTTAAACTTGCATCTGCTTACATTCATCCAAGTGGGTAAATAAGTACGGAGTCTCAGTCATGACTCAAACGGTAAGAATGGAAAGTTACTTGTGAATCCAGTCAGGTAAAAATCTCGGAAGAAGAGTCAAAAGTGGTTCAACTGCACAAAAGAGTACATAGCATGTGCAGGCTGTCTTTAACGTTTTAAATTATTATTTTTTTAAATAAATAAACAGACAATCAGCCAATGTAGTATTGCCATCTTGTCATCTTGTCATCTTGATTTTTGTGTTCTGTCAAATCACATCGTAAATTTATTGGACAACGGTACAACACCCATTCAAAAACCCAAGAAAATGTGCTGCTCATTTATGCCGCTCATCTCATTTTCGTTGTGTTTTGTGAAAACAGAAAATGGCCAGATGAAGAAGACACAGTGAAATACAAGAGAGTCAAAAAGTTTAACCCAATTTCATGATGATTTGGAGAAAATGAGAAAAGATTGTTGTCTTATATGTGTAGGAGGATTCTCTGTCTCCATTATTTGAGGCCACTTTTGAGACCCGAGGCCAATGCTTTGGATGCTAATTATAGAACTAGTTGAATTTAACTTAAGGGGGTCCCCTGTACCAGATATTATGGCTTCAATTATGGCTTTGGAATTGGCAAGAAATTATGAGTAGCTGTCATATGATTTTTTTTGGAATGAAGAGATCACACGAACGAACGATTTGCCACTGAAGAAGTAACATTTGTTGGTGAAATATTACATAATGCCTCATTGACATCAAATCATTTAAATTTGTTTTTTTTTTAAAAAAAAAAAACAACTGAGTGGACGAGCCTTCTATTTCAACAGAAAAATTATAAATGGTCCATCCTTAGTTTATTTCATTATTAAAAATATTATAAAATTTTAAATGTGTTTAATTTTATACTCAATGTATGTAATTTGTATCAACCATCACTAAAAATATATAATTACCCTTACAAAATGACAAAATAAAGCAAATATAAATTATTAATAGCTGTTATTTTGTAAAGACAATTCGTTTATTGGTAGACAATCGATAGACATTGTAAATAATAAGTGAAAAATCCAAAAAATTTAAACTTTTGTATGTTTCTGATAACATGATAATTTTTGGGTGAATAACTGATAATTTACCTTTCAATAAACTCCTAAAGAACTAAATACAAGATAAGGCTACAACATAAGTCCTCAAAAACGATGATTCTCTACATAAAACATGACGTTTGTTTTGATCAAATGGTTATGCATGGAAGGTTTACACAAGGTAATTCTATTCCCTTAACACAACTTATGTACATCAATACATTTGTAAATCCAATCTGGAGGATTCTGCTTCAATCTATAATAGTATAATACTAATAACAATAATAGCAGCAACGGTGGCGCTGGCGGTGATGGTGGTAATAATAATAATAACAACAACAACAATCAGCACACAGGTTATGGATGACACATAGTTTATTGTTTTGTTTATAGATTACATGTAATTCATTAAACAATCAAACCGATGACATGTCATCTGTGACGTTCATTCGACTGACATTCATAAATAATATGCACTAGTGCATACTCTAGATCACATATTGCTTATATTATGATTAGTAACAACAGATTGTATAATATATAAATTTATCTTGACTTGACGCCTTTTTTCTTAGATAGTGTTTGTCTGAAATCTGAATAAACCTGAATTAGTCTGAAATCTGAATAGACCTGAATTAGTCTGAATTCTGAATAGAGCTGAATGTTTGAATCTGAATGATATGTTTACTTTTTTTTTTTGTCTGAATCGCTAAAAATAAATATTACGTTGTTTTTTTTAGCTTAAAAAATCTGAAAACTAATATTTTTACATTTATACCCTTACAAATTATAAATGTTAGCAAATAATAAACATCTAAAAGAATATAAATAAGATAATAAATTATCATAATATAAATCATATTCAATTGAATACAACTCTTTAATATTTTATATTATAAATGTTAATCAATTTCATTATAGTTTATGATGTTTTTATATGAAAAATATTCACAAAACATTATGAAGATAAATAATGCTAATGTGAAGAAAATAAAAAAAGATAAAAATAATTATAGTCTACCACTATATATTATCACAAGTTATATGGAGATTGGTAATAATGCTAATTATTAAATTTAATTCACGTAAGGGTAAAAAATTAATTAATTAGATAAGGATATTTTGGAGAATATCTTTTAACAATATTATTCAGACTTTTTAGATTAAATAGAAAGCTAAAAAATTTAGTTTAATAACTTAATGACTTAATGGCCGAAAATTTTCATTAAGTTGAAAAAAAAAACAAACAGACTTAATGATTTATCTAATTAAATTAAGTCAATTAAGTCATTAAGTCAAAAAAAAATGGCCCCTTAGTTAATAAACAACGTATCATCTAAAAAGTTGAATTCCAAATAATTTTAATAAAAATCAAAGATTTTTTTTAACAGGGACATGGAATAATGATCATTACATTTATAATTGTACCAAAAAAAAAAGACAAAAATAAGTGTGATCACAACATTGAAGTTCTAATTTGAAACCCAACCATAACCATTATAGGTAACTCATCAATTAGAAGATTAATTTTATAATTATTAAAATTACTTATTTATCATCCAATAGATGGGTTATCTAATTTTAATATTAATTATAATAACAATTCCAATTATAATTGCAACTATTAATTACAATTAAATTATAATTATGATTATAGTAAAATGACAAGATAATAAACTTCGTCCACATAAATACATCATTTTACTATAATTTTGTAGACTTGAAATCCACAAACTTTTTTTTATTATATTTGTTGTATATAGAATTCTTCAAGAATACTCCGTATTTAAGAGAATTAATTCACGAGACATATTCTTTCTGAATATTATTATTAAAAAAATGCTTATCAATTAACTAGGGATAGTTTTCGGCACGAAATGAAAAAAAAAGTATGAAATCTTTTTGAAAGCCAAATATTATACAGAAGAAAGATATGATTAGCCTTACGATTAGGTAGAATCGAAATTTGTTTCGAAAAAGTTGGTTTGGTTGGATTTTCAGGTTTCGGTTTGACTTTTTTTTCCTTACAATTATAATAGTGCTAGGTAGCATGACTTAAGAGAACATAAGAAATAAATAAATAAATAAATAAGTTAAATTTTATAAGAAAATTGAAAAAAAATATATAAATATTTGAAGGAACTGACCGAAAATTTTGATTCAAGTTCGATTTTATTCTTGGTGCTATTCTTATCGTTTCTTTAAAATTCAGTATCGAACCGAACCAACCTGTTGCCACGCCTAACTAGCATTTAATAGTCAACATTATCAAAAAAATGTAAAATTTTACTTCAGAGATGAGAAGTCCTCTATATTTCAAGAACATTACTTTCAATATTTTAACAATGTGTTTATCAATTAGTAATCAGAATTGGGTAGAATTTAAAAAGATTGGAATTGAAATGGACCAAAATCATAATCAGAATACATTGTTAACTTAAGTTGCAGAAATCAGAATTGGAATAGAATCTAAATAGGTTGGAATTGAAGTGGGGTAGAATCATAATTCAAATTGTTATTCTCTAAATCTTCATAAGAATCCAAATTAAAATTATTGAGTACTATAATTTTGGAAGCGTACCTGAATCCATTGTTGTTGTGTAAAGATTCTTGATTCTTGATGATGGACTTCCAAACTAATTTCTATCATTTGTTAAAGAAATCTCACTGAGAAGATTTTGAGAATAAAAGAAGACTGAGATAGGATGGGGACCATAACCATTGTATATAAGAAAACTAATGAATGGGTTTAATTAAAACCATCTAGCAGTTATTTTGTGTTAACTATCACTTCTACCCCTCATAGAAGTAATAATTAAAACTCTAGTATCTATGTATTTAACCCACAACAATTATACCCTTAGCCATTTAATTAACATTACATAGATCACTTAATTATTGGCTAATTAAATAATCGCTCACACATTTTATTTGTTTCATGTGTGGTCCAAATATTAGATTAGTTAAAATTAATCTAACACAAATAAGTTGTTGACTTGTAGAGATCAGAATTGGACTATGTTGTATTTCCATTTGTGCATTTATTATTTTTTTTCCAGAAATCAGAATAGACTATTACTAGTGCCAAAATATCTTTGGTTAATTATTGTTGTAGCATTATCATTATCTATAACAACAACAACAACAACAACAAAAATAATAATAGCAACAACTAGTACAATACTATTATTACTAATAATAATAGTAATAAAAATAAAATATTAAAAATACTTTAATAGGTGCACAACTTTTAAATGAGTTGTTTATCATTTTCTAGATGACATGTCATTAACAAATTAATCGTAAAGACAAAATGTCATCCTTGAAATTCACGACATTTATAAATAGTATGTGCCACGCTTACTCTAGATGACGTGTCGTTTATATTTTTACCCTCAACAAGTCATAAGTTTGTAAATCTATTGACGATGTGATATTATTCTTGCTTGATAAATGACTCGTCATCTAGAAACTGAATTACAAATGTCTTTAATAAAAGTAAGAATTGTTAGTAATCAAGTAATTGTAATATATATATATATATATATATATATATATATATGAACACACAAAAATAGTAGTGATTACGACATTTGAATATGAATTTGAGACCCAACTACTATTAGTTACTCATCTATTATATGATGAAATTTGTAATTATTAAAATTACCTATTTATCATCCAATAGATTGGTTATTGGTTACTCATTTTTAATAATAATTATAATAACAATTTCAATTACAACTACAACTATTAATTACAATTAAATTTATAATTAATTATTTATGATTATAGTAAAATAACAAGATAATAAAGTTTGGGCATATAAATATGCTATTGTACATACCATAATATTATAGGCTTGAAATCCACAAACTTCATATTTTTTTTCATATTTTTTATGTCAAAATTCTTCAAGAATACTCTATGTTTACGTAGAAACTAATACAATTTTAAAGGGGTTGAGCTAGCAATTGACTTGGGTCTAACTGTCTTAATTATGAAACTCGATTCAGTAAATGTTGTTAGTCCAATTGATGAGAGTTTGTCTAGCAAGAAAGAGATTGATTGGCTAGCATACGAGATCAAGGGACTTATGGTTAATAGAGCTTACATGATCCTTAAACATGCACCTAGATCATGTAACGTGGTGGCTCATAATTTACCCAAGGTGACTTTTCCTTTTCCAGAAGGGTAAATTTTATTTAAAGATTCTCCTGTAGAAATTGCCAGCCTCTTCTAATGTTTTTATTCGGTTATTATTGACCGGTATTTTCTCCTAAAAGAAGTTCTAACTTCGAGAGTGCATTCAAGACATTTTCCCTGGAGGTTTAGTACTCATTCTAGAAATTATGAAACATGAATAAGCATGTCATCATCCGCCAAAGATGAAGCAATTTTGTAATTTGTAGCTTTCTAGAAAATTCCTTGGATAATATATCAAGGGTATCTGTAGACTCTAGAATATTCCTAGGTTGTCGGCCATCTGTCAGTAAATAAACCTGAGAATTTCTTCTTATTATATAGCAGGTTGGTAAGTTTGTTTTGGATGCTTGGATAATTTTGATAGAATATGAATAATGATGGCTGTGATAGTAAACAAAAAAGAATAGTCTCTCAAAACAAAGATCAAGATCAAGGGCTAGGATATCTTTCACAAAGCTTGCACATTTTTTTTTTTTTTCATAAAATTGATTGTGCTTCGGTCTTGACTGTACAGTGTGCCTAATTTTTTAATGTGTGTAAATTGTGAACTGTGAAGTAGAGAAAACACGGATTTAGGTGAAGTTTTTTTTTTTTTAAAAGAAAAAAAGGTTCCCAAATTATTGAAGATATTTTTTTCCCCAATTTTCAGATAAAGTCTTAATCTGATAGATCCCAGATCTTTTCTAAAATATAGTAGCCTCAAAGCCATGAGGCATAAACAAGCATATCATATATAAGCTGTTGCAGCGTCGTTCTAAATGTAAGAGAATTAAGAAAAATATATTCTCCATTGTCAAAAAGCACAAAAACAGATACACTACAGCTATAGCATTTTCTACAAGCAAAATGGCCCTACAGCTTTTCTCTAACCTCTCCACATTTAAGTTACTACATTCCTTATTCACAGGGGTAACTATATAACATAATGATGCTTCAACGCTTGGAGAATACCACCAAGATCAGCATTGACATGGAAACTACAATCTTGAAACCTGAGGTCTCCCAGAAATTCTGTTTTTCGGTACCCACATGTGCGTCTTGTTGCTTTGCGGCTAATTGATCTCTGAGTTCTTTAATAGCTTTGTCCCTTCGTTCTCCCATCTGTTGTGTGACATATAACATCAATTAAACATAACAGAAACATGTAATAAATGTTGAATTTGGTAACAGTAAGAACGGTGGAATGACGAAATTGGTGTAAGGTCCCGAAAATGGATGAGTGGAAATCTTCTTCCAAGCTCAAGCAAGTTACTCGGGCTGATGAGATACTACGTGTTCTTGCCTATTAGGAAAAGAAAGGAGTTTGTAGAATAAGACCATGGGAACTTGCACCAAGTCTAGGGGCCACCACAAGGTATTAGTGGGTGGACCACTAATCAGTTGATGCGTGCATGCACAGTTCAGTGAAATGAAATGGACCACTTACTATATTATTTATAAATGTGGTCCATCCAGCTTTAGGAAAAGCAATAATTTTTGAATAAACTGCACTAAAAGAAATCTTATTCACTGCAAACTATGGAATCATCCCACTGTGATATGAAATATTTAAAGATATTAACATTACCCTTTGAAGCTTTCTTGTTTGAGCACGTGCTTCCTGGAGGCAGAATTCCAACTTCAACACCCTCTTCTTTAGTTCCTGATCTGCTCGCAGTTGCTTCTCTAACTGTTACAGAAAACAATTGTAAGATTATAATTGGATGAGTCACAGATAGTGACAAAAATGAAAAAATGAAATGATACTATTCTCAAAAAGGCAATAATTAACAGAACATGAAGTACCTGTGATTCCAATTCTTTAGTTTTTAGCTTCCAGTGGGCAGACATAATCTTTATTTCATCTTTCAGCTTGTGTATTTCTTCATCCTTAACAACCAGAAGTTTATTAATTCTCTCGAAATTCTTTGGAGAAACCTCATCCAACAATTTCCTCAGTTCACAATCCTTGTTTACTCCAGCTTTGGCAATGGTTTGCATGATATCTTGCTCGATTCTGAAAACTTCATCTTTCAATTGCTTCTGGGAAGATTCTCTTGCTTGAAGATCCTTTTGCAAATTATCTAACTGCTGTCCTAATCTAGTTACACGATCCTCGTGCTCCTTTAATGAACTATTCTTCTCATCTAATTCTTTCACCAATGCTAAGCACTGAAGCTGTGCTGATTGAGCTGATGCAGCACTTGCATCTGCAGTTGCTTTAGTGGCAGCAAGCTGTGATCTAAGTCCATCCAGCTGCATCAGGTACTGCTTCCCCAAAAATTAAGATCAGACTCACCAAAGGTACAGCACAATAGTACAGTTTGAAATAACTAACATATATGAAAAATGCGCAATAAAAAATGATCATACTGCAAACCAAAAACAAATCAAGTAGTGACACAAGGAATATGGCCCTTGGATATCCTCAATTATACCACATAACCATATTAACAAAAACAATTGGCAATCTTTTCCCCCCTGATTCTACTAAATACAGCCTAGTTAAGTTAATTATGATCTTTTTTTTTTGGGTCTTTGTTTCTTTTATTTTTGGTGGGATGGGTTGAGTGGAGATGGGAATGTTTAAGAGACTAATAGCTAATTATAACTTAAACCTTACAAATCCATAGAGTGAGTCAATGTCCCAAGATGCACTTAAATCATCAGAGCATTGGCAACATAATATGAGCATATGGATAACTTGTTCAAATCCCATGGAAAATTGAGAAGTATTAGCTATTGCAATTATGGATCTATGATTTCCACCAAAAACAAAAAAATAAATATGTAATAAACTTCTAATAATTGATAACTAAAAGGTGAACAAGAAGCTAAAGCTCCTTTTGTATGTCTAATCAGGTTGCTTTTTACCCACGTGTGCAAGATACAGATTTATGCAAATAAAATTTGATATTGCTTATTTAATGTGCTATGATAAAAATACAACCTACTTTGGATTCTGTAAGTATAACAGTTTGTTAAAGATGTGAGAGGTTGTTCTGGTACTGATTATGACCTCCAATACACACACACACTCTCGGACAAGACACAAAAGTAAAGTTTAACTAATCTTTTTTTTTTTTTATCATCAATAAGAAATTGACTAGAATTTTTGGATGTTCTAATAATTTATGATTACAAGAGTTCATGCTAGTAACCAGACTAAAGTTGCCAAGCAAGAGAAATGAGGGAATCTTATCACTTGTATAAAATAATTTATAATCTCACTGAAAACCACAATTTGTAGTGGATGCAGCATTAAACGAGCTAATGAGTGGCCATGAAGGTTATGAAAATGACAGCCTAAGTATGGGAAATTAAAATAGCAGGCAGAACTCCCTACCATCTTTATCACGCTCCATTCATTATGTACCATCTTGAAGGAAATGGTATCAATGCATTACACGAAGCATGAGAAACAGAAGAGAAAGAATAAAGAAAAAGATACCCAATCATAAGACCAGGAAAATTGTGCATCTACCATATAAATTCAATCTAGGAAAATAGAAGCTATTTTATGCCTAAAACTGGCTCAATTTATGAACTTAATCTCCAAGCTAAAAAGACAAATTTATGGAATCAGTCAAGGCACAAATAAAGGTAAGACAATAACATAATATCAGAAACACATGGTCACCTTTCCCTCACTGGGCTCCCCATCCAAAATAACAAAAGAAAATTCCAAAAGGCATCTTAAAAAGATGAGGACAAGATTCATGGATTATACCATAGCTTCAAGCAGCAATCCAAAAAAAAAAAAAAACCTACCATAATCCAAGATCAAGAAAATAAACTTGTTTTAAGTAAATCATGTGCCCTAATTTCATTGAAATCATAAATCAAAAGCAAAACATCAGATAGCAGCTAAAACAAGAAAAATTTTTTTTAAAAAAAATTAATCACCTTCTCAGCTGTACAAGCTGAAGCCTGTAGCCGACCATTTCTCTCCTCTAATGTCTTCTGCAATTTGCAAATCTCATCCTCCATGTTCTTTGCCTTCATCTCTGCTTCCTGTGAAAAGCAAAAACCAAACTCAATATAATAATATTAACAAACAAACCCACCACATGACCCCACGCACAGAAAGGCTTTCAGCTTCCCAAAAGACAAAATGATTGAAGCCAAGATTTGAACCAAAAAAAAATAAAAAACAACATACGAATTAATCATCAAAACTACACAAAAACAAAACTCAAAATCAAGATTCAAGTACCTGTCTTGTTAGGGTTTCTTTAACAAAACACTGTTCTTGCGAAGCCAAACGGGTCCTTACTTCCTTTAACTCTGCTGCTAAAGACACAACATTTTTTCTAAAACTTTGCTTCTTCTCGTTCAAATCCTTCAACAAAGGATCAATCTCTCTAGCAGGAACTGAAGATGATGAGGAGGAGGAAGATGTTGACATGGATGATCTATGGCCAGAAGCTGACATAAAAAATCAAAACTTTTGATCCAACGGTAGCCGTTGAAAGATCTAAAGACCAAGTGTCCACACACTGAATCAAAGCCTTGAAATCGAGTGATCAGTGATTCACAGCCCTTAGAGAGAAAGCTATTATCTTCTCCATATCTGCATGTGAAGAAGGGTAGTTGTGCATTAAATTTAAACCATCTCCCAATAAACCCCAAAAAATAAAAAAAATAATAATAACTTTAAAAATACTAAAAGGGGATGCAAAATTTCAACTTGAAAGTTCAAAAACTACGTCAAATTAACATAACTTACACATATAATCAATCATTTGTTTGGGAAAATCTGGTTCGTGTAAAATAAATAAAATTATTTCAAAAAATAAAAACAAAAAAATATTTTTTATGGCAGAAAATAGACCATACTGGACCAAACTAGATTATTATGAAGAGAGAGAGAATTAAAACAACACGTAAAGGGTCTGTCCATTTCAGCTAATAAATATATGTGAAGACTCCTCATGGAGAGAGAATAAAAAAAAAAAAAAAAAAGAATGAGAAGATCAACAGAACTAAAAAAAAAATTCAAACTTTTGAAGTAATTTGAGTTGTTTGAAGCAAACCCACTTACCTCTTTAATTTTCTCGAGAAAATAAGCTCGAATCAAAATCATTCAACAGCAAGAAAACCAAACCATTACTTGACCAGCTGCCTGCAGTTGCATGTGACCAAAAATGACTGTAACATCGCCACCTTGGCAATGAGCAGGCAAAGTGATCTGACGGCTGTAATCTGATGGGCTGATGGAATCAGAGGGCCATGAAAAGGAAAAATTTTGAACGAAAATGGTAAGAAGTAAGCACTGGTGGAATTTTTTAGGGATTTTTTGGGAATTTTGAGACCATTGTTTTTTGTCTTATATGGGATGAGTTGTTGCGTTTGAGAGACAGACAGAGGAGAGAGAAAGTGTTAGGTTCGGGAGTTCAATGTTTATGCGTCAGTGGGGAACCCGAAGCTCGGTCCAAACCTCGGGCTTAGAAAATGACAGAATCCGAACCTTTGGTTTTGGTAAAATTAGATTCGTCCATCGTTTGACTTCGAGTTTGAGCGCGGCAATTCAAAATTTTGGAGGAGGCAAATGAGTTTCTGCCACGTAAGAGTTCTTTTGATAAAATGAAAAAAAATAATGATAGGATTATGAATTTTGGATATGAAGGTCGTATTCTAATTGACATGGTTTATTGTAGAGAGTGATGTGATGATTAGTTGTTAACTTTTATCAGTTTCTATCTAAATAATAAATTTATGCACTTAAATTGTGAGTCATTAACCTTTTTCTTATTTAGTAGTTATCATAACACTCATAATTTATAAGAAATTATCTTCATTTTTTTTAAAATTTTTTTTATGTATTTTAATATTTTATTTTGATTAATGTGTTTCGACGACTATTCTCAAACAAGACCTTTATTTGAGCCATTAATTACATCAAACCTGTAGCTTATGAATTTCTTTTTCAAGTCAATTTACAAAACATAAGGTTGAGAAGACAATGTAGCCCATCAACGACAGATTTGCACCCTCAATTTTAAGGTTCAAGTTCGAGAATTACAAATATTTGTAGACTTTTGATTGGAATAACAATGTTTAAAAAAAACATTTATGGAAATAATCGTTATATTTTGAAAGTACAATAAACCTACGTCTGTATATTGTACATTTTAATTAATTTTTTTAAAAAAGAAGGAGGAGTCATGTCTGGGGATGGCAAAACTAACCGGATCCGGAAGATATGGATCTTAAAAAATAAGGATTCGTGCAAATCTGAATGTAAATGCATCTAGAAAATTGGATATTTGGATTTGTATTATTTTTTAATTAAATTATTTATTAAATTAAAATTAAATGAAAAAATATATAAGTAAAATGAAAAAAAATATAGAAGTTAAATTAAATTAAAAAATATATTAGGATTCGCATTATTTTTTAATTTAATTATTTATTACATTAAAATTAAATGAAAATATATAAGTTAAATAAAAAAACATAATAGGATTAATTAAAAAATATAGAAGTTAAATTAAATTAAGAAATTATTGGGATCTACTTTATTTTGTAATTAAATTATTTATTAAGTTAAAATTAAATAAAAGTTATATAAGTTAAATGAAAAAACATAATTGGATTAATTAAAAAATATAGAAGTTAAATTAAATTAAATTAAGAAATATATTGGGATCCACATTATTTTATGTGGATTTGTGGTCTTTTTATAATTTTATTTGTGAATTTGTGGTGATGCTAGACTTGAATTTATGTTATTCTTGATGTTTGATTTGTATTGTTGTATTTTTATTTGTGACTTTATGGTGTTGTATGTTATTCTTGGTATTAAATTGTTGATTGTAGAATTATGATTGGATTTTATTTAATATTATTAGGTAAACTGTTGAATTTTAATTTTTGCGGATCCGAAATGTCTGCCCGCAATCCGTGCGGATTTTACCCGCATCCGGATGCAAGAATATCAATTCGGATTTGGATCCAGATTTTACCATCCCTTACTCATGCCTTTTTGCTAATTACTATGACAAAATTACATGGAAAAATGACGAGAAGGATAAGCTGGTAAATTCATGCCACTGAATTGAATATTAAGGGAATCACAACCTTACGTAATGGGTTAAGTTCATTTAACTTTAAATTTTAATTTTTCATTTATTGATAATCTAATTCAATGACATATGGATGAGGAATTATTGTTTTATTCTTTTTGAAAATGTGGAAGGTGGATAATAAAGAGTACATTAATGTGTTTCTCTATCTTCTTTAAAATTTAAACTCAGATATCCAAACAAAGAACACTAATTGAAACCCACCTGATTAAAATTTTGTAAGTTAGAGGATGAAGACATAAGAGCTAACTTTTAACTTGAAAATTCACACCATTTAATTCAATAGATCGAACAAATGAAGTTTAAGTTATTAATTTAAGTCGGATTTTAAGTCTAGGGAGTCCCCCTATTGCTTTGGTTGGGCTTTTACGGTCGAAGTAATGGTTGAATTCTAGAGTAGAGCTACTACCTACTGGCACCCCATTTGGCATTTGCAATCTTAATTAACCCCCTAAATTATTTATTCTAAATTACAATTATTTCATCGGAATTACCAAACGACAAATGATCTTCTCTCGCGTCCTCTCTTACACTCTATTGCATTTTAAGCCCTTGTTTATTTACTTGTACAACTTAAAATTTTTGTTTGTTTTTTATTTATTTGACAAATATATATTAATCTCTTGGAATCATAGTGAAAAAAATCATAGAACCAAGAGGATCCATCGCAGAAAAAAATTAATTTCATCATTTTTCTTAATGTTAGCCGGAATCTGGTTTTGAAAAAAAAAATTGATTAATATCTACAATTCATAGAAAAATGTCAGATATAAATATTATTGTGATGGTTCTACAAGCGTTTTAGATATGATTTTTTTTTAAATATGAAATTTGAATAGATCTAAATTTTTCTTAAGTCTGAATGACATGTTGATTTTTCATGTTTGATATCTAAATATAAGCGATATATGTTTTTATTTTTATAAATAAAAAAGCATTTTAAACATAGTTATTTGACATTTATATCCTTATAAATAAAAAATTAGATTTTATAATTTAGAAAACAAATATATTTAATAGAGATAGTTTTGGAATAAAATATTTACTTATGAAAATTGAAAAGTTAATTTTATAATTAGGTTTTATCATTTAAATAAAGTCAAAAAAGTTTATTTTTTTGTTAAGATTAAATGTCTAAAAATTAGGCTTACGTTACAAAATTTTTTATAGAAAATATCTAATATTAATAAAATTTTAGAATTCAGACGGTTAGTAAACAAGCCCTTACACTCTGAAATTAATCATTAATGGCTAACTGGTAACTTAAAGTGATGAGGGTTTTTTTTTTTCAACTAAAATGGGGTTTATTAGAATTTATTGATGGCATATTTTAGTGGTGTCCTTGGAGATGAGATTTATAATTATAAGATACGAAACTGAGTGCCAATAGCACAACTCATAATTCTGAATGGATTACAAAACCAAATTCATAAACTGTCATAATTAATCTAAGTGATATGAAACTTCAATTAATTTTATTATTCACATAGTCACGAAACTCATAATAAATCTCACCTCACGATATACCATTTTCAAGAAAATGGGGCAAATAACTAGTCAAACTATCAAAATAACCTTAAAATTAAAAATAGTAAATCTAGTTTTCTGAACAAAATTCAATTAAAAATAAATTGAAATTATTCCAACTCAAAGCTATTTTTAATAACCTTATTTTCAGGATTGGTTGCAAGCCAAAGTATCAAAACAAATTCCCGCAATATTTGTAAAAATGTGAGGTGGAAGTGTCCTATAAATACATAGCATCGTTGCTCAAAAAAATATCAATCAATCAATAAACAAATAAATAAACAAAAAAAAAAATGTCGTTGTCGTCTTCTCTTAGGGTTGCCGCTGCATTATTGTTCATTTGTAATTGTTTGGTGGCAGTCTCAATTGCTACTGATTTAGTGAAAGACGTCGACATTGATGAATGGGGAAAAGAACACGTTAAAGTCTCCGAGGATGGCGCATCCCTATCCCTTTCCCTCGACAAAGACTCAGGCTCAGGCTTCCAAACCAAGGAAGAGTACCTATTCTCGAGATTCGACGTGGAGCTAAAGTTAAGCCCAGGCTATTCCGCCGGTGTTGTGACAACATTTTACTTATCGTCTCTCGGGACAAAACACGACGAGATAGATTTTGAGTTCTTGGGAAATGTTACCGGAGAACCAATCACACTCCACACCAACATTTACTCCCAAGGCGAAGGCCGGAAGGAGAAAACCTACAACCTTTGGTACGATCCCTCGGAAGAGTATCACCTTTACTCGGTCGTGTGGACTCCTAAGCGGATTGTGTTCATGGTCGATGACAAGCCCATAAGAGTGCACAACAACCACGAGAAGGACCTAAACCTCCCATATCCAACAAAGCAACCAATGAGGGTATATGCCAGCATTTGGAATGGCGATGACTGGGCAACGAAGGGTGGCTCCGTCAAGATTAACTGGCAATATGCACCTTACGTAGCCCACTACAGGAATCTCAATATAACTGAGTACGAGCAAGGGGAGGATCATCCTCTTACACAGGAGGATAAGGACTACATTGAAATGGTTGAAACAGAGCACATGATTTACAACTATTGCGATGCTTATGAAAAAGAGCTCGTGCGGGAATGTGACGTGCCAATATATTGATTTTTGGGATCAAGGAAGCCAAGAGCGCCAATGCAATTGAGGGCATCTATCTACACCTAATCTAATCACATCTCTAAGGATGAAGATTAATTAGGTTTTAATAAATGTTTTTTTTTTTAGTTTTTGATGTAATTTATAATTCTTTGAAATGTAGTACTTCACTATGGGGGGAAGGGCATCTATGGCTGGGCGAATGAGCAATAATTAATGTTGTCCAAGGCCCCCTTGTGATTTCACAATGTTACATTTCTTATTATTATGTCATAATTAATTTATGGAATGTGATTCTCCTGCTAAAATTGTTGTTGTTTATTATTGTTATTGACTTTTTTTTTTTTTAAATTTATCTCAAGCACATTTCGTTTTCGTTGCTCATTTAATTGTTAAATTCTCTCCGTATATGGTTCAAAACTAACATCTTGAAAATGCTTTCACGACTTTATTGATCCTGTGTTTCTAATTGAAAAAAAAAAAAACCAAAATATAAAATTGTGGATTAAGCCTCCAAATCTCCTTGAATATAATTCATTTTTGAGGTGATACTATCTTTTCAAACTCATTAATTCTCAATCCTTTATATTTAAATACGTTTTCTTTTTTCTTTTTCACAAGCATAACGAGAAATAAAAAAATGGAAGATAAATCTTCTTTTCACCTACGTGAGGAGAATTCGACCGAAACCGACCCTGATCATCACCCTAAAATCAATTGACATCCACAAAAATTTGATTACATGATCCTTTCAAATACATATAATCAAAATCATTTCATTCACATCTGCCTTTTCATAACCCAAAACATAAACATTATGATAGTTCCACGTATAAAATGTTCTTATAAGTACGAACCTCCATTCAAAAGAATTGCACCTAATACTTCACCATGGTATTATCAATATTCTATGAGATTCATGTCCGTTGAATCATACTGTAACATTAAGCTTAGTTACCGTGCAGATTAAAATTCACAAATTAAAGTCACTTATTTAACACAATTGATTTATTTTTAATAAAAAAACCACATTAGTTCTCAACATGTTTTGATTAGATCTTCTAAAAATTTTGGAAACTCTAATCTACTTGTATTAAATAAAAAGAAGATTTTCAAAATATGTGACACATATCGTAGTAGAGACTTTAATAGAATAATCATGTCATGAACATGTTATCGTATTAGAGACTCTAAACCCTAACTCAACTAGATTATTAATCGAGATAACATGAATATGGCCTGTTTAGTAATTATACCACATTTAATCACCTAAACTCATTTATTTGTGTCTTATTTATGTCGGGATAATACAGCATGTCAAATTTTACCAGCCCTACAACTAACTGCTAGTGGGGGGGGGGGGGGGGGGAGTATTCGCATAAAGGAAATTCCATTTGATGAAAATAGTATTTCCCAAAGAAATTGCCTGAGGTTGGGCCTGGCCGAGGCCGGATCGGCCTAGTTTGACTGAGCTATAGGCAGAAGCCCAGCCCCGATACCCAAAAAAACGCACCAGCAACAAAATAAAACGGCAATTCAGTTCGGCAACAAATTTCACACGGAGAATTTGCTTCATTACACTTTCAGCTATCTACTGAATTTTCAGGTCAGTGATTAATAAATTATCGTCCTTTTTACTGTTTTTGTGTCATGTAAAGTTCTCTTAATTATTCATGAATTCATTCAATGGCCATAAAGCTTTCATCTTTAACGATTTCAAACAAAATCATCAAGTGGGTGAATTTAACTTCATGCATTTCTTCACTTTCATGTGCCAATACGATCCCACTTAGCTCTGAAACTGATATGATAAAGTCACACCAAACCACTGATTATAAAGCAAAGATTCAGTCTTTAAGACATAACCTTTCCCCGGATCAATTAATCCGGGTTTTGGATAACACTAATGATTTAAGCTCTGCTTTTAAGATTTTCAAATGGGTATCAATCCAGAAAAGGTTTCAACACACTGCTGATACGTATTGTAAGATGATTTTGAAGCTGGGTTTGGCTGGAAATGTTGAAGAAATGGAGGGGCTTTGTCAAAATATGGTAAAAGAAAGGTATCCAAATGTGAGAGAAGCTCTTATTTCATTAGTTTTTTCATTTGTTAATCATTATAGGGTAAATGGAGCAATGAGGGTTCTTGTGAATATGAATTCGGGTGGTTTTAAGCTTTCGGTTGATGTTTTTAATGTCGTGTTGGGTGCTATTGTGGAAGAGAAGAGAGGTTTTGCGGATTTTGTGTTTGTCTATAAGGAGATGGTGAAAGCAGGAATTGTGCCGAATGTTGATACTTTGAACTATTTGTTGGAAGTTTTGTTTGAAACTAATAGAATTGAGTCTGCTTTGGATCAGTTTCGGAGAATGCATAAGAAAGGGTGTTGTCCGAACAGTAGAACTTTTGAGATAGTAATTAAAGGTCTTATTGCTAACAGCCGAGTGGATGATTCAGTTTCAATTTTGGGCGAGATGTTTGATCTTGGGATTCAGCTGGAGTTGAGTTTCTATACCTGTATAATTCCTATGTTATGTAGAGAAAATAAACTAGAGGAGGCAATCCGATTGTTTAAAATGATGAGAGCTTTGGATCTCATGCCGGATGAGTTGACTTATGAGGAGCTGATTAATTGCTTATGTGAAAACCTTAGATTAGATGATGCAAATGATATTCTTGAAGATATGATTGTAATTGGTTTAACTCCGACTGATGATGTGTTTGTGGATATAGTAAGAGGGCTCTGTGAAGTAGGAAAATTTGATGAGTCTGTGAATTTCCTGGAAGACAAATGTGGTTATGTTACTTCTCCACACAATGCTTTGCTTGAATGTTGCTGCAATGCTGGTAAATTTTTCCTGGCTAAATGTATTCTGGAGAAAATGGCCGACAGAAAAATAGCTGATTGTGATTCTTGGAATATTCCAATCAGATGGCTTTGTGAGAATGAGGAGATCAGGAAAGCATATGAACTACTTGGTAGAATGGTTGTGTCTTCAGTTGTTCCTGACTGTGCCACGTACTCGGCTTTTGTTCTAGGAAAATGTAAATTATGCAATTATGAGGATGCTCTACGGGTGTTTCGTCAAGTTTCCGCCCAGTCTTTGGTTTTGGATTCTATATCTTACTCAAAGCTGGTGGAAGGCCTTTGCCAGGTAGAAAAGATTACGGAGGCTGTTGAAGTATTTTGCTGCATGTCTAAGAATGGATGCTCCCTTTCTTCTTCCTCATTCAATATCCTGATATATGGTTTATGTGTCATGAGAAAAGTTGATAAAGCAATCAGGCTACGGTCTTTGGCTTACAGTTCTGGTACTTCTTATACTACTTCAACTTACACCAAGATCATGCTTGGATTGGTTAAATTACAAAGAGCTAAAGATCTTTTGGTAGTGCTTGCACAAATGCTGGTGGAGGGTTGTGCTCTTGATGTGGAAGCATATTGCATCCTCATACAAAGCATGAGTGAACAAAACAAATTGAAGGATTGTGCTTTGTTTTTCAACGTGATGGTAAAAGCAGGTTTGGTGCCTGACCGAGAAACCATGCTTAGTTTGCTGCATGGCTTGGCTGACGGCTCTCAGTTACACCTGGTTTCATCTGGGATTAATAAGCTTGTATCTGACTCTGAAGTTTTGGATTCATCAATGTACAACATACTGATCAATGGCCTCTGGAAAGAGGGTCTGACAAGTCAGGCTTCTTATTTATTGGACCTGATGTTGGGAAAAGGTTGGGTACCAGATGCAACAACTCACGGCTTATTGGTTGGGTCTTCAGTTGGAGAAGAAATAGATAGTCGAAGATTTGCTTTTGACAGTTCTTCCTTCCCAGACAGTGTTAGTGACATACTTGCTGAGGGATTGGGAAATACATGACAAGTTACCATTGTTGACTACAAACTTCAGTTAGTGAACTGCGTAAATTCTCTGGCAGAAAGTTCCCTGCCCCAAGTGTAGCAGTTTAGCCTCACTCCTAATGAGGGGATCAGAGCTCTTCTCGGCCTAATTTTATGAGAGATCAGTCTCTGACATTTCATTGTCTATAGGCCTGGTTAGTAAATTCATTTCTTTCATGTTATAATCTGTAACTTTTTTGTGGATGCTAGATGGCTCATTGGGTAAAACCTTCTAGGTGGTACAAGAGGTTTTGTGGTTTGAACCTTTCTAACTACACTGACGTCCCCCAAGTGCCAGCAGGCCTTAGCATGAGTAATTGAGCAATCGGCGATAATTATCCACCCCTTTTCATGTGATATTAGTCCCGCACAACCTGCCCATGAACTCGTGCGGCCACCACCCTCATGCTACCACGCTGCTGCTCAAAGCCAAGCCACTGCCTGCGCCATAGTAGGTATACACAATCTGGCTTGTTGTATTAGAATTTCCTCAAAAAATTGAGGACAATTTGGCTTTTAAAACGGGATCAATTTTTGATCGGTCAGGATTTGGGAAACATTTTTATCCCCGTTAGAAAAATGGTACGAGATTGGGGACGGCAACGTGCCCCTTTAACATGATCAGGACTGAAGTGGGATTTGCCAATTCCGAACCGAATGGTCCCATTGCCATTCCTAATTTTACCAGCTTTTATATTACTCTGCACATTCACTTTAGCCAAATCTTTCTAAATATTTAAATTTCTCCCGCGTAATTTGTCTAGGTTCTGCTTTAGTAATTTGTCTGACTCAGAAAAGGAGTCAGGCACCTCGTACTGGTCATGGGACTTTAAGTCTTGAATTAACAAAGATCAAAACCAGATCTGTCATTACATTGGCCTTAGAAAATAACCATTTGCAAGAATCTTTCGGAATATTTAATCGTTCACGCTGGCGCAAGTAGCTAATATTTGTGTCTGTTAACGATACAGAGGCTAATGAGTCAGTTAGTTCATTTCACCTCATATATCCAAGATTTGTCATTAATCAATTCAGCATTATTGTTATGTACTTTTATTTTTATTTTTATTTTTTGAAATTAGCAATGTGCATTAAAAGAGCCAAAAGGTTAATAACACACCACCATAGGCTACAGTGGGCTCAAATATAATACACGGGATAACTGGAGACTCGAGCTTTGTTCACTAGAGATTATCTCTTTATTATTAAAAGGGAAGAAAGAGTTTTACACATTAAGGTTTCATTGTTAATTTATTTTGCCAGAAAATAAGTCTCTTGTTCATTAGCTGCACATACTCAGTTAAAAACAGTTCCCTTCTTTTCCAAATGGTTTTTTTATTTCCCTAACTCCTTAGTATTTGAAATCCTACATCCCCGAAATTTGAACTTAGGTTGTTAATCAAATAAAGATACTTGAAAAGTGAAAACCCTTCAGCGAGGCCCTTACAGGAGCGGGAAAAAAAATTTCCTTATATTTGGAGTCAGACAAAATTTGTTTAGCTCCACACGAACTAAAAATTGGTTGCATGGTGAAAGACGCGAAGGAAATGCAAGATGGTAAATACAAGGTGGTCTTAATATATTTGATTGACTCAGACAAAAGAGTCGCTTACCACTTCACCTCGTACTAATACACAATAAGACAATTAAATTACAAAGATCGAAACCAGATCTGTCATTGCATTATTAGTTGGCCTTGATTATTTTATTTTACCATCAAATCATTTTTAAACATTGTTGGTTGGGTAATCGAAATCACGTTCTCTATACTTTAGCCATCAACTCTTTGCATTCATTCACTTATTTTTCTTATCTTTTAATCTCAACAACTCTTTGCTACTGTTTCTTCTGTTCATTGTTCTTGTTCTGTTACTTAGTTTTAATAAATTTGCTCACTTAGTTTTGCTCACTCATATTTTGAACAATACATCTACTTGAAATAGTAAAATCTCTTGTGTCAAAAAAAAAGACATAAGGTTTGAACACTGCTCACATGTGTGAGAAGAAATTAGTTGCTGTTATGTTAAATTAAAAAAACAATATTTATATTTATCATCAATTATGGTTAGCAAATAATATAAATAGTCTAACTATATATTAAATTAGTAAATTTATTAATTAAGAAATAAAATGTATTAATTTAATTATATATTAATATATGTAAGAATAAATCATTTAATTGGAAATCTAGTTCAATAGTGTTAAAAAAATATTATGGACTTTTATGCCAAAATTTTAAAACTTTTGATTTTTCTTATTTTACATAAACAATAGAGACTTTAATGTTAATAACCTAATAAACACATCTAAGCCATTATACTAATGGATAATTTTAAAGGACCGCCCCTGAGGTTTGCCTTATTAACATTTAGATAGAATATATTGATTGAATTACAAACACCTCCCCTACTGTTAGTTACTACTTACTAGTTAAGTTGACCGTTAATACGGCAAACCTCAGGGGAGGTCCTTAAAGATTACCCTTATTTTACATAAACAATAGAGACTTTAACGTTAATAACCTAATAAACACATCTAAGTCATTATACTAATTCTAACGGTGGTCTCAAAAAGACAAAAAATGGGATACTAAAACTTGTGGGTAACATAGTTGGGCCCAATATTCAAACACTACCTCACGTTGTTTAGTAATAAATGTTGGGTATGGTGGACAATATTTAATGTTATGATGAAGAGTTAATTTTTTTTTAATTTAATTTTAAGTACCAATTATTTTTTTAATCCTTATGTTGGATTTTTTAATTTTCAAATTTATTCAATCTGATCGACCCAACCTAATCCAATCCGATAATCTAAGAGTTGTATTGGACATGTTTCTTCAGTTGGGTTTAGTTGATTTTTTTTTAATACAATCAATAGTGGGTTGGATTTAATCTTCATAATTCCGATCTAACCCAACACATGCCCACCCAACCTTTTTTTTTTTTTTTTTTAGTTGATGCTGTTAATCTTAAAATGTATTTAAAAGAAAAAAATGTTCACACCTAAAGAAAAAGTTATTTTCTACTTTAACGGGTAAATTGTTGAAATAATGTTTTGCCTACAAATCTATGAGGAAGTGAAGTAATAAAATATATTTTTTAAATTTTTTTAAAAGATTTAGATGAGTAGGAGAACTTTCACCTTCTAAACACTAATCCTCACTCTTTATTGTTATCCTAACTTACATGACACGTCAGAAAACACATTTAAAGTCGTCCGAATTATGCTCAGCAGACAAGCGGTAAAACATTATGTTTAAACTCTAAAGAGATGAAAGCATCATTCTCCTCAATTATTTTAAAACTGAACGAAAGTTTCTTTAATTTTTTTAATTCATAAACATATCTTCTTCATCCTTTAGTCTTTCCACTTCTTTAATCTATAATCAATAGGTTTTACTCAAGTTGCATGGATCTTTCATGATATTAAATTTTGCTAGGAAATTGTGTGGCGACGGAAACACACAACTAAGGTAAAATTAAAGAAAATCAAAATGAAATATTACGCATAAAAAAATATAAATATACATGATTCAGCTTTTAATCTACATACATAAATGGAGATGGAAAATAAAAGAATAATATTTAACTAGTGAAACAGAGAATACTTGATTATAGTGTAAATTACCTTCACCGTCAGCTAAGCTAAGTTACGGTCACAAGGCAAGAATATGTTTAAGCTCGGAACTCAATTTTTACAAAATTAACCAAAAAAAAAAAAAAACTTTGTAAAGGAGATTGCGCGCACATCCCTTGCTTCCGAAAAATGAAAAGGAGAGATTAAAGTGATCAAGAAGTACTTTATTCATCTTTTGACCTCAATGATCACTTCTTATTCCGTAGCACTCATCTATCTGATCGTTATTAGCTCTTCGAATAATTTGTGATCTTGATCTACAAACCCTTTTCTGGATCGTTTGTTTCCATCTTCGAATCTTAAAACTCTGAGCTTAATATCTAAATCACTTTGCTGTCTTCTTCACAATAGAATTGAACAACAAGATGGCGGAAATGATTGTTACTCTGGTCTTAGAAGTTGTAAAATGCTTGGCTCCTCCAACAGAACGCAGACTTAGTTATTTGCGTAACTACAATGCCAACTTTGAGAATCTCAAGGCAGAAATCGAGAAGCTCAAGGAAGAAAGCACGAGCATTCAGCGCAGAGTTTCTGAAGCTGAAAGAAATGGTGAAAAGATTGAAGAGAAGGTTGAGAGGTGGGTGGTTAGCGTGAAAAAGATCATTGATGAGGCAGCAAAATTCATTCAAGACGAAGAGACAGCGACAAACAAGCGCTGTCTGAAGGGGTTGTGTCCTAATTTTAAGACCCGTTATCAGCTCAGCAAGAAAGCAGAGACAGAGGTGAAAGCGGCCATTGTTGAGCTCCGGGAAGAAGCTGGGAGATTTGATAGGATTTCCTACCGTACCGTTCCGGAGGAGATATGGCTTAAGTCTCGCAAAGGCTACGAGGCCTTCGAATCAAGGCTTTGTGCTCTGAAGTCTGTACAAAATGCATTGACTGATGCTAATGTCAGCATCATTGGGGTGTACGGCATGGGCGGCATTGGAAAGACGACACTGGTGAAGGAGGTCGCAAGGCAAGCAAGGGAAGACAAGCTCTTTGATCGAGTGGCTTTTTCCGAGGTTTCCCAGACACTGGACATTAAAAAAATTCAGCAAGAAATTGCTGAGAACTTGGGTCTGGTGCTACAGGAGGAAACTGAATCAAGAAGAGCAAGTAGGCTATATGAACGATTGAAGAAGGAGGAGAAGATCCTTATAATTTTAGATAATATCTGGAAATGTGTTGATTTGGAGGCCGTTGGAATTCCTTTTGGTGATGATCACAAAGGATGTAAATTGTTGCTGACAGCAAGAGATCGTAATGCACTCTTCAGTATGGGTTCCCAAAAAAACTTCTCCATTGACATTTTAAATGAAGAAGAGGCTTGGAGATTGTTCAAGCTAGTGGCTGATGATCATGTCGAAAATCGTGAATTTAAATCAACGGCAACAGAAGTAGCCCAGGCATGTAAAGGTTTGCCCATTGCCTTAACTACAATAGCAAGGGCACTGAGAAACAAGAGTGTGCCTGAATGGAAGAGTGCCTTGCAAGAACTCCGAATGCCTTCAGAGGTGAACTTCGAAGGGGTGCCGGCAGAGGCGTATTCAACTATTGAGCTGAGTTTCAAGAATTTAAAAGGTGAGCAACTCAAGAAAATTTTTATGCTCTGTAGTCTACTGGGGAATTCTATTTGCACTTCATACTTGTTCCAATGCTGCATGGGCTTGGGCATACTTCAAAAGGTAAATAAGTTGGAGGATGCACGAAACAAATTATATGCATTGGTCCATGAACTTAGAGACTCTTGTTTGTTGCTTGAGGGCGACAGCAATCAAGAATTGTCTATGCATGACGTCATTCGCGATGTTGCCATATCAATTGCATGCCGGGAGCAACATGCGGTTTTAGTGAGAAATGAGGATGTGTGGGAATGGCCAGATGACATTGCGCTAAAAGAGTGCTATGCAATTTCTTTAAGAGGCTGTAGTATTCATGAACTTCCTGAAGGCTTGGAATGTCCGCGGCTTGAATTTTTACACATCAATCCTAAGGATTCTCTTTTTGACATCAATAATCCATGTAACTTTTTCACAGGGATGAGAAAGCTTAGAGTTGTAGATTTCACTAGAATGCAGTTACTTTTGTTGCCATCTTCCATTGATCTCCTTGTAAATCTTCAGACACTATGTCTAGTTGAATGCATGTTGGATGACATAGCCATCATTGGAAAGCTGAAGAATCTAGAAATCCTTAGCTTTTGGGGGTCTGGTATTGTAAAGTTGCCGGAAGAACTGGGTCACTTGACTAAGCTAAGGCAGTTAGATTTATCCAACTGTTTCAAATTAAAAGTTATTGCACCTAATGTTATATCAAGGTTGGTTCGTTTAGAAGAATTATATATGAGCAATTGCTTTGTTGAGTGGGATGATGAAGGACCCAATAGTGAAAGAATTAATGCTAGGCTTGATGAGTTGATGCATTTGCCTCGGTTGGCCACTTTAGAAGTACATGTTAAAAATGACAATGTTTTACCGGAAGGCTTTTTCGCCAGAAAGCTGGAAAGGTTTAAAATATCAGTAGGAGGTTCATCATTCCTGCCTCTTGCAGCAACCAACAAAGATTATTGCTTTAGATTGAGCTGGGCACTATTTGCGATCGATGATCATGAAACCATGAGGACGTTGAAGCTCAAGCTTAATTCTGTGTCCATTTGCTCGAAGAAATTGCAGGGCATCAAGGATGTTGAATACTTATGTCTGGACAAGTTGCAAGATGTAAAGAATGTTCTTTTCGATTTGGACACGGAGGGTTTTTCGCAGTTGAAGCATTTGCATGTGCAAAATAATCCTGACTTCATGTGTATCGTTGACTCGAAGGAAAGGGTACCTCTGGATGATGCCTTTCCAATTTTGGAGTCACTTAATCTCTACAATTTAATTAAGTTGGAGAGGATATGTCAGGATCGACTCAGCGTACAATCTTTTAATGAATTAAAAACCATAAGAGTTGAACATTGTGACCAGTTGAGTAATATCTTCTTGCTGTCTGCAGCAAAATGCCTTCCAAGACTGGAAAGGATTGCAGTTATTAATTGCAGGAATATTCAAGAAATATTTGCTGTTGATGGAGAATATGATGCTATCGATCATCAGCGGATAGAGTTCGGTCAATTAAGGACTTTGTGTTTGGGAAGTCTTCCGGAGCTTACAAGCTTTTGCTGTGGAGTGAAAAAGAATAGACAAGCACAAGGGATGCATGAGACGTGTTCCAATGAAATCAGCAGTTTGGAAGACAAGCTTGATATTTCTTCAGCACTTTTCAACGAGAAGGTACGCAGAAGTTTAGCAATTTATTTTATTTTGGTTTTTAAGGTATACAGAACGTACACATAATGATAAATGCAAGAGAGAGTATCATCATATTCATTCATCAAATAAAGAAAAAGGATTCGACACATTCACATGCTCTCATCAGGTCTAACTAGAAGATTGACATTCTCAGGCGCTTCCTCATATATGCATGATGTTGGATCTAACGATTAATGAGAAATAATTTTATGTGACTTTCAGGTTGCGTTGTCCAATTTGGAGGTTTTGGAGATGAATAAAGTTAATATCGAAAAGATTTGGCGCAATCAACTTCCAGTTGCCATGTTTCTTTGCTTTCAAAATCTAACACGATTGATCTTGAGGAAATGTCCCAAATTAAAATACATATTTTCAGCATCTATGCTCGGAAGTTTTGAGCATCTCCAACACCTGGAGATTCGCCACTGCAAGGGTTTGCAGGAGATCATTTCCAAGGAAGGAGCTGATGATCATGTTCCCCCTAATTTTGTCTTTCTGCAGGTGACCACTCTGATACTCTTAGGCCTACCTGAACTTAAATGCTTATATCCTGGAATGCATACTTCAGAATGGCCGGCATTAAAATTATTGGATGTGTCAGCTTGTGACCAAGTAACTGTATTTGATTCGGAATTATTTAGCTTTTGCAAGAGTAGTCAGGAGGACAAACCTGATATCGCAGCACGACAGCCCCTTTTCTTGCTCGAAAAGGTATGAAATCATTTTTATATTTTTTAATATTAAATCAAAATTTTTCATATTATGCATGTGACAGTTTTTTTAAAGGTTGAGGATTTATTAAACTATAGTCTATGTTGCCATGCATGCATTTTATAACGTGAAAGAAAAAAAAAAGTTATTTTTTCTACTGTAAAAGAAAAAAAACCTGTTGCTTGAGTGAACACATAACTTAATTAGTTTAAATTATCTGATTCATATGATGATCAGGTCTTTCCCAACTTGGAGGAACTGGGATTAGATGGAAAAGACATCAGAATGATTTGCAACGGTGATTTCCCACCACATCTTTTTGGCGGTCTTAAAGTTCTTCAACTGGGATTTGATGCTTCCCCTGCTGGTTTTCCACTTGGTTTACTTGAGAGATTTCATAATCTGGAAAAGCTCAGATTGGATCGATGTTCATACAAGGAGATACTCTCAAATGATGGACACTTGGATCAACATGTAGGGAAGCTCGCACAGATAAAATATTTACGGCTGTACAGACTTGATGATCTGAATCAACTGGGGAAGCAAGATTCCAAAATGGACTCGATTTTTCAATCTGTTGAGGATCTAATCCTAGAATATTGTGACGGTCTGTTAATTCTATTGCCATCATCATCTGTATCTTTTCGGAATCTAACAATGCTGGAAGTTTCCGGTTGCAAGAAGTTGATAAGCTTAATGACATCCTCTGCAGCAAAATGTCTAGTGGCAATTGTAAGGATGCAGGTACTTGGATGCAGAGCAATGACACAAGTTGTAATAAGTGAAGGAAATGAGTTAGTAAAAGAAGAGATTGTTTTCAACAAATTGAAGACGTTGTCCCTGGCTGACTTAGATAGTCTCACAAGCTTCTGCTCTGGCAATTACATCGTCAACTTTCCATCTTTAGAAGATTTATTTGTGATTGGTTGTCCCAAGATGAATATTTTCACTACAGGAGAATTAAGCACACGGCCCAGAGTAGACGTCATGTACAGAGAGACAGGTGCTCCATGTTGGGATGGTGACCTTAACACAACTATACAACAATTACATAAAGTAAAGGTACGTGTATATATATAATCAGAAAACGGATACAAAAGTAGTTGTAATTATAATTAGTTTAAATTAATTAATGAGATTTTTTTTTCCTTTTTCTTTTTCTAGCTGTTGGAGGGGTCATCATCTTACGCGAACACCTACTAGTCTAATAGGCCTTTCAGTCCTTGGAGGTGTTAATGAAGACGAAGTCCCAGGTAATTAATTTTTCATATTGCTTGTTTTATTTATTTATTTTTGGGACAAGAAAATGGTTTCAGATGTCTTCCTGATCAGGGTTATTTTTTTCAATCTTTTTCTGATTTGCATTTCAACCTTTTCTTTTCTAGCATCATTTTTATTTTTCTGTGATGTGCCCTCAACCACATCATTGGATTATAGAATGTGATTCAATGCTTTCTGTTCTTCACCTTAAAAACAGGAGGATTGGATTATAGAATTGCGCATCCCATCTAGATGTGATGATGGTTAGATTTACGCATGCTTTTCGTGAACGGAATTTTGCTGCGGACAAACTCGCCAACTTGGGTGCGGAAGCTGCTGGTTTTTTCTGGTGGAGTGACTCTCCTTCTGACCTTTTGTCCTAGAAGTTCTGTTAAAGCTCTGCTTTTGTTTACATCTAGTAAGTGAAGGATGTTTATTTTCTTAGTTTGTACGTTTGCTGCGTTCATGCGTGGCTTTTTTTAAGCTGTTATTTTCATTTGGCTTGTTCAAGAAGATATATCAGGTCATTCTTTTGAGAAGCTATCTCTGCGAAATTTGTGTTTCCTACATTTGATCTTATGCTGAAGGAAAATTTGTATCCTTAAACTAAAGATGTGTTAATTTACCATTTCTCAGTGTACTCCTTGAATTATATGCAATAAATTTATGCTGAATGTATCAAATATTGATCCATGGGTAGTGTCTATTTCCAATGGTGCTTGGGAAAGTTATTCTTTTGGTTCCTCTGAGTCCTGAAACTATGCTTCATCTCCTGCCTCTGGGTATTCCTCATTCGAATCCAAGTCAAAGATAGAGCCATGGATCAGGTTTATTGCTTCAGGCTTCTTGGGAGTTTCTTCTGAATCTGAAGATTTTTCATCAGCCTCCGGAGCTAGCTGTGAGTTGGGATTAGGGGCTGCTGCCAACATATATTTCTGAAGCATGCTTTTGTACATCATCATTTTAAATCTGTACAGGAGGGAGCAGCATTCTTCAATATTGTGCACTTTATCATTGGAAGAGAAAAATAGCATAGGCAATGAAGAATTAAGGTCTAAAAGAACACAAGCATTGCGAATTTTTCACCCGTCTCCTGACCGTAGTTTATCTACTCGCTGGCAAGATAGTAGCTGCGATTTTGTTTTGTTTCGGATGGGAGATTGCCTGCAGATCCAGCTGCTATCAACTTTTGCCTTCTCGCTCGAAAGTGATAAAAGGAGAGAGCTCTGCTGCGCAGATGGACAAGAAGGGTGGAGCAGCTTTGATGATAAAATGCTTGGGAGCTGCAGCCTTTGTCTATACAGAGGCCTCTAACCGATAAATGTATGACAGGTAACATTTTAATCTACTTGAACCTGCTAGAAATATCACCTTGGTTGAAAATTATGCAGGTGGAGTGGATAAACAAAGTGGTATTTTGTTGAAAAATTAGCATGACATGCTATTTTGAGAGCACATTTTGAGTGGGTCCCACTTAACGAAAGTGGAAAATAGTGTGAGGTTCGGATTCTACTCCGTTGATATTTCAATAGTATAATTTTATTTTCTTAAAAAGGTGCTTGGGTGAATGAGAAATTGTCTCTCAAAGTTCACCCTTGGAGTTAGAAATTTGAAAGGAAATGAAGCTTATCCCACATGGAAAAAAGAAGCCTAGGAATTAGTGTATATATATAAACACTTAACCATGCATGGGTAAGGATTATAAGGATAAAGACTCTCTTCACACGCGCGTGCGCAGGGGGGGTGTGAATCCAAGACCGAATTGGTTGAACCCGCGCGTCCTGCGTACACGAATGTCAGCCCAAAATCATCCATGCAAGCTAAGCCCATTTTTAATTCCTTTTGAATTTTTTATTGTAACAGTTCTTGTGAAATTTCCAGTAGCTGGTTTTCATTGGTTAGCTACTGTTTAATGGAGAATCATACCCGTTGCATCCTGGGAAACATATACTAGCAAACCTTAAGCACTCCGTAAAGGTGGTAAATCTGTTTTAAGGAGACTGTTTTTGTGCCGGCCTCGGGTTTCTGTTTTAATTTTTTAGCTGGTTTTCGTTGGTTAGCTACTGTTTAATTTGTTATCTCACTGTTTTCATTTTCTTACATATTTGTCTAACAACAATGTTGAAAAAAGCAAACAAGCAGCACTACCAATTGTTGTTTAGTTATTTCAATATGAGAAATTCTTTTAAACACTCAATTACGATCGCATCTGTAACACCCCAAAATTATCACGTGCGGAACACGTGGTAAGACTAGCAAATCAAAAATCCTTACACAAATTCTCAAACTGAAATACCTCAAATTTTATTAAACAGATAAATCATTCCACAAATCAGATACTTGACATTTTCTTCCAAGTCATAAAAGTAACAAATGTCTCAAAACTCTCCAAATACAAATTCAAAAAACCAACAAACTTAAAGGCTAAAGAAATTCATCCTTCTTTTATTCAATTTAGCAAGTAAATAAATCTCTAACTCCGAAGATAACCACACTTTTGAACAAGTCACTTAATCTACAAAAAGTAATGACGAGGGGTGAGCCGTCAACTCGTTAAGTAAAACCATTCCCAACACACTAGGCCTATTGATACTAAAAATATTTGTAAGCCTTCTTTTTAGTAAAACATATATCATAATTCATAAATTTCATAAAACGATATATCTCGATAAAATAACATAAATTCATAGTAATTCAGAATATTGAAAACATAGATAACTTTCGAAAGCAAATCATATAACACATTCACGAAAACAAAACGTTAGCTCTTGTCACATAATGTCACCTATAGTCCCGGTGACCTGGACAGAATCAGAATATCGTGTGCACACTCAGAACAAAAACCCAGTACTGGTACATAACATAAATATCTCTATATCATATAATATGATCATAATTAGAATTAGAATGACTACGGACAATAAACCAAAATATTTAAATTCATTTTTAATTTGTTGCAAATTACACGTGGCACTTTGTACTATACGTGGCACTTCATACTATACGTGGCACTTCGTGACATTTTAGCCCTCGAGAGGTGGCCCTCATACAGTCTCAAGAGGTGGCCCCCGCATGATTTTCGTGGATAATCTTAATCAAATGCGAATAAAACATTCATATTGAATTCATAAAAGATCATAATAATGATTTAAGCTTGCAGAACAATTTCCATTCCAACATTTTATAGACAATTTCAAAGATATAATTATTTATCAAAAATAAATTACACATTTAAAAGCATTTATAATATTTGTTAAAACCATAAAAATAATATAATTTTCAGATTTGAAGACATTACATAAATTAATTTGGTTACAAAGAACTAAGAAAAATATGTACTTGTAATAATATTAAAATATAAAAATTATTATACGTATCCAGTACACTAGGAATAGAGTTACTTACCTCGATAAGATAATAATTGAAACACAACTCTAAGCTTTTAACAACCTTAAATATCTCCAACACCTTAAAAAGATACAAAACATAATTAATAACAACTTATTCTGAGAACCTGATTTTCTAATTTATGTCGGTACAAGTCTGATTCTCTTGATTTTAACTCTTAATCTAATAATCAAAACGATACGATATTATGCAGATATGCTCTAGACATCCATAGGTATCTCGTATAAAATTTTCAGGAGGATCCGATACCAAAATCATTTTAAAAACTATTTATTTCATGATAGACTCAAAACTGTCTCACAGTCCCTTAATAGAACAGTATTGGTTCCGAGATTTTTATAAAATTACACATTAATCAGAAAATTATGAAATTAAAACTGGAAATACTAGACAGATATATTAACTTCTATTTAAAAAATTCAGAATTTTTCGAGTTCATTTTATGGTATAAATAATTTTGTGAATTCAATAATTCTGCTGGAACAAAAGTTTTCCAGTGCAACAACCATAAAAAGTAGGAAGAAGTTGAATGATACCAGGTTTGAAATTAAAACGTGATGCATTAGGAGGGAAAACTATGCATGATGGTGACCATGTTCTAGTAGGATGCATGAAGTCTCTAAGGGTCCTAGGCTGTTCATGAATATTTTGCAAGGCTTGGTCATTTTTGTGCTTCGAAAAATTTTTAGCTCCTGTGTCAGCCATATCTAAGGGTGGTGAAGGTGATCTTCTAATTAATCTGCCACTATTTGTATGAGACCATCGACGCAAGCAATGCTGATGATGTGTGCTAAACTAATGATGTAAAAAACACTAAATGAAAATTACAGAAATAAAAATAAACTAGAAATTAAATAAGCAAAAATGCGAAATAAAAATAAACAAACTGAAAAATAAATAAATAAATTAGGCGGTGAAACCAGCCATAAACAAAGAAATTAAAAGAAACAGTTTAGGCGGTATTTTAAAACCAGCCATATAATAAAACATAAAATTAAATTAACTAATGTACAAGAATAAATAAACTGAAATTAAAATGCTAGGCGGTAGAATCGACCATATAAATAAATTAGCAAACTGAAATTAAAATGCTAGGCGGTAGAACCGACCATTTAAAGAAAAATACATAAATTAATAGAATTTAAATAACAGTCAGGCGGTAGAACCAATCATTTAAAATAAATCCAGAAAGTAAATTGCAGAAATTTAAAGAAATAAATTTGATTTGGGGACTGATTTGCAAAGTTTTTTGGGCTAAGATGAAGTTTCTCACAAATTTTATGGATAATGTTAAGGTTTGAAAAGAGGAGAGGTGCTAACTGAAGTTTTGCAAAAAGAGAATAAAATAGAATCACGGAAAGATAGTAACGACAAAAAAAAAAAAATAATAATAATAAAAAAAAAATAAATAAATAAAAATAATGTAAAGACAAACTAACACTAAATTTAGAAAACTCTCCGGTAACGGCGCCAAAAACTTGACACGACTCAAAAATGTATTACTCCCAAGTATAAGAGTGTCTAGTTATAATATAACCCGATGAGTCCGGAGTCGAACCACAAGGAATTTTAAAATCTAATTGTCAATTTGTTTAAACAAAGAAATTTAATTGCGAGAAAAGAAATCTCTAGAATTCAATTTAAAGACATGCTAAGGTTACGAGATCCACTCTCAGTATTCAAACTATAATTTTACTATTCTCTCATTTTTATATTTTTGCCTCACTTTTACCAATTAATTATTATATCATTTAATTCTCAACTAACTATGTGTGTGGATAAATATGGAATAAAGTACCTAATGTGCCATACTATATTAATGTATCGACATTATGTCAAAATACCATACAAATCCAAAGAAATTTATAGATTAACATAACATAAAAATAAATAGAAAATAATAAAATAAACTTAAAAAATCATTTGAGAAAATAATAAATTTAATAGTTTGAAATATTGAGCTTCACCTTTCACCTCAACTTAGTAAAATTAACTACTCATATTGAAAGAAAACACAACACTCTTTTTATTTAATAAACTTTTGAAATACGCTACAAGAAAGTTGATTACAACAAAATAAGAAAAAGAAGGAAAAGATACAATTCTTCAGCTGCACTCTATTCTCTTTCGGCTTAAGCTCTCTCTGCTCAGCTCTCTCCTCTCACAATCGCTTGCCACCCCTTGCCTTTTATAGGCAAAGGAAATCATCTTCTTTTATTTTATTTTATTAATATTAATATTTTATTTTATTTTATTTTTATATTATATATACATATTGAATTGTGTGATGGTCATGGTTGCCTTTTGCTCTTTTGTCATTTTGTTCTTTTTTTTATATTTTTTATTTTTACATCTCCTCAATTGTGCTCCAGTAGTTCTTCTTTATTCCCGCTTTCAATTTCAATTTCATCTTTATTCTTGAAAAATATTTACAAGATAAAAATTAACATTTTATGAATTAATTTAACATAAAAATATATTTGGGGAGTATTAAAATAATTTAGAAATAATGAGCGCATTAATTGACACAATAAGTGAAAAACTAATAATTTCATTCTTATTAAATGTACACTTTTTAGTGTCAATCATGTACGTCAGGTAGTCAGTCATGTAGGTCAGGTAGTCATGTAGGTCTTGTAAGTAATATAGTCGTGTAAGTCATGTAGGTCATGTAAGTAATATAGTTATGTAGGTTGTGTAAGTCATGTAAGTAATGTAGTTGTGTAGGTCGTATAGTTACTTGTATATGAAATTTGATATTATTTTTTTTATTGTACCATCAGATATGGTTTTGGTACGTGCGCCTATTCTCTTCAATGGTGAATGAATTGAGCAAAATGACGAGTATAAGTTCAAAGGTTCCAAGGCTAAAGGGATAATGATACCACGATCGACAACATATGCCGAATTAGTGGAGAAGATAGTTGCATTATGAAAGAACTTAATTTTTTGACTAAAATTTGTTGCATTATGAAAGAACTTAATTTTTCTAGATTCCAATTTATGTATCATGTTAGTATTGATTTCATTTAAAAAACTTTTTTGTTTATTCAGTTTATAAGTACTAGTTCTAGGCAAGCATGTAGACATTTCTTAGCAACGGTTAAAAATATGGTATTTTATATGGTATAATCTATACTCACATTTAATTAGGTTCATAAATTGCAGCAAATCCACTAAATTTGCACATCGGACAGTTCAAGAAATGATTAGATTCATTAGTATAAATAAACAAAGTTATCATTGCACAAATTTTTCAATATTTGGATATGATACACTAATGAACATCGCAATTAAACAGATTACAACCATTTTATTCTTTTTTATCTTCAAAGTGCTTTCTTCCTCTTCCCAAGCATACATGCATACATAAGGACTGCCTGCATATAATAATTCCATAAAATCAATTAAGAAAAAAGTTTATCAATTATAGGAAATTGACCGCAATTAAATACATAGAAGAACACCATTTGCAGTTATCAAAGTGTTTCCACTAAGAACCATAACTAGACACACCATGGCTTATAATTGGAAATTTAGGATCTCTCTAAGTAATGACGTTCCACAAGGTAAAGGCATCTGCACCATTCTAATTTATTGTCCCCAATTGTGAGCCTAATTAAACTAAATGTAATGTGTATATTCTATTAACAAGAAACAAAAAATTAAATTACAGAAATGATGTTATATATATATATATATATATACAGAAGACACATCTAGAGAGATGATGAACTTTTTACCCCTCCATCTGGAAACAAAATTCCTTTCATGCTAAAAAATGGCGAGTTGCCAAAATCTCATCAAAATTTCAAAAAAAGTAAGGCCTATAAAATTTCAAAAAACAATACCCAGCTATTTAGAAATAATAAAAATAAATCAAACCTCAAGAAACAGCTCTTAATCAATTCAAAAAACAATACTCGGCTATTTAGAAGTAATACATGAAGGTCGTGTAATACATAAAAGTAGTGTAATCGTACAATACATGACGGTCGTGTAATTGTGCAATACATGAAGGTCGTGTAATCGTGCAATATATGAAGATCGTGTAATACACAACCTTGAATCTTACATAAAATTACACGACCAAATCGTATGTTATATGACCAACCGATAATTGGCACAATCCATCAAATTTTCACGATCTGCATGTAGCAAAACAACTAGAAATTTGTTTTCGAACATGTTATGAGAGACCCACAACTAATTAATCTATTTTATCAATATAAAACCTAAAGTTTTGATTTTTTTTCCTAAATATCAACAAGAAAACTAATTACAGAGAATTACTTACCTCAAGTAGTTACATTCTGACAATTTTGCAGTAAATGATCAGCTCTTACCGGCAAACTAAGCTTCTCTTTCTCAGTTGTGGCAGCTTCCCCTTCTCAGGCTCAGTTTGCTCGTGTTGATGTTCGATTTAGCATGTATGGAGAATGAGTGTTTGTAGTGTAATCATGCAATACATGACAGCCGTGTAATTGTGCAATACATGAGGGTTGTGTAATCGTGCAATACATGAAGGTCGTGTAATACACAACCTTGAATCTTACATAACCTTACACGACCAAATCGTGTGTTATATGACCAAACGATAATTGGCATAATCCATCAAATTTTCACAATTTACATGTAGCAAAACAACTAGAAATTTATTTTCGAACATGTTATGAGAGACTCATAACTAATTAATCTATTTTTTCAATATAAAATCCTAAATTTTTGTTTTTTTCTTAAATATCAACAAGAAAATTAATTACAGGGAATTACTTACCTCAAGTAGTTACATTCTGATAATTTTGCAGTAAAGGATTAGCTCTCGCCGGCGATTATGTAGCGATGAACTAGGCTTCTCTTTCTCAGTTGTGGCAGCTTCCCCTTCTCAGGCTCAATTTGCTCGTGTTGATGTTCGATTTAGCATGTATGGAGAATGAATGTTTGTTTGAGTAGATGTGATGTCGGTGAGGGAATTGAGAATGGAGGATGAGTGTTTGTTTGTTTGAGCAGATGTGATGCTGGTTGAGTTGAAGTGTTTTAAAACAAAGATAATTTAGTAATTTCTTATCAATTTTTAAAGGGTATTGATGAAAATTTTATCAAATTCTAATTTTAGGGTATTGAGATAATTTTTAAAGTATTAAAGTGCATCTGCTACAATTCCCTCCAAATATGTAGTAATTTGTCCCTTATATTTCACCATCAGAGGGGCCGAGCATACATATAAAGGAGATTTGACGTGCAAATATCATGACCTAGAAAAGAAAAGGAGATATTAAAGTGATTAAGAAGCACTTTATTCATCTTTGGGATGTTATCATTTGTATACCCTATAGATACTCTGTTATAAAAAATACTACAATACTTTGAGAGTGTATTAATCGTCCACCCTAAATTGACAAAAGTTATCTGCCGACCACCAAACCGTTAGCTGCCGTTTGAAAATTAACGGAATAATAGTGAATTGATGATTTTACCCTTAAAAATTATCACTTATATACTTTTAAATTTTTTTATTATCACTTATATACCCTTAAATTATTACTTGTATCATATGAAAAGACTAAATTACCACTCTGGCGTTATCCTATTTAAACGGTAAGTAACGGTTTAGTAGATGATAAATATATTTTGTTAATTTAAGATGAACGATTGATACACGCTCAAAATATTATACTATTTTTTATAACAGACCAACTATAGGGTATATAAATAATAATTTCCCTTCATCTTTGACCTCAATGATCACTTCTTATTCTGTAGCACTCATCTATCTGATTTTCATTATCTCTTCGCATAATTTGTGATCTTGATCTATAAACCCTTTTCTGAATCGTTGTTTCCATCTTCGCATCTTAAAACCCTGTGCTTAATATCTAAATCACTTTGCCGTCTTCTTCACAATAGAATTGAGCAACAAGATGGCGGAAATGATTTTTTCTCTGGTTTTAGAAGTTGTAAAATGCCTGGCTCCTCCAACAGAACGCAGAGTTGGTTATTTGCGTGACTACAATGCCAACTTTGAGAATCTCAGGGCAGAAATCGAGAAGCTCAAGGAAGAAAGCACGAGCATTCAGCGCAGAGTTTCTGAAGCTGAAAGAAATGGTGAAAATATTGAAGAGAAGGTTGAGAGGTGGGTGGTTAGCGTGAAAAAGATCATTGATGAGGCAGCAAAATTCATTCAAGACGAAGAGACAGCGACAAACAAGCGCTGTCTGAAGGGGTTGTGTCCTAATTTTAAGACCCGTTATCAGCTCAGCAAGAAAGCAGAGACAGAGGTGAAGGCGGCCATTGTTGAGCTACGGGAAGAAGCTGGGAGATTTGATAGGATTTCCTATCGTACCATTCCGGAGGAGATATGGCTGAAGTCTCGCAAAGGCTACGAGGCCTTCGAATCAAGGCTTTGTGCTTTGAAGTCTGTGCAAAATGCATTGACTGATGTTAATGTCAGCATCGTTGGGGTGTACGGCATGGGCGGCATTGGAAAGACGACACTGGTGAAGGAGGTTGCTAGGCAAGCGAGGGAAGACAAGCTCTTTGATCTAGTGGTATTTTCAGAGGTTTCCCAGACATTAGATATAAAAAAAATTCAGCAAGAAATTGCTGAGAAATTAGGTCTGGTGCTAGAGGAGGAAACTGGATCAAGAAGAGCAAGTAGGCTATATGAACGATTGAAGAAGGAGGAGAAGATCCTTATAATTTTAGATAATATCTGGAAATGTGTTGATTTGGAGGCCGTTGGAATTCCTTTTGGTGATGATCACAAAGGATGTAAATTGTTGCTGACAGCAAGAGATCGCAACGTCCTGTTCCGTATGGGTTCCCAAAAAAACTTCTCGATTGACATTTTAAATGAAGAAGAAGCTTGGAGATTGTTCAAGCTAATGGCTGATGATCATGTCGAAAATCGTGAATTGCAATCTACGGCAACAGAAGTAGCCCAGGCATGTAAAGGTTTGCCCATTGCCTTAACTACAATAGCAAGGGCACTGAGAAATAAGAGTGTGCCTGAATGGAAGAGTGCCTTGCAAGAACTCCGAATGCCTTCAGAGGTAAACTTCGAAGGAGTGCCGGCAGAGGCGTATTCAACTATTGAGCTGAGTTTCAAGAATTTGAAAGGTGAGCAACTCAAGAAATTTTTTATGCTCTGTAGTCTACTGGGGAATTCTATTTGCACTTCATACTTGTTCCAATGCTGCATGGGCTTGGGCATACTTCAAAAGGCAAATAAGTTGGAGGATGCACGAAACAAATTATATGCATTGGTCCATGAACTTAGAGACTCTTGTTTGTTGCTTGAGGGCGACAGCAATCAAGAATTGTCTATGCATGATGTCATTCGTGATGTTGCCATATCAATTGCATGCCGTGACCAACATGCGGTTTTAGTGAGAAATGAGGATGTGTGGGAATGGCCAGATGACATTGCGCTAAAAGAGTGCTATGCAATTTCTTTAAGAGGCTGTAGTATTCATGAACTTCCTGAAGGCTTGGAATGTCCGCGGCTTGAATTTTTACACATCAATCCTAAGGATTCTGTTTTTGAAATCAATAATCCATGTAACTTTTTCACAGGGATGAGAAAGCTTAGAGTTGTAGATTTCACTAGAATGCAGTTACTTTTGTTGCCATCTTCCATTGATCTCCTTGTAAATCTTCAGACACTATGTCTAGTTGAATGCATGTTGGATGACATAGCCATCATTGGAAAGCTGAAGAATCTAGAAATCCTTAGCTTTTGGGGGTCTGGTATTGTAAAGTTGCCTGAAGAACTGGGTCACTTGACTAAGCTAAGGCAGTTAGATTTGTCCAACTGTTTCAAATTAAAAGTTATTGCACCTAATGTCATATCAAGGTTGGTTCGTTTAGAAGAATTATATATGAGCAATTGCTTTGTTGAGTGGGATGATGAAGGACCCAATAGTGAAAGAATTAATGCTAGGCTTGATGAGTTGATGCATTTGCCTCGGTTGACCAATTTAGAAGTACATGTTAAAAATGACAATGTTTTACCAGAAGGCTTTTTCGCCAGAAAGCTGGAAAGGTTTAAAATATCAGTAGGAGATTCATCATTCCTGCCTCTTGCAGCAACCAACAATGATTGTTGCTTTAAATTGAGCTGGGCACTATTTGCGATCGATGATCATGAGATCATGAGGACGTTGAAGCTCAAGCTTAATTCTGTGTCCATTTGCTCGAAGAAATTGCAGGGCATCAAGGATGTTGAATACTTGTGTCTGGACAAGTCGCAAGATGTAAAGAATGTTCTTTTCGATTTGGACAGGGAGGGTTTTTCGCGGTTGAAGCATTTGCATGTGCAAAATAATCCTGACTTCATGTGTATTGTTGACTCGAAGGAAAGGGTACCTCTGGATGATGCCTTTCCAATTTTGGAGTCACTTAATCTCTACAATTTAATTAAGTTGGAGAGGATATGTCAGGATCGACTCAGCGTACAATCTTTTAATGAATTAAAAACCATAAGAGTTGAACTTTGTGACCAGTTGAGTAATATTTTCTTGCTGTCTGCAGCAAAATGCCTTCCAAGACTGGAAAGGATTGCAGTTATTAATTGCAGGAATATTCAAGAAATATTTGTTGTTGATGGAGAATATGATGCTATCGATCATCAGAAGATAGAGTTCAGTCAATTAAGGACTTTGTGTCTGGGAAGTCTTCCGGAGCTTACAAGCTTTTGCTGTGAAGTGAAAAAGAATAGAGAAGCACAAGGGATGCATGAGACATGTTCCAACAAAATCAGCAGTTTTGAAGACAAGCTTGATATTTCTTCAGCACTTTTCAACGAGAAGGTACGCAGAAGTTTAGCAATTTATTTTATGTTGGTTTTTAAGGTATACAGATCGTACACATAATGATAAATGCAAGAGAGAGTATCATCATATTCATTAATCAAATAAAGAAAAACGATTCGACACATTCACATGCTCTCATCAGGTCTAACTAGAAAATTGATACTCTTAGGCGCTTCCTCATATGTACATGATGTCGGATCTAACGATTAATGAGAAATAATTTTATGTAACTTTCAGGTTGTGTTGTCTAATTTGGAGGTTTTGGAGATGAATAAAGTTAATATCGAAAAGATTTGGCACAATCAACTTCCAGTTGCCATGTTTCTTTGCTTTCAAAATCTAACACGATTGATCTTGAGTAAATGTCCCAAATTAAAATACATATTTTCAGCATCTATGCTCGGAAGTTTTGAGCATCTCCAACACCTGGAGATTTGCCACTGCAAGGGATTGCAGGAGATCATTTCCAAGGAAGGAGCAGATGATCAAGTTCTCCCTAATTTTGTCTTTCCGCAGGTGACCAGTCTGAGACTCTCAGGCCTACCTGAACTTAAATGCTTATATCCTGGAATGCATACTTCAGAATGGCCGGCATTAAAATTATTGAAAGTGTCAGATTGTGACCAAGTAACTGTATTTGATTCGGAATTATTTAGCTTTTGCAAGAGTAGTGAGGAGGACAAACCTGATATCCCAGCACGACAGCCCCTTTTCTTGCTCGAAAAGGTATGAAACCGTTTTAATATCTTTTAATATTAAATCAAATTTTTTCATGCTATGCATGTGACAGTTTTTTTAATGGTTGAGGATTTATTAAACTATCGCCTACAATGATATGCCTGCTTTTTATAACGGGAAAGAATAAAAAAGAAGTTTTTTTTCTACCATAAAAGAAATAAAACCTGTTGCTTGAGTGAACAGCATAATTAGTTTAAATTATCTGATTCATATGATGATCAGATCTTTCCCAACTTGGAGGAACTGGGATTAGATGGAAAAGGCATCAGAATGATTTGGCACGGCGATTTCCCACGACATCTTTTTGGCGGTCTTAAAGTTCTTCAACTTGGATTTGATGCTTCCGCTGCTGGCTTTCCACTTGGTTTACTTGAGAGATTTCATCATCTGGAAGAACTCAGACTGAAGCAATGTTTATACGAGGAGATACTCTCAAATGATGGACACTTGGATCAACATGTGGGGAAGCTCGCACCGATCAAATATTTACGGCTGTCGAGACTAAATAATCTGAATCAACTGTGGAAACAAGACTCCCAAATGGACTCCATTTTTCAATATGTTGATAATGTAGTTGTAAGTTCGTGTGACAATCTGTTAATTCTGTTGCCGTCGTCGTCGGTATCTTTTCGGAATCTAAAAATTCTGGAAGTTTCCGGTTGCAAGAAGTTGACGAACTTAGTAGCATCCTCTGCAGCACAAAGTCTGGTGGCACTTGTAAAGATGCAGGTATTTGGATGCAGAGCAATGACACAAGTTGTAAAAAGTGAGGGAAACCAATTAGCAAGAGAAGAGATTGTTTTCAACAAATTGAAGATGTTGTCCCTGTTAGACTTAGATAGTCTCACAAGCTTCTGCTCTGGCAATTACATCTTCAAGTTTCCATCTTTAGAAGTTTTATTTGTGGTTGGTTGTCCCAAGATGAATATTTTCACTACAGGAGAATTAAGCACACCGCCGAGAGTAGACGTCATGTACAGAAACAGAGGGGCTCCATGTTGGGATGGTGACCTTAACACAACCATACAACAATTGCATAGAGTAAAGGTACGTGTGTGTGTGTACATATATATATAAAATCAGAAAATGGATACAAAAGTAGTTGTAGTTTAATTAATTTAAATGAATTAATGAGATTTTTTTCTCTTTATCTTTTTCTAGCTGTTGGATGGGTCATCATCTCACTCGAACACCTACTAATATAATAGGCCTCTCAGTACTTGGAGGAGTTGTGAATTTGAAGAATGAAATCCAGGTAATTAATTTTCATTTCACTTCTTTGTCGAATTATTTTGTTTCAATCTTTTTCGGATTTGCATTTCAACCTTTTCTTTTCTAACATCATTTTTATTTTTCTATGATGATATGCCCTCAACAATTTCATCGGATTAAAGAATTCCATTCAATTATTTCTGTTCTTCATTTTAAAAACAGGAGGATTGGATTACAGAATTGTGCATCTCATCTAGATGTGATGGTGGTTAGATTTACACATGCTTTTCATGAAGGGAATTGGGTTGTGGACAAACTTGCCAATTTGGCTGCGCAAGCTGCTGGTTTTTTCTGGTGCAGTGACTCTCCTTCTGACCTTTTGCCCGCGCTTCATCGTGATGCTCTTGGATTGTCGTTCTGTAGATTCTGTTAAAGCTCTGGTTTTGTTTCACTCTAGTGAGTCAAGGATGTTTATTTTCTTAGTTTGTGCGTTTGCTGCATCCATGAATGGCTTTTTTTTAAGCTGTTATTTTCATTTGGCTGGTTCAAGAAGATTTATCAGGTCATTCTTTTGAGAAGCTATCTCTGGGATATTTGTGTTTCCTACATTTGATCTTATGCTGTAGAACAATTTGTATTCTTAAACTAAAGATGTATTAATTTACCATTTCTGTGAACTCCTTGTATTATATGAAATAAATTTATGCTGAATGTATCAAATATTGATCATGTGTAGTGTCTATTTCCAATGGTGCTTGGGAAAGTTATTCTTTTGGTTCCTCTTTTGAGTCCTGAAACTATGCTTCATCTCCTGCTTGTGGGTATTCCTCATTCGAATCAAAGTCAAAGATAGAGCCATGGATCAGGTTTATTGCTGCAGGCTTCATGGGAGTTTCTTCTGAAACTGAAGATTTTTCATCAGCCTCCGGAGTTAGCTGTGAGTTCAGCTTAGGGGTTGCTGCCAACGTTCATTTCTGAAGCATGCTTTTATACATCATCATTTTAAATCTGTACAGGAGGGAGCAGCATTCTTCAATATTGTGCACCTTATCATTGGAACAGAAAAATAGCATAAGCATTGAAGAATTAAGGTCTAAAGGAAACAAGCATTGCGAATTTTTCACCCATCTCCTGACCGTAGTTTATCTACTCGCTGGCCAGATAGTAGCAGAGATTTTATTTTGTTTCGGATGGGAAGATTGCCTGCAGATCCAGCTGCTATCAACTTTTGCCTTTTCCCTCGAAAGTGATAAAAGGAGAGAGCTTTTCTGCGCGCATGGTCAAGAAGTGTGGAGCAGCCTTGATGATAAAATGCTTGGGAGCTGCAGCCTTTGTCTATACGGAGGCCTTAATCGTTAAATGTATGACAGGTTACATTTTAATCCACTTGACCAATAAACAATTTTGATGGAGATGGAGTTGATAAACAAAGTGGTATTTGTCTAACAACATTGTTGAAAAAAGTAAGCAAGCAGCACTACCAATTGTTGTTTAGTTATTTCAATATGAGAAATTCTATTAACACTCAATTACTATCACATTGAACCAGCACTTCAATTAGATTGCGAAAACAGTCTTTCTATAGTAATAGCAAAGTCTGCAAACCATATAAACAATTTGGCCAATCACTTCAATGAAATGCTGTTACTTATGAAAAAATTGATCAATGTACAAAGTTCTTCCACAATGGGGAAGGATCTGAGATGTTTAGACCACAAAAAACAGAGAGAAACAGGCTCCATTTCTGCATACGATGTAATAGAATTTCATGGTATTTGATTATTACTCTGAAAAGAAGTTAGTGGAATAATAACTTAAAATGTTATTGATTAATTTTTTAAAAAAAAAAATCTAAAAGTTTGAAACAATAACTTAAAATGATATCAAAACTAAAAAATATTTAAAGAGAGAAGCACCCTAAAAAAAAAAGAAAACATAACAATATTTTTAGAGTTGAAAAATGATTATATTGTTAAGTTTTCTTTTTATTTATATCCTGTTTATATTACATAAAAATAAAAAATTATTAATTGACATTATAATTGATAAAATAAAAATTATTAAATAAGAATTAAAAATATATTTATATATAATGGAAATTAGGGTGGGGATGAGAGTGGAGAGTATAAAACTAAATTCCACCCTATTAAAAATTTAAGAATTATTTTTTTTCTACTCCCCACCCTATTCTCAAAAATTATTTAAAATTTTTTTTATTTAGGATAGGGCTCTATAGACTCCAAATCCGTGGAGGATTTTACCATCCCTACCTGCGTTTGCCATCGGAAGAGCGCAGTCACAGCTAGTTAATCGACTCGGGAGGGGCAAATGGTAAAACACTATACTTCAACTCTAAAGAGACGAAAGTGTCGTGCTCCTCAATTTTTTTAAAATTAACGGAGGTTTCGTAAATTTTTAAATTCAAAAACTTTTTTCTTCTTCATCCTTTGGCCTTTCCGCTTCTTTCATCTATAATCGATATGTTTTATAACAAGTTGAAAGAATCTTTCGGAGTATTAACTGGTTCCTGCGCAAGTAGCTAGTAATTTGTTTCTTATATATTTGACTGGCACGGCATTTAAAAAAAGGATTCAATTGTGAGTTCACCTCGTATTTTCACTCAATCAAGAAACACTTGCCTTTATCCTTTTGTACTTATCTATCCGATCTACATTAACTCTTAACTTAATTTGTAATCTTGATCTAGAAACCCTTTTTCTGAATTGTTTCCATCTTCTCATCTAAAAGCTCTTTCTTAATATCAAAATCACTTTGTTGTTGTGTTAACTTTGATGTTCTTCATAATTTATTGTCAGGATTGAATACTATAAGATGGTGGAAATAATCGTTAATCTTGTTTTAGAAGTCGTAAAATGCTTGGCTCCTCCAACAGAACGCAGACTTGGTTATTTGCGTAACTACCATGCCAACTTTGAGAATCTCGGGGCACAAATCAAGAACCTCAAGGATGAATGTACGAGCATTCAGCGCAGAGTTTCTGAAGCTGAAAGAAATGGTGACAAGATTGAAGAGAAGGTTGAGAAGTGGCTGGTTAGTGCAAAGAAGATCATTGATGAGGCAGCCAAATTCGTTCAAGATGAGGAGACAGCAAACAACAAGCGCTGTTTCAAGGGGTTGTGTCCTAATTTGAAGACCCGGTATCAGCGCAGCAAGAAAGCGGAGACAGAGGTGAAGGCGGCCATTATTGAGCTCCGGGAAGAAGCTGGGAGATTTGATAGAATTTCTTACCGTACCATTACGGAGGAGATATGGCTTAAGTCTCACAAAGGCTATGAGGCCTTCGAATCAAGACTTTGTGCTCTGAAGTCTGTACAAAATGCATTGACTGATGTTAATGTCAGCATCATTGGGGTGTACGGCATGGGCGGCATTGGAAAGACGACATTGGTGAAGGAGGTAGCAAGGAAAGCCAGGAAGGACAAGCTCTTTGACCGAGTGGTTTTTTCAGAGGTTTCCCAGACAATAGACATAAAAAAAATTCAGCAAGCAATTGCCGAGAAATTAGGTCTGGTGCTACAGGAGGAAACGGAATCTAGTAGAGCAAGTAGGCTACATGAACAATTGAAGAGGGAGGAGAAGTTCCTTATAATTTTAGATAATATCTGGAAACGTGTCGATTTGGAGACCGTTGGAATTCCTTTTGGTGACGATCATAGAGGATGTAAATTGTTGCTGACAGCAAGAGATCGAACTGTACTGTTCAGTATGGGTTCGGAAAAAAACTTTTTGGTTGACATTTTAAAAGAAGAAGAAGCTTGGAGATTGTTCAAGCTAATGGCTGGGGATGATGTGGAAAATCGTGAATTGAAATCTACAGCAACAGAAGTAGCCAAAGCATGTAAAGGCTTGCCCATTGCCTTAACTACAATAGCAAGGGCACTGAGAAACAAGAGTATGCCTCAATGGAAGACTACCTTGCAGCAACTTCGAATGCCTTCATTGGTGAATTTTGGAGGAGTACCAGCAGAGGCATATTTGACTATTGAGTTAAGTTACAATTATTTGGAAGGTGAGAAACTTAAGAATATTTTTCTGCTCTGTAGTCTAATGGGGAATGAAATTGCCACTTCAGACTTGTTTAAATACTGCATGGGTTTGGGTATATTTAAAGGAGTCAATACGATGGAAAATGCACGAACCAATTTTTATGCATTGATCCATCAACTTAGAGACTGTTGTTTATTGCTCGGGGGTGATAACAATGAAAAGCTTTCTATGCATGATGTTGTTCGCGCTGTTGCCATTTCAATTGCTTGTCGTGACCAAAATGCATTAGTAGTAAGAAATGAGGAGGTGTGGGAATGGCCAGATGAGGATGCATTAAGAAAATGCTACGCAATCTCTATAAGAGATAGTAGTATTCATGAACTTCTTGAAGGATTGGAATGTCCACAGCTTGAGTTTCTATATATGGATTCCAATGGTTCTTCTGTTGAAATCAATGTTCCTGAGAAATTCTTCACAGGGATGAAAAAGCTCAAAGTTGTAGATTTCTGTAGAATGCAATTTTTTTCCTTGCCACCATCAATTGATCATCTATTAAATCTTCAAACTCTCTGTCTGGATCAATGCATATTGGGAGACGTAGCCATCATTGGAAAATTGAAGAATCTAGAAATCCTTAGCTTTTCTGGTTCTGGTATTGTAAAGTTGCCTGAAGAACTAGGTCAATTGACTAAGCTAAGGCATTTAGATTTGTCCAACTGTTTCAAACTAAAAGTTATTGCACCCAATGTCATATCAAGCTTGATTCGATTAGAAGAACTATATATGAGTAATTGCTTTGTTGAGTGGGAGGATGAAGGACCCAATAGCGAAACAATTAATTCCAGGCTTGATGAGTTGATGCATTTGCCTCGGTTGACCACTTTAGAAGTGCATGTTAAAAATGATAATATTCTACCAGAAGGCTTTTTTGCCAGAAAACTGGAAAGATTTAAAATATCAGTAGGAGAGGCGGCATTCCTGCCTTTTGGAGCGACCAGCAATGATGCTTGTTTCAGATTGAGTTGGCCTCTATTTATGATCAATGATAGTGAGACCTTAAGGACGTTGAAGCTGAAGCTTAATTCTACGACCATTTCCTCGAAGAAATTGGAGGGCATCAAGAATGTTGAATACTTATGTTTGGACAAGTTGCAAGGTATAAAGAATGTTCTTTTCGAACTGGACACGGAGGGTTTTTCGCAGTTGAAGCATCTGCATGTCCAAAACAATCCTGACTTCATGTGTATCGTTGACTCGATGGAGAGAGTACCTCTCCATGATGCCTTTCCACTTTTGGAGTCACTTAATCTCTACAATTTAATGAAGTTGGAGAGGATATGTCAGGATCGACTCAGCGTACAATCTTTCAATGAATTAAAAACCATAAGAGTGGAACATTGCGGTCAGTTGAGTAATATCTTCTTGCTGTCTGCAGCAAAATGCCTTCCAAGACTTGAAACGATTGCGGTTATTAATTGCAGAAATATCCAAGAAATATTTGCAGTTGGTGGCGGAGATGTTGTGATCGATCATCAGAAGATAGAGTTTGGTCAATTAAGGACTTTGTGTCTGGGAAATCTTCCGGTGCTTAGAAGCTTTTGCCGTGAAGTGGAGAAGAATAGACAAGCCCAGGGATTGCAGGAGACATGTTACAATGAAATCAGCCGTCTGAAAGACAAGCTTGATACTTCCTCACCACTTCTCAACGAGAAGGTACACAGAAGTTTAACAACTTATTTTTCTGTTGTATTTTATTTTAAATATCATGCATAATCATAAATTAAGTAAAGAAAAAGGATTAATGCGGCACATTCGCTTGCTCCCATCAGGTGTCACTTCAATTTGATTTTGTCTTACTTTTGCAATTATCTGTATGGAGAAAATTGATACCATTGGAGGCTTCATCACATATATGTACATGATGTGAGATCTAACAATTAATACGAAAGAACCTTATATATATTTCAGGTTGTGTTGCCCAGTTTGGAGGCTTTGGATCTGCGTCAAATTAATGTCGAAAAGATTTGGCACGACCAACTTTCCGCTGCCATGTTTCCTTGCTTTCAAAATCTAACACGATTGATCTTGTGGATCTGTCCCAAATTAAAATACGTATTTTCAGCTTCGATGCTCAGAAGTTTTGAGCATCTCCAACACCTGGAGATTGCCTGCTGTGAGCGTTTGCAGGAGATTATTTCCAAGGGAGGGACAGATGATCAAGTGACTCCTAATTTTGTCTTTCCGGGGTTGACCACTCTGAGACTTATAGGACTACCTAAACTTAAAAGCTTATACCCTGGAATGCATACTTCAGAATGGCCGGCATTAAAAGTGTTGAATGTGTTAGCTTGTGACCAAGTAACGGTATTTGCTTCAGAATTATTTCACTTTTGCAAAATTAGCGAGGAGAACAAACTTGATACCCCAGCACGACAGTCCCTATTCTTCCTTGAAAAGGTGTGAAACCATTTACAAACTGTTTAATGTTAAATCAAAATTGTTCTTACCACGCATGCGAAAGTTTATTTAAACGTTGAGGATTTTCTTAGCTATAGTCTACGTTAATATGCATGCATTTTATAACATGAAAGAGATAAAAGAAATTTTTTTCTTTTCCTACTGAAAAAGAAAAAAAAAAGATGTTTTAAATTATGTGATTGATATGGTGATCAGGTCTTCCCCAACTTGGAGGAACTGGGATTAAATGAAAAGGACATCAGAATGATTTGGCACGGCAATTTCCCACAACACCTCTTTGGCAGTCTTAAAGTTCTTCGACTAGCAGATGATCATGTCTCAGCTGCTGGTTTTCCACTTGGTTTACTTGAGAGATTTAATAATCTGGAAAAGCTCAGACTGGATGGATGTTCATGCAAAGAGATACTCTCAAATGATGGACACCTGGATAAACATGGGGGGAAGCTCGCACAGATCAAATCTTTACGGCTGGTCAGACTAAATGATCTGAATCAACTGTGGAAAGAAGACTCCCAAATGGACTCCATTTTTCAATATGTTGATAATGTACTCATACATGGGTGTGACAGTCTTTTAATTCTATTGCCATCATCATCAGTATCTTTCTGGAATCTAACAATTCTAGAAGTTTCCAGCTGCAAGAAGCTGGTAAACTTAGTAACATCCTCTGCAGCAAAAAGTCTAGTGGCACTTGTAAGGATGCAGGTATTTGGATGCAGAGCATTGACACAAGTTGTAAAAAGTGAGGGAAATGAATTAGCAAAAGAAGAGATTGTTTTCAGCAAATTGAAGACTTTGGCTCTGGCTGATTTATATAGTCTCACAAGCTTCTGCTCTGGCAATTACATCTTCAAGTTTCCATCTTTAGAAGATTTATTTGTAATTGGTTGTCCCAAGATGAAAATTTTCACTATAGGAGAATTGAGCACACCGCCGAGAGTAAACGTCATGTACAGAAACAGAGGGGCTCCGTGTTGGGATGGTGACCTTAACACAACCATACAACAATTACATAAGGTATATAAGAAAATGGATACAAAAGTAGTCGTAATTATAATTAATTTAAATAAATTAATGAGATTTTTTTTTTCTTTTTCTAGCTGTTGGATGGGTCATCCTCCGGGTCGAACACCTACTTATCTAATAGGCCTTTTAGTTCTTGGAGGTGTTGTGAATTTGAAGAATGAAGTCCCAGGTAATTAATTTTCATTTCATTTCTTTGGTGCCCCTTTTTTCTTTTGGGACAGAAAAAGGTTTCAGATGTCTTCATGACGAGGGTTATTTTGTTTCAATCTCTTTTCTGATTTGCATTTCAACCTTTTCTTTTCTAACATCATCTATATTTTCCATGATGAAATGCCCTCAACAACATCATTGGATTATAGAAGTGATTCAATGCTTTCTGTTCTTCAACTTAAAAACAGGAGGATTCGATTATAGAATTGTGCATCTCATCCAGATGTGATGGTGGTTAGATTTACGCATGCTTTTCATGAAGGGAACTGTGCTGCGGACAAACTCGCCAACTTGGGTGCAGAAGCTGCTGGTTTTTTCTAATGGACTGACTCTCCTTCTGACCTTTTACCCATGCTCCATCGCGATGCTCTTAGATTGTTGGCCTGTAGGTTCAGTCAAGCTCTGCTTTGGCTTCGCTCTATTGAGTTAAGGATGTTTATTTTCTCAGTTTGGACGTTTGCTGCATTCATGTCTGGCTTTTTTAAGCTGTTATTTTCATTTGGCCTGTTCAAGAAGATTTATCAGGTCATTCTTTGGAGAAGCCATCCCTGTGAAATTTGTGTTTCCTACATTTGATCTTCTCATGCTGAGACAATTTATATGCCTAAACTAAAGATGTGTTAATTTACCATTTCTGTGTACTACTAGAATTATATGCAATAAATTTATGGTGAATGAATCAAATATTGATCCATGAATACTGTTTGTTTCCAATGGTGCTCCGGAAAGTTAATCTTCTGGTTCCTCCGAGTCCTGAAACTATACTTCATCTCTGTTAAGGAAGCTCATGTTGCAGTCAACAGAGCAGCTCAGTTAGCAAGTGTGAACCAAAGCAGAAATCAGCAGAGTTTGTTAAGAAGCTTTGCCAGCTCAGCAGGTTTGTTGTAGCATGCTTTTCATTATGTTTGTAGTTAAGCTTACTTAATTAGTTGAGCTCTCTGAAATCTCAGCTTAGTATATAAACTAATGTTGATTTACTTTCATTGTAATCGTGAATTGAAATGAAATAAAAACTTCATAATATTCTTTCCATTTTCTCAGTTCCTAAACACATTTTACAGTTGCAAATTTAACTTTCAAACATGGTATTAGAGCCAAACAGAGCAAGCTCTAGTAATCAACAAATGAATTCTAGAAATACAACAATAGCAAATATAAGTCAGATCAATTTCTCATTTAACACTCTGATCAAATTAGATAGATCTAATTATTTGCTTTGGCGATCACAAGTCCTAGCATCGATCAGAGGAAATCGATTGGAAGGTTTCGTAAATGGAACCAAACCAGCACCAGAAGAAACATTACTACTCGCCAGAGCTGATGGATCTGCTCAAGAAATTGATAATCTAGAATATCAAAATTGGAGATCACAGGATCAAGCCTTACTTGGATGGCTGTTATCAGCAATTAATGAAGGTAATCTTAGTCTTGTTATTAATTGTGTAAGCTCGTTTGATGCATGGAAAACCTTAGAGAAGAAGTTTGGAGTCCAATCTGAGGCTAGAGTACTTCGGCTTAGATATGAGTTAAATACAATAAAGAATGAGGCATTAAGCATTGAAGATTACTGTATTAAGATGAAATCTATAGCTGATGAACTTGCTAGTGCTGGTAGTCCTATAACAGAGAAAGATCTGATGTTAACAATATTAAATGGATTAGGATCAGGCTATCGTGATATAGCTACTTTCATAACTGGTTCTAAAATGGAATTTGATGATGCTTATGCATTGTTGTTAACACATAAAACCAGACTTGAATGAGAACAAGATGATAAGAATATGTTTAATGCAAACTATGTCTATGCTAATACATGTTATCCTAGAGCTTTCTATGGTCAAGTTAGAGGTAATTTTAGAAGAGGTGGATATGTTAGTGGTAGTTTTGGTAATTTTGGTGGTAGAACTCATGGATTTGGAAGAGGAAATTTTGGTCCACAAAGAATGTTTAATGGAAGCTTCAAGAGTGGAAATGGCGGAGGACAGTTTCCTGGTCAAAATAATGCTCATAATGTTTCTCCTCAATCACTAAGAAATATGACTCCATTCACTAGAAATGGATTTGTTGGAATGAATGGATCGACACTGGAACCATAGAAGAAACTACTTGTCAGATCTGTTTTAAAATTGGCCATACAGCTGACATCTGCTGGCACAGATTTATAGAAGACTATACTCCTACTCCAAGAAATTTCAATAAAGGAAAAGGACCAAGAGCTACATACTTTGCTAACTTTGATAGTTTCAACTCACATCCCAGCAATGAAGAATATGATTGTTTCAACTACATGTCACCAAATTTTCATTATAATTCTTGAGTTGATACTTACAATCCTGCAGCTGCATATATGGCAAATTTTGAAGGAGTTGCTGATGATGGCTGGTATTAGGCGTGGGCAAAATCGGGTTCGAATCAACCCGATCGGGTTTCGGGTTGGTCGGGTTTGATAAAAATCAATTCGAGCTCCACCCGAATGTATAACCCGATCCAATCCGATCCGAATTTAATTCGGATCGAATCGGATCGGGTTAAAAAGTCGGATGGAGTTCAGATCGGATCAGATGCGGGTTAATTCGGGTTATTCGGATGAATTCAGGTTAATTCGGGTCGGGTGTAATCGGATTGGATTCGGGTTAATTCGGTTCGGGTTAAATTCAGGTTATTCGGATCAATTAGGGTCAATTCGGGTTATAATTAATTTGGCAATTGGGGAGGTGAAATTAGGAAATTAATTTATTATAATTTTATTGTATTTTTTCCTTAGGGGTTTTGGTGCTGGAAAGATTGTAAAAGTCACATGAAATTATCTTTTCTATTTTGTGTTGTTGATTATGAGGCTCATAATGAATCTTGCACCAAGCATGCTTGCAAAAATTTTGTTCTTATTAAAATAAATTAGGCTTGTGTTCATTTCGGCAATAACAACATGAACGTGCATGTCCTTTACAAAAGAAGCATTTGTGGCTTGTGCACTTGCAGAATTTGTCAATACAAATTTGGCCCAAAAAAAAAATTGTTCATTTTTGTATTCATGTAAGGCATTATCAACACACACTAGGGATTGCAAGCTATCATATAAAATAAAAAATAAAAAGTCATTGATCCGTAAATTTCTAGCTTCAGGTGAGAAATCAATCTCCTCATAAATAAATAACTAAATAAAGTTAACAGCCGAACAGAGCTGGAATGAACGGCACTAAATAATTGTTCAAATAATAGTTGGGGAAATGATCATACAGAAATTGCAATTCCTTCAGCTAGCCCAATGTGTCAAAAATAGAGCCAGTGAAAGAAAACTAAGACATTTCTCTCCCACCTTCCTTTTCCTCCCTCATTCATTCATCTATTCATTTCAACCAACAAAAAAAGAAAACTACTATAGAATTAAATTCAAATGATTCAAAATTAAAAATGAACACAAAGCATAAAATTAAAATTAACACAAAGTTTAAATTTAATAGTCTCCATCCAAAGCGCAATGTCCAATTCTAAAATCTAAACATTAATCTTTAGAACACAAAATTAAACATAATTAAATAGTTTCCATTTTCCAAAACACAAATGACAAAGTTCCAAATCCAAAACACAACAAAGTTTAAATGTAAATCTAGATCAACTTCCTCCACAGCTCCACCGTTCCTCGCAAGCACTTTGACAACTTTTAACTTCAATTTCTTCTACTCCAAGTTGAAGAATTGAAGCATATATCCCCTAGGGAAAAATTGAAAAAATAATATATGATAACCGTTTAACTACTTTCTTTAAGCCGCATTACAAATAAAGGGACATTAAACATAAACACATATGCCCAATTCATGTGTATACTTGATTAAATATAAGAAAAAAATTTAAGTAAATTGTGGCTTATTTCATGGCATTCATAACCAAGTAAATTTAATAATAATCATAATTCCTAAGTAATACCATTCCAGCAATTTCAATGTGTCTAAAATAAATGAAACAATTATAATATTACAATTTGAATTAAAACTTAAAAATTAAAACTATAACAACTATTGTCTATTATTATAGTGTAAATTACAACCTAAACATATAATATGAAATTATAAATAATAATATATATTAAGAATTACCTTTCAAATATCCATAACACCCATATCAGCGCTCACTGTTTCCACCGTTGAAGCTTGTGATCTTACAAACTCTTTAAAATGTCAAAAAAAAATGAAATTAGTAAATAACTTAAGTACATGTAGATGCTATTTATAAAGTTATAATACATCTTAACTTTATAAAGTATGAGAAAAATATTACCTTTTTGTAGCTCCATATGGAATATCTGCTCTTTAATATCTTCCTGAAGGTTGTAGACAGGATTAGCAAAAAGTTTAGCTTGTAACCAATTTTCGGTACATATCAATGCCTCAACCATACAAGGGGTCAAAGAACTCCGATATTCGTCAATGACGCGACGCCCTGTGCTAAAGGCAGATTCAAATGCCACTGTGGAAATAGGAACAGCGAGGACATCCCTTGCAATTTTCTCTAATATCGGATACTTCGATCCATTAACCTTCCACCAAAGCAAAACATTGAGCTTAAGATCACTCGGATCTTCAACTGGGTCACTCAAATATCGTTCCACCTCAGATACTACTCTCTTGCCCTCATTCTGAACAAACACTTTCTGAGCATACCCAAAGAAAGGGCGAGAAACTCGATCACCATCACCACTAGGACCCTCCGGCAAACCAACCTCAGTTGTAAAATAAGGAGAATAACTTGTACCACCATAGTTACCGCTAGGAACACTCTCACTACACATCGATGGTGTGGAACTAGAGCACATTGCACTATATGCATCATAAAGCTCATTCAACAAATCTTTACTGCTTTGGTCATTTCTTCAACTTTCCAACCATCATTAGCAAAAATGATCTCAAAAATATGTTTGGCAAAGTCCATTTTAGCTCATGGATAAAGAATAGAGACAACAATCAATATTTTATTTATCTTCCCTGAAGACTCCCAATATTTATCAAAATTTTCCCTCATTTGATAAGCCATAGCCACCACCCAAGGATCTCTACTTGCCTCTAATGCAGTCAATGAGCTCTCAATTAAGCCAATGATCTCTACTTCACAATTCGCCCTGCACTCTCTCAATCCTCAGGTCCAAGCAGGCCCACCCTCTTAGCATTATTTTCTTTCTTGAGAAAGTATGCCTCATACGGTTTATCCATCTCTGCCATTCTATCAAATGCTGCTTGAAACTTCAACGCAGTCATCAACATTAAATAGGTGGAATTCCACCTAGTAGGACAATCCAAAACAATTGTTCCATTTGGATATTTCACTTGTTAAGTATACTGTTTAAATGCCTGTAGCCTCGTTGTGGAGGATCTCACATACTTCACAGCATTCCGGATGGCGGCAACACTAGCATGCAATTCATTCAACCCCGAAACAACAATCAAGTTCAAAATATGTACACAACAACGCACATGCATATACTGACCCGTCAATACAATTGCATCATCATTCCTCTAAGCAAGTAATTGCATAGTCACATAATTAACAGCAACATCATTTGTACTGGCATTATCAACAGTTATTGTAAACAACCTCTCTATCCCCCAATCTTGTAAACAAGCTACAATCTTTTTACCGATCGTTTTCCCTCTATGATCTTCAATCACACTGAAACTAATAATCCTTCTGTTCAAACACCAGTCACTATCAATTAAATGAGTTGTGATCACCATGTAGCTCATGTTTTGAATAGAAGTCCATAAATTAATTGTAACGCCACAAATTCCCATACATATTAAATTGGAAATTGGGCTTTCATTGAGAATTATGGGTGGCCTATAACCCTTATTTAGAAAGGGGTACTAATTAAATAGAGGTTATTTATGAGATCATTTTGGAAAAAGGGCTATTTTTCCTTATTGAATAGGGTTTCTTAAGATCCCCTATAAATACATACTTTTCCCCCTTCCATAACCCTAAGTTCACAACGTTTATTCTTCTTCTCTGCTGCTCTTTACGCTCCTACCCAAATCTTAGGATTCAAACCTTTGTTTAGGAGAGACTCAAAGCGACGGGTAAGTTCACAACGTTTATTCTGAACAGCATGAGTATCTCGAATTTTTAAAGCTATATTTTCTGAACGAATTTTCTTATAAAATTTATATTTCTGGAAACTAGACATGTAGGGCTTCTTGATTAAATTTTATTTCATTAAATTCAACTTCGTTTTCAATTTTATACGTATTTTGGAAATAGAAACCACTGCACTGGAAATCCACGATTCCAGTATTGTGATCAGATTCACAAGACTATTTGTACCACCAAATGAACTCAAAAAATTCTGAAAGTTTATATGTATGTTAATATATGTGTCTAGGATTCCCAGTTTTAATTTCATAATTTTCTGATTAGTATTTTATTTTATAAAAATCACGGAACCCGTTCTATTTGGTTTAGATTATGTGAAAACAGTTTCGAATTTGCTGAGAAGTAAATAGTTTTTAAAATGTTTTTGATATCGGATTCTCTTGTAAATTTTACATGGGGTACTCATGGATGTCCAGAATGGTTCCATAGATTTTATATCATTCTGAGTCTTTGATTAAGAGTTAAAATTCTGAGAATCAGACCTGTACGGGTATGAATTAGAAAATCAAATTCTTAGAATAAGTTATTGATTGTCATATCTTGTATTTGTTTAAGTGATGTTGCTGATACAACCTTGATTGATGTTTCAAAACAAGTTAATCCAAGTTCATTTGTCGAGGTAAGTAACTTCATTACTAATGTACTGGATATGTAGAAGTATTTTGATATTATTATTATAAGTATAAATGTTTTGATACTACTTAAAGGATTACTAATTTTGATAACAAAATTAGCTTTATGTAAATGTTTTCAAACCATTCTTTTTAACAAAGTATTTTATAAATGCTTTTTAATATGTAAATGATTTTATGACATGACAACCTTTCATGATTTTATCTTTAAAATGTTATACAAGCCTAAATTATTGTTATGAACTTTTATAAATCTGATACGAATGTTTTGTACCCATATATGATTTCAATTACTGATAATTGTATGAGATTCCTAATGTTTTGGCTCATTGTCCATAGTTATTCTGATTCTGATTCTGATCGTAATATACGATATATCTGTCTGGACCAGTACTGGGTTTCTGTTCTGAATGTGCACACGATATTTTGATTCTGTTTCTGGCCGGGTCACCGGGACTATAGGTGACACTATGTGACATGAGCTAACCTGTTTGTTTTTTGTATACGTATTACATGATTTGATTCGTAAGTAAATATGCTTTTGAATATTCTGAATTATTAAGAATTTATCTTATGTTATTGTGATATATCGTTTTATGAAAATTATGGATTATGATATATGCTTTAAACAAAAGAAGGCTTGCAATATTTTTGGTATCGATAGGCCTAGTGTGTTAGGAATGGTTTTACTTACCGAGTTGACGGCTCACCCCTCGTCATTACTTTTTGCAGATTAAGTTTCTTTTGAGAGGTGCACTTAGCTTTGGAGTTAGTGATTTCCAGTTTCCGTTTGCTATTGAATAAGAGGAGGAATAAACTTGTGTTTCTATTTAGTTACTTTTATTATGAACGTGTAATTTGGAGTTTGAGACTTTTGTTATTATTTTTATATGTCCTCGAGAGAGATTATTTAGTATTTGACGTTTGGATTTATGGATTTATTTGAATAAGAATTTGAGGAATTTCAGTTTAAAACTTATGAGTAAAGATTATGATTTGTGAGTAACCTCCTTCTTCACGTGCTCTGCACGTGTTAGATTTGGGGTGTTACATTAATGGTAAGAGACACTTGTTGTTTGTTGTTGCAAATCAAACTCTTCAACATTATCTTTTCTTCCAAAAATAAATCCATAACATCCCTACCAATAGTTCTCCGAGATGGCATAATAAACTGCGGAATGGCTACACTACAGAAATGCCTAAACCCTTTGTTATCTACAAAACTAAGTGGCAACTCACCCATAATGATCATTTTGGTGACTGCCCTTCTACAAGCGTCTTGACTCCACCCTTTAGCCAAAACCATATTACTTGCATTTCCTTCCCCACCCTCAGTTGTCAAGTTTTGTTGACTTCCCTCTTGTTGTTCCCGAAATGTCTTGTATGCAAGGTAAGCCAGTATATGATTTCTCATATTTGTAATCCCATCACGCCTTGAATGACATTGATATTGTCTACCACAATAGTTGCATTTGCATTTGTTTGGATTGTCCTCAAGCAAAATAAAATGATTCCACGTCGCAGATCTTTTCTTCATCGCTAGTTTTTTCTGCTTTGCCTTTTGAGTTCCTTCCATTTGAACACTTTGATTGTCATCATCACTTATTGAATTCGATCTTGAGTGTCCAGACATCTAAACATACAAATAAATAATTATTAATCATAAATTCATAAATTAAAACACAAAAAGACTATTAAAAAATCTACTTAATAGTTAGTATTACAAATTGATTCAAAAAATTGTTAATTTAATTTTATGAAACTTTTTGAAATCGATATTTCCAATTTTCCACCATAATGTTTATATATGATCAAGAATTCAAGATGCATATTCCATAAAAGAAGACCAAGAAATTAATGTAATTATTTAATTTATAATATCTAATTATCCATTGGCCAAAGTAATATAATATTAATTACATATCCGTATCTTAAATTCTTAATTCTTATTATGCCCACATTATATGTACTTAACCACTTAATATTTACTTATTGGTTATCATGCAATTAATTAAATTGATTAATTATTTGTTGAAGTTGAAACTTGAAACTACTGCAATTAAATTGGTTAATTTTTTGTTGAAGTTGAAACTATTCTACAAATACACATATCATATGACATATATAATTATAATTTATATTGTAACATAATATTTAATTTTAATTTTTAATCTAACATTACTATTCATACAAAAAATCAATTATTAATAAGTAACAAAAAATTAATGCCGGATTATTTTCATTTTATTGATAACATTTAACAATATATAATTATATATAATTAACATACAAAGTTACAATTCACATTTCTCATATAACATATAAAAAATAACAATTATAATTAATCATTAATGCATATATAATTATATATTATATGCGGATATACTATCACTTAAACAAGTTCAAAAGCCGGATTTGCTGATTCGGTTCGGGCTTCAAGTTCCAAACTTCCAACTTCCAAAACAGAGAGTGAAGAGACCTTTTGGCTTTTGAGACTGGAGCCATAAGTCCGTGACCCGTGAGGCGTGACCGTGAATGGGTGTGGTGGCCGGATGTCAACACTCAACAGCCGTGAGCCCGTGAGCCGTGAATGCCAATGGTGGAGACTCGAGTGGATCGGAGGCAGCTTGCCTGGTGGATCTTCAATCGGACTGAGTGATGGTGGAGTGGAGGATTCAAGGTGTGGATCCGGTGCTTGGTTGCAGCAGATCTGTAGATCGGGTCACGATCTTCGCGAATCAGCTTTGGCTTTGGTTGGGGTCGTTCTCAGTAGTGGTTGCTGCGTGTGGTGGCCGGTTGAAGCTAGCTCCGTGAACTGTACGTGTGTGTTTGCTGCGTGTAGTGAGCGACGGAGGCCGTGAGGCGTGAATGGGTGTGGGTTGGCTGCTTGTGCTTGACGGCTTGAGTGCTGGTTTCAGTGATTTGATTTTGTGTGTGACAGTGAGGGTTTGTGTCTTTGTTGTGATACCGTGAGGCGGTGACTGGTGAGTGTCTGAGTGAGTGAGGCTGTGAGGGTTTATGAGTTGGTGAGTGAGGCCGTGAGGTGTGAATGGGTGTGGGTTTGCTTGTGTTCTTTTCTTAATTTCTTTGTGAATTACTGAATTGTTTTGTTGTGGTGAATACTTTGTGAATTACTGAATTGTGAATTACTATAAATCCGTGAGTTTGTGACACTGTGAGTATGTGATGTGTGATCTGTATTCTGTGAGTTACTGATTCAGTGATTGTGACTGTGAGTGTGTCATGTGTGTATTTGTATTCTGTTTTTGTGATTTGTAATTTTGTATTTGCCCATTTTTTTTGTCTCAACCCGATCGGGTTTTCGGATCAGATCGGGTTTCCGATCGGGTTGAGACAATTTCATCCGATCGGGTTTTGTTCCCCACCCGATCCGATCCGAACCCAAAATTTTTTGGATCGGATCGGGTCGGGTCGGATATTTTGCGCACCTGGCTGGTATTTGGATAGTGGAGCTACTCACCACTTAACAAATAATATGGAAAATCTGCAGCTCAGAGAGGAGTATAAAGGTAATGATCAGCTCATAATTGGTAATAGTAAATGATTATCTATCTCTCATGTTAGACATGCTTTTCTATCATTTAGAGCTTCAAACTGTTTGTTCATCATTGGTAATAGTAAATGATTAAAGACATGATGTTTGTTCCTTCAATCACTAAAAATTTGCTAAGCATTTCTAAACTTACCTCTGATAATTATCTCTCTGTTGAATTTTGTGGAAATATTTATTTTGTAAAGGACATGAAGGGACAAGTTCTTCTGCCGGGCCTTGCTGAGAAAGGTCTCTACAAGCTGCTATTGAAACCTAAGCCTCCGTCTTCATCTCCTGCATTTCATCTGTCACAATCTCAGATAAATAAGCTAGTCTCTATGCCGTCAGTTTCAAATGTGTCTTCTGTTCATCAAAATTGTAGTGTTTTTACTACAACTTGTAATAACTCATTTTCAAATGATTGTAATAAAAAACCTGATGATCTGACCTTATTGCATAGAAGGTTTGGTCATCCAAATTCAACAATATTGATGCATTTGCTTAAATCTTGTAAGCAATTTAAAGTCTCTTCTAAAGCTCTTTCATCTACTATCTGTGATGCTTGTCAATTAAGAAAGACTCATAAACAACATTTTCCCACCACTGAAACTAAAAGTACACAAGTGTTGGAACTGATATAGACTGATATTTGAGGGCCTTCACCTATTGTTTCTAGGAATGGATACAAATATTATATCAGTTTTGTTGATGATTACAGTAGATACACTTAGATTTATCCTCTCAAGCTTAAGTTAGATGCTTTTGTTGTTTTTAAACTCTTTAAACTCTAAGTAGAAAACCAGTTCAGTACTAAAGTCAAGATGTTGCAATCTGACCGGGGGGAGAATATAGAGTGTTCATTGATTTCTTGAATCAAAATGGGATCTTATTTCAACATTCATGTCCATATACTCACCATCAAAATGGTTTGGTTGAGAGGAAGTATAAACATATAGTAGAATTGGGATTGACATTATTAGCTCAAGCTGATCTGCCCTTTAGATTTTGGTGGGATGCTATTCACATTGCAGTTTATCATATAAATAGATTGCCTACTCTTATGCTAAAGTATGTGTCTCCTTATGAAAAGTTATTTAAACACAAACCAGATTACAGCTTTTTAAAATGTTTTGGTTGCCTTTGTTATCCATATTTGAGGGACTTTAATAAGCATAAGTTTGATTTTTATACAAGAAAATGCATCTTTATTGGATACATCCCATCTCATAAAGGTTACAAATGTTTGACAAGTTCAGGAAAGGTTCATATACTTAGACATGTGATTTTTAATGAAACCTTATTTCCTTACTTAACCAACAATACTTTTTCTTCTTCTCAAAATACATTCTCATATGAGATTCCAATGTCATCCTTTACTCAGCAACAAAATTTTCATTTATCAACACTTTCTACCCCTGATAGCAGTCTTGAAGAAAATTTCTCAGCAAACTCAGTAAGGAATGAACATGTATCTTCATCGTCTTTGCATACAGACATTTTACATCATGAGATATCTAATCATTCTTTGACAGAATCTTTATCACCACACATATCCTCTCAAAATTTAGAATCAATTCAGCATATTCTTGATGCCTCAAACACAAGGCTCCCTCAAAACCCTTCTCACAAAATGATTACCAGATCCAAATTTGCTATCTTCAAACCAAAGTTATATACAGTAGCTTTAATCAATAAAGAACCTGATACAGTTCAAGAAACTCTTAGTGATCTAAACTGGAATCAAGCCATGAGAGATGAGTATGAGACTTTAATCAGGAATAAGACTTGGTCATTAGTTCCATCTTCAGTTGAACACAAAGTTGTAAGCAACAAGTGGGTGTTTAGAGTCAAACAAAACAGTGATGGAAGCATAGCTAAATTTAAAGCTAGATTAGTTGCAAAAGGTTTTCAACAAACAGAAGGTTTGATTATTTTGAAACATTTAGTGCTGTTGTGAAATCTTCTATAGTGAGAATTATGTTGAGTTTAGCTGCAATGCATAAATGGAAGATTAGACAAGTGGATGTAAATAATGCATTCTTAAATGAAGAGTTGACTGAAGATGTTTATATGTGTCAACCTGAGGGGTTTGTTGATCTGCAGAAGCCTAGCTATGTATGCAAATTCAAGAAGGCTTTGTATGGCTTAAAACAAGCTCCAAGAGCTTGGTATGATAAGTTGATAGATAGTCTGGTTGCCAAGTGGGGATTTAGAAAATCAAGAGCTGATACATCTTTGTTCTGCAAAGGAAAGCAAGGGTCAATAATTTTTGTTTTGATATATGTTGATGATATATTGATCACAGGTCCTAATAGTACTGAATTGGAATAATTTATCTTGGAATTCAGTAAAGTGTTTGCTCTGAAAGACTTGGGGAAACTGTCATATTTTCTTGGTATAGAAGTTTCTTATGTTGCAAAGGATATTTATCTGTCTCAGAGGAAATATATCAGGGATTTGTTAAGTAAAGCTGATATGTTAGAATGTAAAGGGTGTGACACTCCAATGGTGACAAGAGTAAAGCTCCAGAAGAAAGCTAAAGGTCATTTGGGTCAGTATGTTGAAGATCCTACTGGTTACAGAAGTCTTGTTGGAGGGTTGCAGTATTTAGTTCTAACAAGACCAGAAATAGCTTATGCAGTAAACAAGTTAAGCCAGTATGTGTCAGCTCCTACACTTCAACATGTCATTGCCTGCAAAAGAGTTCTTAGGTATCTAAAGGAGACTGAGGATTATGGCTTAAAGTTTTCAACAGAAGGAGAAATGAAGCTCTCAGGTTACACTGATGCAGATTGGGCTTGTGACATTGATGATAGGAAATCAACAGGTGCTTATTACATTTATTTGGGAAGTAACTTGATCTCTTGGTCATCCAAGAAACAGTCAGTGGTTGCTAGGTCCAGTGCAAAGAGTGAATACAGAGCTCTTGCAGCTGCAAGTGCAGAACTCTCATGGATTTAGTCATTATTTGGTGAACTTGGTATTGAATGTATTTCTCTTCCCACGATTTGGTGTGATAATGTCAGTGCAATAGAACTAGCTAGGAATCTTGTCTATCATTCAAGAACAAAACATATTGAATTAGACATGCACCTCATTAGAGATAAAGTTCTAGCTAAAGAACTAGAAATCATATACATTCCCAGTGAAGAGCAGATTGCAGACAACTTGACTAAGCCTCTCACTTTTATCTATTTCAATTATTTTCAAGACAAACTCAATGTGCAAACATGCCCCTTAAATTTGAGGGGGGATGTTAAGGAAGGTCATGTTGCAGTCAACAAAGCAGTTCAGTTAGCACGTGCGAACCAAAGCAGAAATCAGCAGAGTCTGTTAAGAAGCTTTGCTAGCTCAGAAAGTTTGTTGTAGCATGCTTTTCATTATGTTTGTAGTTACGTTTACTTAATTAGTTGAGCTCTCTGAAATCTCATCTTAGTATATAAACTAATGTTGATTTACTTTCATTGTAATCGTGAATTGAAATGAAATAAAAACTTCAGAATATTCTTTCCATTTTCTTAGTTCCCAAACACATTTTACAGCTGTAAATTTAACTTTCAAACAATCTCATGCTTCTGGGTATTCCTCATTTGAATCAAAGTCAAAGATAGAGCCATGGATCAGATCTATTACTGCAGGCTTCTTGGGAGTTTCTTCTGAATCTGAAGATTTTTCATAAGCCTCCGGATTTAGTTGTGACTTGGGTTTAGGGGTAGCTACCAACTTATATTCCTAAACCATGCATTTTTACATTATCATTTAAAATCTGTACAGGAGGGAGCCGCACTCTCCAATATTGTGCCCTTTATCATTGGATAGAGAAAAAGAGCATAAGCATTGAAGAATTAAGGTCTAGAGGAACACTAGCATTGCTATTATACAGGCATGGACATTATTTTCACCCGTCCACTGACCAGAGTTTATCTACTTACTGACAAGATAGTAGCTGAAATTTTGTTTTGTTTCGGATGGGAAGATTGCCTGCAAATCCAGGTGCCATCAACTTTTGCCTATTCCCTAGAAAGTGATAAAAAGGAGAGATATCTGCTGCACATATAGACGAGAAGTGTAGACCACCCTTGATGATAAAAATTGGTATTTGTTTAACAACATTATTGAGAAAGTAAGCAAGCAACACTGCCAATTATTGTTTAGTTATTTCACTATGAGAAATACTATTAAACACTCAATTACTATCACATTGAACCAACTCTTCAGCTTAATTGCTAAAAACAATCTTTCTATGGTAATATTTAAGTCTGCAACCAATATAAACTATTTGGCCAATCACATCAATGAAATGTTGTAACTCATGAGAAGATTGATCATGTACAAAGTTCTTCCACAATGGAAAAGGATCCGAGATGTTTAGGCCACAAAAAGCAGATAGAAAGTGGCTCTATTTCTGCATGTAATCGAATTTCATGGCATTTGATCATTACTGTGAAAAGAATGGTGTAGAAGAAATGTGTACAGAAAGTAATAGGTTCAAAGCGACAAAAAACCAAAATTATGAACAATTTATCAAGGAAATGTTCAAAACTGTCATATGATTTCAAATGGCTTTAACTGAAGGTCACGAACACAACGAATAGACTTTATGGAAGACTCGAAGAAGTAATCGAATGAAATTACATGCAAGAAACTTAAATACAAGAAAAAAATGATTGTTGAATTTAATGGTTTAGATTCATCAAATGAAACGACCCGCCCCGAATCCCCCCAGGCGAGTCTATCTAGTCTCATCAAAACGGACTTGATAAAAATTCTATTAGTAAGGATGCTGCCAAAAATTCGACAGAGTCTCCTTTATATATAGAACACTCCCAATCTACAAATCCTTAACCGCCTCATTTTATTTTAAATTCACATATATAACACCCCAAAAATTACCCATGAAAACACAAGGGTAAAATTGGAATGAAACCTCACATCATTTATTCTTATTAATAAATCTCAAGATAAACAATCATTATTTATACTCCAACTGAATCCTTACATAAAACATATGAAATAAAGTCTCCAAAGTAAAGTCTCTAATCCAAAATAAAAAGTCTAGCCAAATTTAATCTTTAAAGCAACTCCAAAGATCCACTAAGAAAAATTCTCCATCTAAGCACCCAAGCCACATTTCTAATCAATCTGCAAAATATTAGAGACGAGGGGTGAGCCGTCAACTCGGTAAGCAAATCCATGCACAATATTTGAAAACCTTTGTCATGTATCATTAAACATTTTGTAACAACATCTTCATTTAGCATAAGGGGTGGATTCATATAAAAACATTAAAGCGTAAACATTGGTAGTTCATGCCTCGTAGTCATCATCATTCATCATTTAGGGTGTTATACCCCGCATTGTTCCTCATTCAGGGTACTATACTCCACATTGTTCGTAACATCCTTGTGCACAAGATCATCATCATATCAGCAAGCTGGCCATAACATTTCATAACATCATAACATTAACATCATATACATTACTACGGACTATGAGCCAAAACATTTTTGAATCCACCATACATTCTTTCATAAATAGCAGTTAAAGTATTCTAAAACATTTAAGAACCTTTCTTTGATCATTTAATTCTTTTAGAAAATTCTTTAAGAAAACATTTTGTTTAAGAAAACTAATTTCTTAAGAAAAATCATTTTAAAATACATTTATATAAATTCATTTAGAAGCGTTTTTATTTTACAAAATTCATTTAAATATTTTAGAAATCAGTTTTGTAAAAATCTCTATTTAAACATAATTCTTATAACATAATTCGCATTTATTATAAAGCACATCATACATGAATCTACTTACCTTGATTCCGTAGCAATCAATTCAATACCTCAAGAACAACCAACGAGTTCACCCTCGTCCTATAATCATCATAAAAATATTCTTATCAATATCATCTCTAACCTTAAACATAATTCCAATCATTCTTAAATCATAGACACTAATACTACCTTAATACTTATACATATTATAAACATATCCTGTACTTATGAGTATCCTGCACATGCTGATTTTTAATAACCTATACACATGTCGGAAAACCATGAAAATTTATAGAGGCACTGTGAACATGCATAGCATTGCACACAATATTTCACAAAAAATCAGTACAAGTCAAAATCGAGTCAGAATATTGACCTTTCACCAAAGTAACAAAAACTGTCCAGCACTGACCAAAACAGACCTTTTCCACTTAGAAAATTCATAAAATATTCTTTGGTACTCGAAATAATATGCTTCTTTTTTCTAATTACAAAAGACACATTCAACAAGCATATAATTAAAATTCATAATTTTTGGACTCCTAAAACTATTATTTCCGAGAACATCTAACCCGTCCAGAAAATTTCATATTTGAAAACAGAATTTCAAAATTTCGTATCTTTTATTTTACATGCCCAAAAATCGCGATTCCAGTTTTTAAAGACAGAGGAAAGATTGAAATTTCATTATAAAATCTAACATGGCCTGTAATATTCATAAACTAGCCCAACTGTTACACGTTTCAGCTTCTGAAATTCTGGAAAACAGTTTCCAGATTTGCAGCAGCCATATGTTACGATTTTTAGTAATTCAACCATAAAGAATAAAACTACGAAATTAAACATGCAAGCATAGGAGACATAGATCTGTTGGCAAAAAAATTGACATAATTTTAAAGGATGTGTAACCTTATAGAAAAATTTCTAGAGTTGAGAACCGCTGCTGAAAATCGAAATTTTCCAGCACCAGTAACCCAACTTCGAAAACCCATAACAATTTGCATACTCAGACCATTTCAACACAAAACCTATCAATGGAAAGCCTAGGATGTCTAGTTCCATGATATGTAAGATATTCAAGTGATTCTAAATAAAGAAAACAATTTCAAGCAAGGAATAGAGACTGTTCATATCATCACAACATTACAAACACACATATATTACCGAAATCATACTACAAGTAATTAAAGGCAAACAATTCCATAAAAATAAATCATATAAGTCGAAGAAATACTTAATACCTTAAGGCAAACACTAAGAAAAGAAGTGATAAAACTTTCTTTTCCTTCTCCAAAGACTTATATTTCCTTCTTTTCTTTTTAGGGTTTGTAACCGTGTAAAAAATAAAAGACGGCTTCTTAAAAAGATGGTTTTCTCTTAAATACTTGGTAATTAATAAATATTTAAAAAAACTAATAACTTACATAACTTATTTAAAACAATCTAATAAATTTTACTCACACACAAACACTCAATAAAATTGGGCCTTACAACATATGTTACATCAAAGGGAATGAATGGTGAGGATTTAGATATAAAATAAAGTTTTCTGTCAATCCTACGTCTTTCAATCTCTAAACAAGAGCCAAAATTATCGAAAAAAATGATCTTTTGGCCATTTTTTCATAATATAATCAAAAGAAACCCGATTTAAACAGTTCTTAATCAACAAAAACATTAACTCAAGAGTCGGAGTACCTTTTCCAAGTATGTGCTTGAGCTCAATTCTTCAAAATCTAAGAGGATCACATATCATTTCCATAATTTTCACCATAACCAAATATAATTCTTTTTCCAGTTATCATAGAATTATCTAGAATTAGATTAATAGAGGTTTTAAGAACTTTCACAATCGATATTAAACTCAAAGGTTCAGTCCAACCCATCAAGTATGTGTTCCGTTGTGGACCCAAGCCACCACTCTAAGGGACAAGTGTATTTATGAATGATGAAGGGTTTACCCATTTTAAAAAACATTTAAGCCCTATATTATAGTGTGCCTCAATGTGCCTAAGGGTCATTTGATTTGAACACTTGGCGTTTACTCATTAGTCAACCTCTTTCAGGTGAGGTTATTTTGATATTTTCGTTTGGCCCCTTTGATGTGATATTCGAGAGCTTAGAGAGCAAGAATATCCTCAACGCTTTCCTTGTCTCTATAGTTTGCCATGTGGCAGGCTCTAGCGTTGTGGCGCTGCTACTTTTCAAGGAGCGACAGAGGATAGCTAACATGTCTGTACCTTATTGCTCTGCTTAGGGAATCTTTATCCTCATTGGTTCATTCCTTCTAGCCCAAAAGAAAGATATTTTGTTCTTTTTCATGATGATATTGTTGGGAAAATATGTTCTTTAAAAGCATATGTGTTTATTTAATTGTAATAAATAATTTTTTTGATTAATAAAATAAATGAGGTATTTTATTCAAGTATCTTAATTGCATTAATATTTTGAGTAAAGTCTATTTAATCATATTATATGTATTTATGTGATCACCATGTGGATTCACAGAAGACATAAATACAAGTTATCTTATGATTAAACAAATTAAGTTCACAGTTGATAAATAAAGTTGGGCACTTTATTTAGGTATAGATTGTAATAAATTCATTGAATGATTTGTCTTAATCATGCATAAATTTATTGATGTAGTACGACTACATTGAACATGATCCTTATGAGATTTAATTAATTTTGTAATAACTGTCAGACTTATTAAATCTCATATGTATTGATTTTATTGTAATCTTAATCTTGAGTTAGTTAAGATTTCATGATTTCATGATTGTAATTGTTATTCCATTTGAGTTACTAATTGGCACGACATACTCTTATAGTCAAGATTACCTGGTATCTTGGTGGGAGCAATTATGAGTATTGGAGTTATAGATTAACAATAAAGAATTTGTACAACACATCTCTTGATGAGTTTTCAGTACTTGATCATAGAATTATCTGGCCAGAGTGTGTCGACATAGTTAGTATGTTGAAAATGATCATTAGAGAAAAATAGTAAGTATCAAGGAATAAGATGTAATTAAATTGATTAGACAGTTGAGATATCGATTTAGTTAACGATGTTGATAAAGGATTATGCAGTAAAGAAATCAATGTGGCATGGGTCGAATTATTATTCAAGAATACTATCCTGGATAGCATACAATTGTGGAGGTCAGTTCCAATCTTTTAGTGGAGTAGATTTGGAATTAAATAATTAGGTTAGTTTAATTACAGGTCTAATTATTGTAGCCACTATTGTATGTACAGAAATTATCCCCGGGTTAGCTCATTTAATTTACTGCGACACTACTAGATTAATAAGCAATATAACTAGTTATTTTGGTTAAAAGCTTAAATATATTATTTAGTGAGACTCCATTTAATGTGCTTGTGTCTAAGGGGTCTTGTGTTATTTTACAAGGTAGGCCCTTATGACAAGAAGAAGTAACGTTACTTTTGATTTTATTATTTTTAATTTAAATCAAATTTGATTTAATAGAATTAAAAATATAAAAATATAGAGCCTAGGGTTTCCACTAAGATAGAGATATAAAATAACTTATTTTCTCCCGAAAAGAAAAGAGAGGCCACATTATACAGATCAGAGAAAAATATTTTTTCTCTCTAATTTTGAGAGAAAAATTTTCTCATGCTAGTTGCTTTCAGTGGTGATAAAGGCACCCACACGTCAAGTGCAGATCAAACCCGAGTCATAACCTGGAAGATCATTGGTGACATATCATGATCTAACAGGCGTGGTGGTGACAGATCGTGATCTGGGAACTTAAATTAACTCAGCGAAAAAGCCAAATAAGATTTTCAAGGTATGATTTTCTAGATTACGAATTCCTATATATTATATGAGATTGATCCTAAAAGTTTTATTAAAAAACTGATTTTTCCCCTACAGACATGCTATCATTTGCATGTAAACTCCAGCTACCAAGTCTAAGTTTTGGTAATATCCTCTAATTTGTTGCATGTCGCATTATTGTAGGAATTGCCTTTACTCTCAAAGAGTTCATCTCTAGCCTTGCTGAGTTATCAACTTGTCGAGTCAATGAGGCTAAATTTCTCCTTGTTGACTTTTTTAAGCATGTGTCACTAGCTTATTAACTTGAGTTAGCACCCAAAATTCCTCCAAATACCCTTGATCTTGCATTTCCAAGTAAAAACAACATAATGGAGTAATTCAAGCTCTCATCTTGATTGCCCATGATTCTAAACTTTCAAACTTGTTGTGGGGCTTCTTCTGGCCGCCTCTCACTTGATCTAAACCACTTAAACTTGCCCCTTTCTCAACCACTGAACAATCTACACATAACCAACAAAACGACAGAGAGAGAGAGGGGGGGGGGGGGGGAAAGACAGTGCTCTACACACTTCCCTCATAATTAGTTTTGTGAATAGTGAACTTGTAATGTGCAAAAGTCACTTAAATATGGCGGTTGAGTGTAAGGACTCCTAATATATCAGTACGAAATTGTCCACCTAATTATATGCTAAAATAACACAACTAATGATTGTACTATCTGCAATATACTACTATGTAGAGTGTGACAAAATTAAACTGAGTAACATAATATTTGATCACTTAAAAATGAGTCTATTAAATATGATCCCTAATATTTAATATGTTGGAGAAAAATCAGTTTTTTAAATTTTTATAAAACCTTTTAAGATCGCTCTCATACAATATATAAAAATTTGTAATCTAGAAATTGTACCTTGAAAATCCGATTTGACTTTTTCTGCTGAAGTGATTTAGGCTCCCAAATCACGATCCATCACCACCACTCCTGTTAGATCACGATCCGTCACCACCACGCTTGTTAGATCAAGAACTGTCACCAATGATCTTCCAGATTATGACTCAGGTTTGATCTGCACTTGCCGTGTAGGCGCCTTTATCACCATTAAAGCAAGTAGCACGAGAAAATTTTTCTCTCAACAATAGAGAGAAAAATCTTTTTCTTTGATCTGCATAAAATGGCTGCACTCTTTTTCTTTAGAGAAAATAAGTATTTTTATATCTTCTTTTTAATGAAAACCCTAAGCTCCAAATAATGAAAAATAAAACTCACGTTACTTACTTTTTCTATAGGGGACCCACCTTGTAAAATAACATAAGGCCCCTTACACACAAGCTAATTAAACGGAGCCTCCCACTAAATGATATATTTAGGCTTTTGACCCAAATAGCTAGTTATCTTGCTTATTAATCCAGTAGTGGTGCTGTCAATTAAATGAGCTAACCCGGGGATCATTTGGGAACATACAATAGTAGCTATAACAATTAGGCTTGTAATTAAAATAGCTTAATTAGTTAATTTCAAATTTAGTCCACTAAAAGATTGGAATTGGTCTCCATAATTATATGCTCGAATAATAATTCATCCCAAGCCACATTGATTTCTTTACTGCACAATCATTTGTACCACATCATTAATTAAATTGATATCTCAACTGTCCAATCAATTTAATTACATATTGTTCCTTAATACTTACTGGTTTTCTCTAATGATCATTTTCAGCATACTAAATATGTTGACACACTATGTCCAGAGAATTCTATGATCAAGTGTCGAAAACCCATCAAGAGATGTGTTGTACAAATTCTATATTGTTAATCCATAACTCCAATATTCATAATTGCTCCCACCAAGATACTGGGTAATCTTGACCACAAGTATGTGTCGTGCCCATTGGTAACTCAAATGGAATAACAATTACAATCATGAAATCATAATTAACTCAAGATTAAGATTACAGTAAAATCAATGCCTATGAGATTTAATAAGTCTGACAGTTATTACAAAGTTAATTAAATCTCATATGTGATACTGTTCAATGTAGTCGTACTACATCAATAAATTCATACATGATTAAGACAAATCATTTAATGAATTCATTACAATCTATACCTAAATAAAGTGTCCAACTTTATTTATCAACTGCGAACTAAATTTATTTAATCATAAGATAACTTGTATTTATATCTTCTGTGAATCCATATAGTGATCAAATAAATACATATAATATGATTAAATGGACTTTAATCAAAATATTAATGCAATTAAGATATTTGAATAAAATACCTAATTTATTTTATTAATAAAAAAAATTATTTATTACAATTAAATAAACACATATGCTTTTAAAGAACATATTTTCCCAACAATCTCCTACTAGCTCTCAAAGTATATTTGGCATATTGCACATGCTCTAGGGCTCTAAGTGCAGGTTATAAAGGTTTTCCATTAATGACCATTGTAATAAGATCTGCCATTTAGCATCTAATGTCATTTGGGGTATTGTCATATAACCTTTCTACACTATTTCCTTATAAGATGTTACTTCCTCTCAATATGTTTTGTTTCTTGTGGTTCCTTAGTTCCTTAGATTGAGCTACTGCATCACCTCAAGATTTTGTAGCAACTTGCGGAGCCATATAGCTTCTTTTGCAGCTTCAGATGTAGCCACATATTCAGCTTCAGTTGTGGAGTTTGTGATACAACATTGTTTCACACTCATCCAACTAATAGATCCACTTCCTAATGTAAACACATAGCTGGAAGTTGATTTTCTAAAATCCTTATCTGACAAAAATCAAAATTAGTATAACCCACTGGAATAAGTTCATCACCAGAATACACAAGCATATAATTTTTAGTTCTTTTCAGATACTTTATAATATGCTTGACTGCATTCCAGTATTAAGGTCCAGGATTAGATTGATATCTACTAACCATCCCTACCGCAAAACAGGCGCCTGGCCTAGTGCAAAGCATGGCATACATGAGACTTCCCACAGCTTCTGCATAGGGAACTCGTCTTATTTTCTCGATTTCTTCAGATGTTTTAGGTGATTGATCCTTAGAGAATACAATTCCATGTCTGAATAGTAATAAACCAGTCTTAAAATTTTTCATGCTAAAACTAACCAATATCTTGTCGATATAGACCGCTTGAGACAAAGCTAAAGTTTTATTCTTCCGATCTCGTAGTAATTTGATACTAAGAATATAACTTGCCTCTCCCAGGTCTTTCATATCAAATTATTTTGCTAATCAAATCTTTATTGTAATCAATACTCCTATATCGTTTCCAATCAGGAGAATATTGTCTACACAAAGAATTAGGAAGGCTACAAATTTTCCCTAAATTTTTTTGTACACACATGATTCATTAATGTTCTGAATGAATCCAAACGATTTAATCTCTTGATCAAATATGATGTTCCATGACCAGGATGCTTGCTTTAATCATGAGATTCTGCAACTTACACACCATGTGTTCTTGGCCTTTTGTACGAATCCATCTGGTTGCTGCATGTAGATGTCTTCTTCAAGATGCCCGTTAAGAAAGGCTATCTTGACATCCATTTTCCAAATTTCATAATCTAGCACTGCAGCAATGGAGAGCAGAATCCTGATGGATTTAAGCATAGCAACCGCAGAAAATGTTTCCTCATAATCGATTCTCTCTTTCTGAGTAAACCATTTGGTTACTAATCTTGCTTTAAATGTTTCCATCCTTCCGTCTACTTCTCTTTCTCTCTTGTAGATCTACTTACACCCTATAGGTTTTACCCAATTTGGTGCCTCTACAAGTTCCCAGACTTTATTGGAATACATAGATTTCATTTCTTGATTCATGACCTTTTTTCAAAATTCAACATCTCTATCTATTAGAGCTTCGTTGTAACTAGTGGGATCTTGTACATGTTCATCTGAGATAGCCGTATAGATTTCTCCCAAAAACATGTATCTCGTAGATAACCTAGTTACCCTCCCACTACGACGAGGTTCTAAAAGTGATGGTTGTTCAAGGATAATCATGTGTTGATCAACTGGTTGTTGCTGTTCTTCCTATTCTATAACAGGTGTTAAAAGCTGAGCATCAACCTGATCTCTTTTATTTCTCTAGTTTTATCTTACTCTTAGGTTATAAGTCATTATATAGTCTTCCTCAAAGAAAATAAAGAATATGTCTATAAATACATTCCTATCTTGAGGACTATAATTCAGACTTTCCCTTATTCCTTTAAGATACCTAAACCATGCAAGCTTCTGAACAAGAATCCATCTTCTCTACCTCTGATTCTAATAAAAATACTAGTAAACTCCAAATATGAATGTGTCTCAAACCATGTTTGTGACTTTTTCATAATTTCTTGGAGTAGTAGACATCGAAATAGATGAAACTAAGTTCATTGGCATAATCTATCAAATTTTCACAATTTGCATGTAGCAAAACAACTAGAAATTTATTTTCGAACATGTTATGAGAGACCCTCAACTAATTAATTTATTTTTTCAATATAAAACCCTAAATTTTTGTTTTTTTCCTAAATATCAACAAGAAAATTAATTACAGGGAATTACTTACCTCAAGTAGTTACATTCTGATAATTTTGCAGTAAAGGATCAGCTCTCGCCGGCGATTATGGCAGCTTTCTCTTTCTCAGTTGTGGCAACTTCCCCTTCTCAAGCTCAATTTGCTCGTGTTGATGTTCGATTTAGTATGTATGGAGAATGAGTGTTTGTTTGAGTAGAGGTGATGTCGGTGAGGGAATTGAGAATGGAAGATGAGTGTTTGTTTATTTGAGCAGATATGATGCTGGTTGAGTTGAAGTGTTTTTAAACAAGGATAATTTAGTAATTTCTTATCAACTTTTAAAGGGTATTGATGAAAATTTTATCAAATTCTAATTTTAGGGTATTGAGATAATTTTTAAAGTATTAAAGTGTATCTGCTGCAATTCCCTCCAAATATCTAATAATTTGTCCCTTATATTTCACCATCGGAGGAGCCGAGCATACATATAAAGGAGATTGCGCATCAATTATGACGCGCAATTATCACGGCCGAGAAAAGAAAAGGAGATATTAAAGTGATTAAGAAGCACTTCATTCATCTTTAGGATATTATCATTCGTATACCCTATAAATATTCTGTTATTAAAAAATACTACAACACTTTGAGAATATATCAATCGTCCATCCTAAATTGATAAAAGTTATCTGCCGACCACCAAACCGTTATATGCCGTTTAAAAGTTAATTAAATAATAGTGAATTGACGATTTTATCTTTAAAAATTATCACTTGTATACTCTTAAATTTTTTTATTATTACTTGTATACCCTTAAATTTTCACTTGTATCATATGAAAAGAACAAATTACCTTTCTGGCATTATCCTATTTAAACGGCAAATAACAATTTGGTAACTTACTGATTTAGTAGACAGCATATATATTTTATCAACTTAAAATAGACGATTGTTACACTGTCAAAGTATTATAATATTTTTTTTAATAAAACATCGTGATAATTTCCCTTCTATCTTTTGACCTCAATGATCACTTCTTATTCTGTAGCACTCATCTATCTGATCTTCATTATCTCTTCGCATAATTTGTGATCTTGATCTATAAACCCTTTTCTGAATCGTTGTTTCCATCTTCGCATCTTAAAACCCTGTGCTTAATATCTAAATCACTTTGCCGTCTTCTTCACAATAGAATTGAGCAACAAGATGGCGGAAATGATTTTTTCTCTGGTTTTAGAAGTTATAAAATGCCTGGCTCCTCCAACAGAACGCAGAGTTGGTTATTTGCGTGACTACAATGCCAACTTTGAGAATCTCAGGGCAGAAATCGAGAAGCTCAAGGAAGAAAGCACGAGCATTCAGCGCAGAGTTTCTGAAGCTGAAAGAAATGGTGAAAATATTGAAGAGAAGGTTGAGAGGTGGGTGGGTAGCGTGAAAAAGATCATTGATGAGGCAGCAAAATTCATTCAAGACGAAGAGACAGCGACAAACAAGCGCTGTCTGAAGGGGTTGTGTCCTAATTTTAAGACCCGTTATCAGCTCAGCAAGAAAGCAGAGACAGAGGTGAAGGCGGCCATTGTTGAGCTACGGGAAGAAGCTGGGAGATTTGATAGGATTTCCTATCGTACCATTCCGGAGGAGATATGGCTGAAGTCTCGCAAAGGCTACGAGGCCTTCGAATCAAGGCTTTGTGCTTTGAAGTCTGTGCAAAATGCATTGACTGATGTTAATGTCAGCATCGTTGGGGTGTACGGCATGGGCGGCATTGGAAAGACGACACTGGTGAAGGAGGTTGCTAGGCAAGCGAGGGAAGACAAGCTCTTTGATCTAGTGGTATTTTCAGAGGCTTCCCAGACATTAGATATAAAAAAAAATCAGCAAGAAATTGCTGAGAAATTAGGTCTGGTGCTAGAGGAGGAAACTGGATCAAGAAGAGCAAGTAGGCTATATGAACGATTGAAGAAGGAGGAGAAGATCCTTATAATTTTAGATAATATCTGGAAATGTGTTGATTTGGAGGCCGTTGGAATTCCTTTTGGTGATGATCACAAAGGATGTAAATTGTTGCTGACAGCAAGAGATCGCAACGTCCTGTTCCGTATGGGTTCCCAAAAAAACTTCTTGATTGACATTTTAAATGAACAAGAAGCTTGGAGATTGTTCAAGCTAATGGCTGATGATCATGTCGAAAATCGTGAATTGCAATCTACGGCAACAGAAGTAGCCCAGGCATGTAAAGGTTTGCCCATTGCCTTAACTACAATAGCAAGGGCACTGAGAAATAAGAGTGTGCCTGAATGGAAGAGTGCCTTGCAAGAACTCCGAATGCCTTCAGAGGTAAACTTCGAAGGAGTGCCGGCAGAGGCGTATTCAACGATTGAGCTGAGTTTCAAGAATTTAAAAGGTGAGCAACTCAAGAAAATTTTTATGCTCTGTAGTCTACTGGGGAATTCTATTTGCACTTCATACTTGTTCCAATGCTGCATGGGCTTGGGCATACTTCAAAAGGCAAATAAGTTGGAGGATGCACGAAACAAATTATATGCATTGGTCCATGAACTTAGAGACTCTTGTTTGTTGCTTGAGGGTGACAGCAATCAACAATTGTCTATGCATGATGTCATTCGTGATGTTGCCATATCAATTGCATGCCGTGACCAACATGCGGTTTTAGTGAGAAATGAGGATGTGTGGGAATGGCCAGATGACATTGCGCTAAAAGAGTGCTATGCAATTTCTTTAAGAGGCTGTAGTATTCATGAACTTCCTGAAGGCTTGGAATGTCTGCGGCTTGAATTTTTACACATCAATCCTAAGGATTCTTTTTTTGAAATCAATAATCCATGTAACTTTTTCACAGGGATGAGAAAGCTTAGAGTTGTAGATTTCACTAGAATGCAGTTACTTTTGTTGCCATCTTCCATTGATCTCCTTGTAAATCTTCAGACACTATGTCTAGTTGAATGCATGTTGGATGACATAGCCATCATTGGAAAGCTGAAGAATCTAGAAATCCTTAGTTTTTGGGGGTCTGTTATTGTAATGTTGCCTGAAGAACTGGGTCACTTGACTAAGCTAAGGCAGTTAGATTTGTCCAACTGTTTCAAATTAAAAGTTATTGCACCTAATGTCATATCAAGGTTGGTTCGTTTAGAAGAATTATATATGAGCAATTGCTTTGTTGAGTGGGATGATGAAGGACCCAATAGTGAAAGAATTAATGCTAGGCTTGATGAGTTGATGCATTTGCCTCGGTTGACCACTTTAGAAGTACATGTTAAAAATGACAATGTTTTACCAGAAGGCTTTTTCGCCAGAAAGCTGGAAAGGTTTAAAATATCAGTAGGAGATTCATCATTCCTGCCTCTTGCAGCAACCAACAATGATTATTGCTTTAAATTGAGCTGGGCACTATTTGCGATCGATGATCATGAGACCATGAGGACGTTGAAGCTCAAGTTTAATTCTGTGTCCATTTGCTCGAAGAAATTGCAGGGCATCAAGGATGTTGAATACTTGTGTCTGGACAAGTCGCAAGATGTAAAGAATGTTCTTTTCGATTTGGACAGGGAGGGTTTTTTGCAGTTGAAGCATTTGCATGTGCAAAATAATCCTGACTTCATGTGTATCGTTGACTCGAAGGAAAGGGTACCTCTGGATGATGCCTTTCCAATTTTGGAGTCACTTAATCTCTACAATTTAATTAAGTTGGAGAGGATATGTCAGGATCGACTCAGCGTACAATCTTTTAATGAATTAAAAACCATAAGAGTTGAACTTTGTGACCAGTTGAGTAATATCTTCTTGCTGTCTGCAGCAAAATGCCTTCCAAGACTGGAAAGGATTGCAGTTATTAATTGCAGGAATATTCAAGAAATATTTGTTGTTGATGGAGAATATGATGCTATTGATCATCAGAAGATAGAGTTTGGTCAATTAAGTACTTTGTGTCTGGGAAGTCTTCCAGAGCTTACAAGCTTTTGCTGTGAAGTGAAAAAGAATAGACAAGCACAAGGGATGCATGAGACGTGTTCCAACAAAATCAGCAGTTTGGAAGACAAGCTTGATATTTCTTCACCACTTTTCAACGAGAAGGTACGCAGAAGTTTAGCAATTTATTTTATGTTGGTTTTTAAGGTATACAGAACGTACACATAATGATAAATGCAAGAGAGAGTATCATCATATTCATTAATTAAATAAAGAAAAAGGATTCAACACATTAACATGCTCTCATCAGGTCTAACTAGAAGATTGATATTCTTAGGCGATTCCTCATATATGCATGACGTTGGATCTAACGATTAATGAGAAATAATTTTATGTAACTTTCAGGTAGCGTTGTCCAATTTGGAGGTTTTGGAGATGAATAAAGTTAATATCGAAAAGATTTGGCACAATCAACTTCCTGTTGCCATGTTTCTTTGCTTTCAAAATCTAACATGATTGATCTTGAGGAAATGTCCCAAATTAAAATACATATTTTCAGCATCTATGCTCGGAAGTTTTGAGCATCTCCAACACCTGGAGATTCGCTACTGCAAGGGTTTGCAGGAGATCATTTCCAAGGAAGGAGCAGATGATCAAGTTCCCCCTAATTTTGTCTTTCCGCAGGTGACCACTCTGAGGCTCGTAGGCCTACCTGAACTTAAATGCTTATATCCTGGAATGCATACGTCAGAATGGCCGGCATTAAAATTATTGGATGTGTCAGCTTGTGACCAAGTAACTGTATTTGATTCGGAATTGTTTAGCTTTTGCGAGAGTAGTGAGGAGGACAAACCTGATATCCCAGCACAACAGCCCCTTTTCTTGCCCGAAAAGGTATGAAATCATTTTTATATTTTTTAATTTTTAATCAAAATTTTTCATACTATGCATGCGACAGTTTTTTTAAAGGTTGAGGATTTATTAAACTATAGCCTACAATAATATTCATGCATTTTATAACGTGAAAGAAAAAAAAAAGAAGTTATTTTTTCTACCATAAAAGAAATAAAACCTGTTGCTTGAATGACCAACATAACTTAATTAGTTTAAATTATCTGATTCATATGATGATCAGGTCTTTCCCAACTTGGAGGAACTGGGATTAGATGGAAAAGACATCAGAATGATTTGGCATGGCGATTTCCCACAACATCTTTTTGGCGGTCTTAAAGTTCTTCAACTTAAATTTGATGCCTCCGCTGCTGGTTTTCCACTTGGTTTACTTGAGAGATTTCATAATCTGGAAAAACTCAGATTGCATCATTGTTCATACGAGGAGATACTCTCAAATGATGGACACTTGGATCAACATGTGGGAAAGCTCGCACAGATCAAATATTTTTGGCTGTGGAGACTAAATAATCTGAATCAACTGTGGAAACAAGACTCCCAAATGGACTCCATGTTTCAATATGTTGATGATGTACTCATACATGGGTGTGACAGTCTTTTAATTCTATTGCCATCATCATCAGTATCTTTCTGGAATCTAACAAGTCTAGAAGTTTCCAGTTGCAAGAAGTTGATAAACTTAGTAGCATCCTCTGCAGCAAAAAGTCTGGTGGCACTTGTAAAGATGCAGGTATTTGGATGCAGAGCAATGACACAAGTTGTAAAAAGTGAGGGAAACCAATTAGCAAAAGAAGAGATTGTTTTCAGCAAATTAAAGAGGTTGTCTCTGGTTGATTTAGATAGTCTCGCAAGCTTCTGCTCTGGCAATTACATCTTCAAGTTTCCATCTTTGGAATATTTATTTGTGGTTGGTTGTCCCAAGATGAACATTTTCACTACAGGAGAATTAAGCACACCGCCAAGAGTAGACGTCATGTACAGAGACACAGGGCCTCCGTGTTGGGATGGTGACCTTAACACAACCATACGACAATTACATAGAGTAAAGGTACGTGTGTGTGTGTGTGTGTGTGTGTAATTAATTTAAACAAACTAATGAGATTTTTTTCCTTTTTCTAGCTGTTGGAGCGGTCATCATCTTACTCAAACACCTACTATTCTAATAGGCCTTTCGGTACTTGGAGGAGTTGTGAACTTGAAGAATGAAATCCAGGTAATTAATTTTCATTTCACTTCTTTGTCGAATCAATCTTTTTCGGATTTGCATTTCAACCTTTTATTTCTAACATCATTTTTATTTTTCTATGATGATATGCCCTCAACAATTTCATCGGATTATAGAATTCAATTCAATGCTTTCTGTTCTTCATCTTAAAAACAGGAGGATTGGATTACAGAATTGTGCAACTCATCTAGTATGTGATGGTGGTTAGATTTACACATGCTTTTCGTGAAGGGAATTGTGTTGCGGACAAAGTTGCCAATTTGGGTGCGCAAGCTGCTGGTTTTTTCTGGTGCAGTGACTCTCCTTCTGACCTTTTGCCCATGCTCCGTCGTGATGCTCTTGGCTTGTTGTCCTGTAGATTCTGTTAAAGCTCTGGTTTTGTTTTGCTCTAGTGCGTGAAGGACGTTTATTTTCTTAGTTTGTGCGTTAGCTGCATCTATGAGTGGCTTTTTTTAAGCTGTTATTTTCATTTGGCTTGTTCAAGAAGATTTATCAGGCCATTCTTTTGAGAAGCTATCTCTGGGATATTTGTGTTTCCTACATTTGATCTTATGCTGAAGGACAATTTGTATCCTTAAACTAAAGGTGTGTTAATTTACCATTTCTGTGTACCCCTTGAATTATATGCAATAAATTTATGGTGAATGTATCAAATATTGATCCATGGGTAGTGTTTATTTCCAATGGTACTCGGGAAAGTTATTCTTTTGGTTCCTCGAGTCCTGAAACTATGCTTCATCTCATGCTTCTAGGTATTCCTCATTCCAATCGAAGTCAAAGATAGAGCCACGGATCAGGTTTATTGCTGCAGGCTTCTTGGGAGTTTCTTCTGAATCTGAAGATTTTTCATCAGCCTCCGGAGTTAGCTGTGAGTTGGGCTTTAGGGGTTGCTGCCAACTTACATTTCTGAAGCATGCTTTCATACATCATCATTTTAAATCTGTACGGGAGGGAGCAGCATTCTTCAATATTGTGCACTTTATTATTGGAAGAGAAAAATAGGATGAGCATTGAAGAATTAAGGTCTAAAGGAACACAAGCATTGCGAATTTTTCACCCATCTCCTATTGTTTATCTACTTGCTGGCAAGATAGTAGCTGAGATTTTGTTTTGTTTCGGATGGGAGATTGCCTGCAGATCCAGCTGCTATCAACTTTTGCGTTTTCCCTCAAAAGTGATAAAAGGAGAGAGCTCTGCTGCGCAGATGGACAAGAAGTGTAGAGCAGCCTTGATGATAAAATGCTTTGGGAGCTGCAGCCTTTGTCTATACTGAGGCCTCTAATCGTTAAACCTATGACAGGTTACATTTTAATTCTTGAACCTGCTAGAAATATCAACTTGGTTGAAAATTATGCAGATGGAGTTGATAAACAAAGTGGTATTTGTCTAACAACATTGTTGAAAAAAGTAAGCAAGCAGCACTACCAATTGTTGTTTAGTTATTTCAATATGAGAAATTCTATTAAACACTCAATTACTCACATTGAACCAGCTCTTCAATTAGATTGCTGAAAACAGTCTTTCTACAGTAATAGCAAAGTCTGCAAACCATATAAACAATTCGGCCAATCACTTCAATGAAATGCTGTTTCTTATGAGAAAATTGATCTATGTACAAAGTTCTTCCACAATGGAGGAGGATCTGAGATGTTTAGACCACAAAAAACAGAGACAAACAGGCTGCATTTCAGCATACGATGTAACAAAATTTCATGGTATTTGATTATTACCCTGAAAAGAAGTTAGTGGAGGAGAAATCTGTACAGAAAATAAAAAGTACAAAGCATCAAAAGCCAGAATTATGAACAATATATTAAGAAAATGTTCAAAACCGTTGTATGATTTCAAATAGCTTCAACTGAAGGTCACGACATAAATTTACTACTGACAACACAGAGTGAATAGACTTCATGGAAGACTCGATGAAGTAATCAAAAGAACTCAAAGTTTGCCTTATGACACCAAAAATTAAAGGAAAAAGTTTGACAATGCAAGATACAGCATCCAAATCTCAACCTTGACAACCAAGCATTAAAGTGTGAGCTATGTACTTGAAAAGGTAGAAGAAGCTAGACGACAAACTTAATACGAGATACGGACATCATACATCACAATGCAAGCAAGATCATTCATCACCGAACAGTAAAGCATATATAAAACATCTTATAGTAATATTGTTCCAAAATGAGGGTTTCTTAACAAATCCATGCCATTGACTCAAATTATGTTCCATCAACCATGAGTTATGGGCATATAAAAGAAATGCGGCAAATAACTGAAGGCGAAACCAAACACTGATTATATAGTGATGAACTTTTTTTCTTAACAACTGAAAACAAGACATGCCATATTTTTTTCATGGCAACCCAATAACTACATTCATCCTCACAATTGTGGGAGAAAAAAATATATATATACCTACATTCATCCTTGCATTTGAAGGAAGAAAAGGACAATGGAAAAAGAAATTGGAAAAAGAAATTAACTGTTATATCTGTATTTGCACCAAAAAATTAGAAAAAAAAAGAGCATAACCAAAAGTACAATTGGCCTCACGGCACTGAACTCAACTCAACTAGAAAGAACTGAATTACATAAATTATCTCTTCTTCTCATAATCTACAGAACAACAAAATGTACATTTAGATAAAGAGTCCAAGTCTTCACTCAGAGTATTTGTGTATATGCCGCTGTACTTCTACTTGATTTTGATTTTGAAAGCACAATTGATAAACACCGCAACTAATGCCTAGGAACCACCATTCACTCACCCAATTATACTTTACAACTAATTGATTCCGTTCCACTCTGGTTTCACCTTATTCGCAAACAGACCCTATAATAAATACACAACACAAAACACTGAGGAAAAAAAAAAGGCAAAATCTTCTAATTCAACCTAGTATCTATCTATACCAAAATTTTTGAAAAGAACAAAAAAATAAGAAAAGGAAAAAGAAATTATACTTGTTTATTAGGAGTCTGGGAAGTGTTAATGAAATCCTGAGATAAGCTTTCTTTCTTGGCAACAGCATTGAAGAAACTCTCAGACCCAGAAGCCTGAAGAACAGAGCCGCCGTCTTTGTTGTTATTATTTTTATTATTGTTATTATTTTGATTACTATTTTTAGTAATCAAAACGCCAACGCGTTCCAAGGCCTCACGAGCTTTCTTCCTAGCCAAGGCAGCGTCTCTGACCTTCTTCTCCGCCTCGTTCCTGGCCACGGTCACGGCCTTCGCCATAGACGACGACGCAATCTTCGCGGCGCATAAAACTATGGCGGCCGACTTGTCGTCGATCCTCTTGGGGGACGAGGACGACATGTCGTTCATTAGGGTTATGGAGGAGGAGGGGGAGCAGAGGCGGCAGAGATAGGGGGATGGTGGTGACGTGGCGCAGTGGGAGTGGGTGAAGGAAGAGCACTGGGAGCAGGCTTGGCGCTTGGAAGGGTGAGGAGGGCTGGAATCGTAGAAGGCGAAGCAGACTGGGCAGAACGACGATGGGTGGAGCTTGAGGACGCACTTGGTGCAGACCCTTCGGTGGATGCCACGTAAGCGGACGTTGAAGAGGAATGTGGCTACGTGGGCCCCACAATTTCCGCAGTCTCCGGTTGTTGTTGTTGGCGACGGCGGCGGAAGAGGAGGACGAGGAGTTGTTGACGGTGGCTGATGGTTCATTTTTTTTCCCTCTTTTTTTTGGGGGTTGGGTTTTAGGGTTTTTGTTTGATAATTTAGGGTTTGGGGAAAGATGGTGACATTTTTCACAATTAGAAAAGGGGAGGGTTTTAAGTAAACGATGTCGTTTAAGCATTTAATTCTGTTGTCATTATTATGAAGAAATAAGTAAATGAGGCGTGCTGTAGTCTTGCACGCCAAGGCAATATTCGTTGGTTTTTGCCCAAAAAATGGTGGATGAACTTTTAGCACAAATTTGGAAGGTAAGTACAATTTAAACCTCTGAATTAAAATAAAATATAAAATTAATTATTTACGAAGAGATAATGCCTTTTTATCTAATATAAGCAATTGATAAAAATATAAATATCATAATAATTTTTATTTAATGTTCTGAAATTCTTAAAATATAATTGTGACACTAGTACATTTTTAACAAGGTTAGGGTTAGTGACAAATTAATAAAAATAAAAACATTAGGTGAGAAAATGTTATTTACGGAAAAAATTGATAGTAAAGTGATATGTCAGGAAAAATTAGGTAGTAACTAATAGAACGATAGTGTCTCATACTTAATTTATCGAGTTAAGCATTGATCATCTAGTCGGATCTACTTTGTGATCTTTTAATTTATCTTAGGCCGTACAAGTACTTGTATTGAGTTATTTTGACATATTTTTTATATTCAATATTGCTTAAGCCGATCATATTTTTTAGATTCATCATATTTTAAGAATTTGTAATAAAACAGTTGGTGCTCTAATTAGATATGCTTTGAGTTGTTGTGATTCATTTGTTTGGATTGAAGAGTGTTCATCTATCAATCTTTTATATAAGAATTTCCTTTTGAAACAAAAATTGTGGAAAAACCATTGCTAAATGTTGTTATCATTTTTACTATGGGGAAAATGTAACTAGCGTTTGGAATTTCCATTTTTCGTTTTCAATGTTTAGAACTAATTAAGCATACAGATCTTGATTGACTTGGGTGACAACTTCCCTCCTTATCTTTAAATTCTAGCTTTTGCATTAGACTTTAATAATAGTGCCTTTTTTTTTTGAATTAATATGCCTATTTGTATCATATATTACATCAATTAAATATACAAACTAATCAGTTTATTTAGTGAATTCAAAACAAATTTTTGTTTTTCTATTTTGAAAATAAAATAGACAATTCTCTTTTTCATTAAAATATATTTGTTATTCCCTTCGACATCAATCCCGAATCTTGATGAATCCGTTCAATAAATTCTTGCACCATTATGATTGATAAATTTCATGTGTGATAAAAATGTCATTGAATGGACGCGCCCAAACAACATGATGCGCTTCGCATTTGTAAACTTTATTAACTGTTCAAATCTACTTACGTGAAATCAGCACCCCCACCTAAAAAATTTATGAGTTTCCAGAGAAGCCAAAATAATTTGGAACCAAAAAAAAAAAAAGAAATGTTCAGGATACTGCTAAAACATGCTTTCACATTTTGTCAACAAACAACCAGCAAAGCAGAATTAAACATGTGGATTCAAGAAAGAATAACAGATAAAAGAACTACCCTTCCACTAACTCTATCCTAACAACTACTTACTGTTATTTCGAGTTTTGACAGTACCTAGTACACGTTTTCACAAGTCTTGTAGTTCCTTCAAAACGGTTGTTAGATTGTACAGATTGCCATAACCCTGGTGGCCGTTTGATGCAAATATTTCCCCTATTATACAAAAATCAATTAGCCGAAAAACAACGGCAACAAAATTTGAAAGCCAAAGCAGAAACAGGAAAATAAAGCAGTATCACTGCATCTAATTGTGTCCCCTAAAATGTTTGCGGGTGTGAAATTTTATCATTTCAGGCTTTTCAGCTATCCAATCATGCAGGTTATTGAAAAATCAGTAACTAGGCAGGCATACACTCGCAGTTTGGGTCATCTATCAACATATTGACAAGTCGATCGAAATGATAGAGCCTAAATGTAAGAGATGCATCAGGAAGCTATAACAGCTAGTACATGAGTTCCTCCTATACATATGTTATGACAGATTCATCTATATAACTAGTGATTATTTTACATGCTAACGTAAACTAACGTAAACCAGAGGTTTGAGCACGAATCTTACATAAATATTCAGCGTCTCACATTCTACAAGGTCTCTTTGCAAGTGGATTTATTGTGTCCCAGACCCTTGCATTTGCTGCACTGGAGTTGACGCTTCATCACATCTTGGGTACCAATTTTCTTGGTAGTAGGTCGGCCAGGCGGACGGCGAGTAGGGGGAGGGGTTACAGTAACTGCAAGCTGAGAAGAATCTTTCATCGCAGGCCTATCAAAATCTGGAATAGGATTTATTGACTCTGAATATGTTGATCTGTAGCTCTCAGTCATAAAGTATCTAGAACAATAATCATACGGGCTACACCCAATACAGCTAAGGACAGCAATAGCATGGCAGCATGGTAAACCAGTAAGTTGCCACCCTTTGCAGCTACAATCCCAGTGATCAATATCAACCACTTCAATAGAGTCACCACGAACCTCAAATGTTCTCCCAGCTGACAATAGCACTTGCAGGGAACGGACCTTCAAGCTCTCCTTTTCTAGCTTTTCTTCCACGGATGGTGTTAATCTTGTCAGCCACTGGTTGGAATCTGTTCGCCTTGTGTAAATTAACTCCATAATCTTACCCCGTATCACATCAACCATCTGTGTTATTGGCAATTCATTGGCATCTGACGCCCAGCTGTAGAACAGCTCTCCAAAATTTGACGTCATATGGTTATATCTTGCACCCTGGAAGAATGCATTTGCCCAATTCAGGTACTCACTCTGTAGGATCCAATTGTACGCTTCCAAAGAAATACTTTTGATGCTTTCAATGCTCCTTTCGAATTCTTCAGGTGTTGGAGCATATGCAGCAGCATAAAAATCCTCAATCATGAGCCGCTTCACTTCATGAGAAAACTGCCCCTTCAAGTCTTTTACAAGTTGTTCGGTCAAGTATCGTAGGCAATAACCATGGAATGAACCCTTAAATATCTCAGCTATAGACTCTCTCAGACCTTTCTGTTTGTCTGCCACAAATGTTATGGGACAAGTTGCTGTTGATAATGCAGACTTCAATTGCAACAAAAACCAATGCCAGTCATCATTAGTTTCTGCATCTACTACAGCAAAAGCAACAGGAAACACTCCATCATCCCCATCTGCAGCTGTTGCAGCCAACAAAGTACCCTGATATTTTGACTTTAAAGGTACACTATCCAGGAAAAGGAGAGGCCGGCAACCTTGAATAAAGCCGTACAATGATGCATGGAATGAGACAAAGAGACGATGAAAACTTGAGTCCTCCTTAGTGGTGAAAGTTGCAAGACTACCAGGATTGGTCTCCATTATCCTCTCACAGAAAAGGGGTAGCTGATTATATGCCTCTTTGTAAGAGCCCTGAAGCTGCTCCTTCGCTATTTCTTTCCCACGCCAGGCCTGAAAGTAGTTTAGTTGGATCCCATATTCCTGTTTGATATCATTGACAATATCTTTGGGCTTGTAGTTAGGGAAAACTTTCAGCTTCTCCTTAATAATACTAGCCACCCAACTCCTAGTTGCCTGATTCCCATTAGTCACAACAGCCCCTTCGCATGTATGTGTTGGATTCATCTTCTTGATACAAATTAGTTGAGTAGTTGACAGTCTCGATGCATGAATTCTCCAAGGACAACCTTCTGCTTTGCATTTAACAGTCACACGATGACTATCATTCTTTTTATACTTGAAAGCAAATTGATGTGCAATGGCATATTTGCGTAGCAGTTCACGGAACTCATGAACACTGCTGAAACGTTGGCCTACACCTGTGATAGTATTCTGCCACTGCTGAGCAGTTTTAACATGCTTCTCATCATTGGAACCAGTAAGAGGAAGAATGGGCGATATTTCATCTGGGAGATCGATCTGTGTGTCATCAATGTTCATATCAATATGGTTGGTATCAACTACGTCATCCAGAGATGCACCAAGTGGGATGATGTTACCATCGACCATGTCGTCAACAACGTCAACCGGAGGCACTGATTCTGACAGAGTTGTTCTACTCGATCTGCAAAATCAAGGATTACCAGACTTATAGCAACTGATCCAAGCATGATTCAAAATGTCAGCTTAGACATAGAGAAAACTACCTACTGGCAGGCATGTTCGAGACATCAGGCTCTACAATTTCTTCCAGTATGACAAATACATCAGTAGTGACAGAATCCCCATTAAATTTAATCATCCGCTGCAGGTCCTTATCATTGGATATTGTTATGAGAGTTTTCTTGTTACCTGGGAGGAAGTACTTGAGCAAAATCGCATTAAAACTACAGTTAAACATCTCAGCTACTTCTGTCTTAAAATCATTGAACTTCATTTGCTCATCAACATCAATGGCATGCGCATCACCACCCTTATATGACAATGAACCATCCTTGTCAGTCTCAAATTCACCACCCAACTGACAAATCGCTATAATCTTGTCCCCCGCCATGACCTGGCAAAGTCAAACTGAATATAAGAAACTGTACTAAATCAATGGACAAGAGAAAGAACAGAGCAAACGATTTCTAGTACTATGAACTGGAATTTATCGAAAGAGAAATAAGTGAAAGGAAAGGAAAAGAAAACATGAACTGGAACACTTTACATTGCACGCAGCAGAACCGAAGTTAACCCAATCCCTCTCTGTGCTAAATCTAAGCGAAATGCTTCAAATTTTAGACAAATCTCAAATTTACTAATCTCAATAGACGTGTCCCAAGAAAACACTTGATCAAATTGCTTGAGCCTAATGAAACTGACTATTTGGGTAACTGTATACTTAAAAAAAAAAAATCTCCTTTCCATTCCAATTTCCAAGCCCTGAGTTTTCCCAGCAACCAAAAAAAGGAAAAGAAAAAAATCAAAATCTCCCCCCCAAAAAAAAAGCTGGAAAAAAAGAAGCCCAAAACACACAACTAATCAGATAAAGTTCACGGTTACGAAAGTCAAAAACAAATAGGAACCCTAAGTCAAAATAAACATGAAACCCCAGAAATTGGCGAAGTGGGTACTTACCTTTTCATAAAACTGAAGTAGAGATGCCTCAAAAACTTCAAATTTCGTAGTAATAATTGGTCCCTCACCATTCACCAAATCACACAAAACCCTAAACTAGAAACACAGAAGGAGAGGAGAAGAAGAAAGAGAGACGGTTATTTTTTCTATTTAATTTTTAATGTTTTTAGCAAAATTAGGTTATTATTTAGTATTTTCATAAATATGACTGGATTACGTACCAATCGTGGCTGGTGCCACGTCATCATGATCTTAGGGTTTTGGCTGGGCTCGCCACGTAGATTGATGGATTTTAGCGGGACCCGTGTTAGCGGTGGGTTCCTTTCCTAAAGATTTTCTTTTTTTAATTACCAAATTTAAAGAATCCTATTTTGAAACCAATTCCACTCTAATTGGAATGACCTGAAATTTTCTAAGGTTTTATAGACTGTTAAGTGTCATCCATTGATTGATTTCAAAAATTATAATGATTAATAATAAAATTAATTAATATCATTTACACGACAATGAATGTTAAACATATTATTATTATTATCATCATCTTATATTGTCAATGGATGTTGTGAATTTTTTTTTTTTGATATATTAGAATCAGAGCGCTATGGATATTTATAATTAAAAATTAATCAAAACTCTCCTAAATAATCTTATTACAGTACAACTCGAATGTCAACCATCACTTAAAACTAGAGAAAAATCTTACCTCACTATTAATATTAGAGATAAATCAATTCAACCCTACTACGGAAGAGTCTACTAACCCTCATTATACATAAGAGTCAAGTCCTAATGCAGGATCTACATTGAAACTCGAATCTATACCCTCAAGGTTGTTGAGGGCATGGGCGTGTTAATAGCCCCGGGTGTTGTGAATATTCGATAAACAGAAGTGAACTCGAGACATTCATAATTTGGATTGAATCCAGTCCGCTAGATGATTAAGGCAAAAAGCACTCATGTTCATACCTTAGAAACCACTGTAACCATTTCAACTCAGCTAGAATAAAATATCCATGCAAACAACTTGATACAACACACATGTTCAGTTCAAATCACACAAAACAGCCCAGTTCAGAATAGTAGCTGGAAACCCCAATTTTTTTTTAAAAAATAAAAGTTATTATCACTTCATTATTTCAACAATTGTAAAAAAATCAAATGACTGCAAAAAAATATTATTATCTATCATTTTACTGTTATAACTTTACAAAACCTTTCATTTTATTATTTTTCTATTAGGATTATTAGTTGACCAATTAGTTGACTAATAAAAGATTAATTTTATTCTTTGTGGAAAAATACACAAATAAAAATATCAAATACTAGACATGAAATTATTGTTATGCTCCTAAATTGTTAAATAATAGTTTTAACCATCAATTTATGAATAACCTAATAAATTAACAAGAATAACACCGAATATTTTTGTTAAAGAAACACACAGTCTAATAATTTATTCTTTAAAAAAAAGACTAACTAATCAACTAATGGTTTTAATAAAAAAAAAAGTAGTAAAATAAAAGATTTAGCAAAGTTATAGTAGTAAGATGGTAGAGAATAATACTTCTTCCATTCATTTGATATTTTACAATTCTTGAAGAAATGATACGATAAAAATCCCAAACAAAAATGGAAAATTTCTTCATTCAAGTTCGAGCTCCAATCACTTCAGTTGGTGCTTCAGGCATGGGCTCAGCAGCTGGCCTCTCCATCTTCACACCAACATCCGCAGAATAATCCCCCTATGAACCTACAGAAAGAAAACAACATAACAGTCGGTAAAAGGTAGTTGACACACAGACATTCTAGTGTAGACAAATAACGAACATGAAATATATCAATCAATGGTGAAAATAAATGATATGAACTTGTCACGTAAAATGAAATAAAATGCCACTTCTGAATAACGAAAGAAGTCCTTTAAGGCTCTTGAGAAGCTGATGCAAGGACTAGTGCAGCCAACCTAGGAGTTCTGTTCTTAGAGGCCCCGGGAAAAAGTAAAATAGTCAAGAATTTTGTGTTAATTAGATATTGAGAAAATGCAAACAAGTTATATTTGAACATACATGCATGATCCAAGCAGTATCTCTCCATCTACATTTCAATGGATTTTCACACCAACTAAATCAGAAGCAGATACCAAGGGAGCGTAGAGATATAGAGAGACAGAGAGAGAGAAAAAGGACAAACCTCCATCAACTTTCTAGTTTCCAAGATCAAACTTGGGATGTTTCAGGATCTTCACTTTGCAAATAAACAGATTTTGTGAGGGCTTATTTGCTTAAGGTTGCCTTCTCGATCTCTCTTCCTTCCAATCATTTAAGCAATGAACTTTTAAGCTGAACCCATAAGATCACAGGACACTGCCCGAGAAACCATGATCTCCCTCCTCTTGCAATGAATCTTAAAAAAAAAAAAAAGGACTCCGTAAACATTGTATCAATAAAAAGTTAGATATGGTTGAAAAGATATTAATTTATACTTGTAAAATTAGTTGTAGCCACTAAATAGAAAATATATAAGTACTAATTGAATTGAATAACATTATACTTCATATCAATTACCTGTCTAATCTGGCTGTCTGTGCATGGTAAGCCCTCCTAACCTGGTTTGGAAGTCTCTTGGTGAATCCAATGCAGAACAACCTCAATGGGAAGTTATCAGTGGTCTGGACATCCACATAAGCTTCAATCAAGGTATGCCACTTCCCAACCAAAGACCTCAGCTTGTCTGTAGTGAAATCCATGCCCCAAATAATTCAAAAGAAACGGTGAAAATTGCTAACATGCCACGAGCAGAGTGAAAATTTGTGAAAGCAAACAAAACATTTCCCATCCATTAAACCATATCCAGAAGTTAGTCAAAATATTCTTCCCTTCGACGGAGTCAAAACATTCCTCTCTTGGACATCTTCAGCTCTCAATCTGATTTTCCTGTAGGCATGCTCTTCATTGCCAATGTCACCTAGTGATATCTGTGTTTGAGTCTTTCTCATGCAATCTGTTAAAAAGACTTGAGCAATTAAAATGTATGAATAAATATATATCTATGGTTTCCATGAAGTATAATCTAGTTGGTTGGCCTCATGCTTCACACTAAAGAACACCACCGCTGCATGTATAAAACAAGTACATATGTCAAAAGGTAAAAGAATTTAAACTACATACATAAGCCAACAAATATCCAATAAAATTTTAATTCTACTCCTCTACATACGTGGACAAGCCATTAAATCAACTCCTTACTAAAGGCAATTTCAAAATGCAGATAAGTAACATCTTTCCACCATAGACATTTTGTTGGTGAAGGCCTCAATAAGTATGAGATTTTTTGGGGGGGGGGGGGGGGGGGGGAGAAGTCTTAACAACAACAAATGCAAATTAAAAATCAAAAGGAAGACTGACCATAAGATTCATTACATTGCTTTCATGTTACATATCACACAAGTACAGCGAGACAGGATCTACGATACAACCGCCCAACCTAAAACCCTATCATAAACTAAAATACACCACATACGTTCTTGGATTTCCTATGAAGTAATGAAGATTAATACAAAATTGTGACAACTCAGGCAGGGTAACTAAAAAACTCACCCACCAGAAGAAAGGAGAGAACAGATTAGACATTGGCATTGTTGAAAGTCAGAGATTATAGCCTAATTTTGTGCACATGTATTTATTTTTTCTTTGTATAGCATATATTTATTTCCTTTCCTTGTATAGCTTATTTTTCCTAGTTTCCTATAGCTTCCTTATATAGCCTAGTCAGACTAGTATATAATGTAAAGATTGCAACTTGTATGGATAAGAAAAATATCTTCCCACTATTTTTCTCATGGTATCAGAGCCCAAGTTAGAGTTTCTGGGCAGTTTTTTGTTTTTCAACAAATTTTCAGCCGCCAATACCTTTAGGGTTTTATCTTGTACTGTGACTTTAAAAATTTTGATTTAAAATGTCAGATGTGAGCGAATCCAGCTCTGGCATCAACGTTAAACATGTTCAAGCCAATAATTCTGTTGATAATCCGTCATTACAGATTACAACTCACAAATTGAATGGCCAAAATTTTCTGCAGTGGTCACAGTCTGTGAAGTTGTATGTGAAGGGAAAAGGTAAAATGGGCTATCTTGATGGGTCAATAGACATACCAGAGGCTAATGACCCTTCGTATAAAATCTGGGATGAACAGAACTCTATGGTAATGTCATGGCTTATTAATTCAATGGATCCTCACATTAGTTAGGTGTTTCTTTTCTTACCATCAGCACGAGATTTATGGGATGCAGTCACAGAGACATATTCTGATCTTGGAAATACTGCACAGTTGTACGAACTTAAGTGTCGTATTCATGAAACCAAACAAGGAAGTGACACTGTGACTGCATATTACAATATCATGAATAGCTTATGGCAAGAATTGGATTTGTATTATAATGGAGAATGGAAGTGTAGAGATGACAGTAAAAGATTTAAGCAGTTACAGGAGAAGGAGAGGGTGTTTGAATTTTTGGCCGGTTTGAATCCAAATTTGGATGAAGTTAGGGGACGAGTACTAAGCAAAGAACCTCTTCCCGCAATTAGGGAAGTCTATGCATATGTGAGAAGGGAAGAAAGTAGAAAAAGGGTAATGATGAATAGCACTAATACTGATAATTCTGCCTTGATTACTTGTGCTACTGATTCAGCTTTGGTAAGTGAACAAAAGAATATGAGCAAGAAGAAAGATGACAAAGATAAACTTTGGTGTGATCATTGCCATAAGCCGAGACATACCAAAGAATTTTGTTGGAAGCTTCATGGAAGGCCACAAAACTCAGGGAAGGGTACCAAATCTTCTGGACAAAATTCAAAGGGCTTTCAAGTTGCAGCTGATAATGCCAATGCAAACTCAGGGAGTCAAGGATCAAATCTGTTCACTAAGGAACAGCTTGAGCAACTTGTCAGGTTCATGAGTCAAACACCTTCTGCTAATCTAGCCCAAATAGGTAATTTTCTAAATGCTTTCAGCATCTCTTCAAATACTTCTTGCCCTTGGATCATTGATTCAGGAGCAACCGATCATATGACTGGTTTGTCCAACTTATTCTCTACTTACAAACCACTTTCTGGTAAACAAAAGGTGAAAATTACTGATGGGTCTCTTTCTTCAGTTGCAGGAAAAGGTTCAATTTCAGTTTCTAAAACAATGATCTTAAAATCAGTGTTGCACGTCCCTAATCTGTCTTGTAATCTTTTGTCTGTCAGTAAACTTACAAAAGACCTTAACTGTATGGCTAATTTTTCTCCTTCCAATTGTGAATTTCAGGACCTGTGTACGGGGAAGAAGATTGGCAGTGCTAAGGAGGTGGATGGACTTTATTATTTCGAAGAGGAGCCTGAAGCTTTGAGTAATCTATCCTTAGTTGACAAAATTGTTTCTCAAGAGCCTAGTGAGAATGAAATTAGTTTGATGCATCTTAGATTAGGACATCCAAATTTTTCATATTTGAAGTTGTTATTCCCAACCTTGTTTAAGAATAAAAGTGACATTAATTTTAAATGTGAAGTGTGTGAACTGTCCAAGCATCATCGTACTCATTTTCCTGCCCAAACTTACAAAGTTTCACAACCCTTCTCTCTTATCCATAGTGATGTATGGGGTCCTCTCCGTTTTCCCAATAATTTTGGAGCTAAGTGGTTTGTCACTTTTATTGATGATCACACTCGAGTTTGTTGGGTGTATTTATTAAAAGAAAAATCTGAAGTTTCTAAAACTTTTCAAATCTTCCATAAAGTGGTTCAAACCCAATTTCAAGCAAAAATTCAAGTGTTTCGAACTGACAATGGCAAAGAATTTTTTTCTTCTATGTTGGGAAATTATTTGACTGAGAATGGAATTATTCATCAATCCTCTTGTGTTGATACTCCTCAACAAAATGGAGTTGCTGAAAGGAAAAACAGACATTTACTTGAAGTTGCTCGATCTTTGATGTTTACTATGGGGGTACCAAATTATTTGTGGGGTGAAGCAGTTTTAACTGCATGTTATCTCATAAATAGATTGCCTACTAGTACTTTGAAGCTTAAAACTCCAATCGAACTTCTTCAGCAACTTTATCCCATGTCTCGGTCCTTTAGTTCTCTTCCTCCTAAGGTTTTTGGGTGTGTTGCTTTTGTTCATGATAAGAATCATAACAAAAGTAAGCTTGATCCTAGGTCTCTTAAGTGTGTGTTTGTGGGTTATTCTCCTACACAAAAAGGGTACAAGTGTTTTCATCCTCCAACTAGGAGATATTTTGTAACCATGGATGTGACTTTTTTTGAAATTAACCCTTATTTCTCCAAAACCTCTCTTCAGGGGGAGGATATCACAAATTCAACTTCACCTTTGATAGATTGCTCTCCACAAAATCTACCACCTTCCAATAACAATCAGCAAAAAGAACAACACTGTTTTTCCCCACAGAAACAGCCTGACCCAAGTGATGACCAGCAAGTGTTTTCACAAATTCAACCATCCACCGCACAAAATCAAGAGGATACTCAAAAGCTAAAGGTATATTCTCGACGAAATAAAACAATTTGTACATCTCCTGACTGCCAAAATTCTGAACCGAACATAGAGTTATTGGAAGACACAGGTACTGTTCAATCTGAGTCTAAATTACATTTAAACTCTATTCCATCACTCGATTTAGATTTAGATTTGCCTATTGCTCATAGAAAAGGTGTTAGAACTTGTACTAAACATCCTATTTCTAAATTTGTCTCTTATCATAGATTGTCACCATCATTTAAAGCTTTTGCTACTAATCTGTCATCTGTAACTATTCCTAGAACAGTACAGGATGCTCTTGCAAATCCAAAGTGGAGAGAAGCGATTCATGAAGAACTGAGAGCATTATATAAAAATAGAACTTGGGGTCTTGCAGACTTGCCTTCTGGAAAGAAAACTGTAGGTTGTAAATGGGTATTTACGGTTAAGCATAAGGCTGATGGATCAATTGAGAGATTCAAGGCTAGGCTGGTGGCTAAGGGATATACTCAAACATATGGAATTGATTACCAAGAGACATTTGCCCCCGTTGCAAAAATGAACTCTATTCGGGTCCTATTGTCACTTGCTGCAAATTTAGAATGGCCATTACAACAGCTAGATGTGAAGAATGCATTTCTCCATGGAGATTTAGAAGAGGAGGTGTATATGGATCCACCACTAGGGTTTGAGAATATGTTTGAAACAGGAAAAGTTTGCAAGCTGGAAAAGTCCTTATACGGGCTCAAGCAATCACCAAGAGCCTGGTTTGACAGATTTACAAGATTTATTCTCAAATGTGGATATCGACAAAGCCATAGTGATCATACTATGTTTCTTAAGCATGGTAAAGAAGATAAACTCGCTGTCCTTATTGTGTATGTGGATGATATCATCTTGACTGGAAATGACAGAGATGAAATTGAGAGACTCAAGATGTTGTTAACCAAAGAGTTTGAAACTAAAGACCTAGGTTCTCTGAAATACTTCCTCGGAATTGAAGTGGCTAGGTCTCGGAAAGGGATATTTTTGTCACAAAGGAAATACATTTTGGATCTCTTGGAAGAAACTGGGATGTTGGGATGCAAACCTAGCGATGTTCCTATAGAATCCAACCATAGACTTAGGGCAACTACTAAAAGCAGTTTGGTTAATAAGGAACAGTACCAAAGATTAGTTGGAAAACTAATCTATTTATGTCATACTCGTCCAGACATTACATTTGCAGTAGGCGTTGTGAGTCAATTTATGCATTCTCCTAATGTAGAGCACATGGAAGCTATGTTTAGGATACTGAAATATTTGAAGACATCTCCAGGAAAAGGCATTTTATTCTCTAAGAATAATCACCTAAGGGTTGAGGCATATACAGATGCAGATTGGGCTGGATCATTGGTTGATAGAAAGTCAACATCAGGTTATTGTACATTTGTTGGGGGAAATCTAGTTACTTGGAGAAGCAAGAAACAACCAGTGGTTGCAAGATCAAGTGCTGAAGCTGAGTTTAGAGCAATGGCATTAGGAATTTGCGAGCTTATGTGGCTGAGAATGTTTCTAATGGAGTTGAAGGTGTGGAAAGCTGAATCAATGAGACTGTATTGTGATAATAAAGCTGCCATTAGCATTGCTCATAATCCAGTCCAACATGATAGGACAAAACATATCGAGATTGATAGGCACTTTATAAAAGAGAAGCTGGAGAGAAGCCTAATATGCATTCCATATGTTACTACTCAAAAGCAAGTAGCTGATATTCTCACCAAGGGATTATCAAAACAAGTTTTTCAATCACTGAATTCCAAGCTGGGAATGATAGATATCTTCGAGCCAGCTTGACGGGGAGTGTTGAAAGTCAGAGATTATAGCCTAATTTTGTGCACATGTATTTATTTTTTCCTTGTATAGCATATATTTATTTCCTTTCCTTGTATAGCTTATTTTTCCTAGTTTCCTATAGCTTCCTTATATAGCCTAGTCAGACTAGTATATAATGTAAAGATTGCAACTTCTATGGATAAGAAAAATATCTTCCCACTATTTTTCTCAGGCATATTAACAGAGCCTGACACGACTGACTATTTTTGCCAGCAACAAACAATCACCGCTCTGACCAATCATGCTGTCAATCTTCTCTATTAAATCATTTTTCCAGCAATTGCAAATAACCGCCTCCTCATGGAAACCAAATTACCAATTGAAATGAGATTTGATGAATTACTTCTTCCATTGTTTACAGACTTTCATTCTCTGTTGGGGCTTTGTCATAACCACCAGTGCCCAACGGGAAGTCATTAACGCCAGTGGCCAATGAGGAGGTAGTCGCCAGATTCTGTTGGCTTCCCAATTGGAACGAATTGGCTCCTGCCGAAGGGGTTGAACCGAACACAAAGCTAGATGGAGGTGACATGGCTTGCTGATCAAAAGCTGAACCGGCAGGTGTAATGTTAAATGTGGAACCAAATACTGAAGTATTAGGGCTTTGCAAACAGGCACCTGACACATTGCTCATAGTACCACTGCTTGAGCTAATTGAATTGGCTTCTGATGATGAAGTAGAAAAAATTAATCCCAATGAAGGCACTGAACCAAATGGTTTTGCCATAGAAGTTGACGAACCAAATATTGAACAGCTAGCGGAAGAGGTAGTATTTGCACCCAGCCCAGATGTAGCTTTAACATGTTCCTCATCATTGGAACCAACAATAGGAAGAATGGGCGATATTTCAGCTGGGAGATTGATCTTTGTATCATCAATGTTCACATCAATACGGTTGGAATCGACTTCGACATCAATAGCCGCACCAAGTGGGATGATGTTACCATCGACCATGTCTTCAACAACATTAACCAGAGGCACTGCTTCTGACTGAGTTGTTCTGCTCGATCTGTAAAATCAAGGATTACCAAGCTTAAAGTGACTGATCCAAATATGATTCAAAATGTCAGCCCAGACATAGAGAAAACTACCTACTGGCAGGCATGTTTGAGACATCACGCTCGACAATTTCTTCCAATATAACAAAAACATCGGTAGTGACAGAATCCCAGTTAAATTTAATCATCCTCTGCAGGTCCTTATCATTGGAGATTGTTATTAGAGTTTTCTTGTTACCTGGGAGGAAGTACTTGAGCGAAACCGTATTAAAACTACAGTTAAACATCTCAGCCACTTCTGTTTTAAAATCATTGAACTTCATTTGGTCATCAACATCAATGGCATGCGCGTCCGGCGTCACCACCCTTATTTAACAATGAACCATCCTCGCCAGTCTCAAATTCACCACCCAACTGACAAATTGCTATAATCTTGTTCCCCGCCATGACCTGGGAAAGTCAAACTGAATATAAGAAACTGTAGTACTAAACCAACCGAAAAGCAAAAGAACAAAGCTAATGATTTCCAAACCATTGCAGTTAATAAAAATTTCATAGAATCTACCAAAGGACCGAAAAAGGCAAGTAAAAGAAAAGAAAACATGAATTGAAACACTTTTCCTTGCTTACAACAGAACTGAAGATAAACAAAATCACACTTTTTGCTTAAATTAAGTGAAAATTACAGCTTTAGACAAATATCAAATTTGCTAATCTCGATACATATGTCCCAAGAAAACAACCCCTTAAGCCTAATGAAACTGATTATTAGGCTACCCGTAACGCATAAAAAAATTAAAGAAATTGCCATTACTTAAATGCACGCATTACACAGCCTAACGTTCAGCCAATATTCCTATTTCAACACTTATTAAAGGAAAAAAAAAAGGACTTCTCCTTTCCATTCCAAGCTTTAAATCTTCCCAGCAGCAAAACAGAGAGAAAATAAATAGACCTGCAAACCCAGAAGAATTTTCACAAAACATGCCCAAAACACACAACTAATCAAATAAAGTTCAAACCTTTATTCGCTAAAAAGGTGAAAAGCAGATAGAAACCCTGAGTCAAAATTAACATGAAACCCTAGAAATTAACGAAGTGGGTAATTACATTTTGATAAAAGTGAAGTAAAGATGCCTCAAAACTTCAAAATTTTGTAGTACTAGTTGGGCTCTCAGCATTCACACGAAACCGCTACAACAAGAAAGAAACAGACAGAGAACAGAGAGTTATTTCCCGTGCCAATTGCGCCCGGTATACCTCCGTACTTCAAAAATTATCTTAATACCCTAAAATCTTAAAATCTGTTTTTGCCAAAATTTCCATCGATATCCTTTAAAAATTGATAAAAAATTATTAAGCTATCCTCATTTTAAAACATTTCAACTCAACGGACAACACCTCTCCCTTCTCTACTGAAGCAAACAAACACTCATCTGCTGCAATTCCCTCCATTATCAAACTCAAACAAACAAACACTGCAATTCCCTCACCGGCATCACCTCTACCAAAACAAACATTCATTCTCCATACATGGTAAATCAAACTTCAACACGAGCAAACTAAGCCTGAGAAGGGGAAGCTGCCACAATTGAGAAAGTGAAGCATAGTTCGTCACTACATAATCGCCGAAGAGAGTTGATCATTTACTGCAAAATTGTCAGAATGTAACTAGTTGAGACAAGTAATTCCATGTAATTAGTTTTCTTGTTAATATTCAAGGGAAAAAAACAAAAAGTTAGGGTTTTATATTGAAAAAATAGATTAATTAGTTGTGGGTCTCTCATAACATATTCGAAAATAAATTTCTAGTTGTTTTGCTGCATGCAAATTGTGAAAAATTAATGGATTGTGCTGATTATAAATTTGTTATGTAACACAAGATTTGGTTGTGTAAGGTTATGTAAGATTCAAGGTTGTGTTTTACATGACCTTTATGTATTGCACGATTACACAACCTTCATGTATTGCACGATTACACGACCTTCATGTATTGCACGTTTATACGACCTTCATGTATTATACAATTATACGATTTTCTTGTATTACACAATTACACGACCTTCAATTCCACATTTTGTTTCTTGTCAATAGAATCTGCACATTACATTTAGTTTAATTAGGCTCACAATAAATTGGAATTGTGCATATACCTTTACCTTGTGAAATGTTATTAATTAGAGAGATTCTTAATTTCCAATTATAAGTCATGGTAAGTCATGATATGTCTAGTTATGAGTGAAAATTTTGTATCACTGCGAATGGTGTTCTTATGTGTATAACATTACATTAATTTCCTATAGCTGATATTTTTTTTTCTTAATTGATTTCATGGATTAATTATATGCATGCATTCCTCATGTATGCTTGTATGCTTGGCCAGAGGAAGAAAGCACTTTGAAGATAAGAAAAAAAGAAAAAAAGAAAAAAACTTTTTAAATGGCTGTAATATGTTTAATTGCAACTTTAAAATTACACGAATTTTTTCATTAATCATTAGATTAATTTAGTTCTTTAAAGACTTAATTTGTGCTAAGAATTTATATTTGCTGCTATGCAGAAAATGTCAATGAAAATTATTAAAAAAAGAAGTGAAATTAAATTGGGATCTAAAAAAATTCCACATCATCATTGGTTGAATTGTAACTGGTGGCATAGGATCAGATGTCTTAAGTTTGAACTTCATTGTGATTTCGAATTCCGAAGTATCTATATCAATAACTTCAACTATCTTCTCCACCAATGCGGCATATGTTGTCGATCGTGGTATCATTATCCCTTTAGCTTTTGAACCTTTGAACTTATACTCGTCATTTTGCTCAATCCATTCACCATTGAAGAGAATAGACACACGTACCAAAACCATATCTGATGATACAATAAAAACAATAATATTAAATTTCATATACAAGTAACTACACGACCTACATGACCTACACGACTATATTACTTACACGACTATATTTCTTACATGACCTACACGACTTACACGACTATATCACTTACACGACCTACATGACTAACTATATGACGTACACGGTATCAAAAGAATGCACGACTTGAAATATTTTCGCCATAAATAAGTTATATTGCTGAAAAAAATAGTTAAATAATCTACATTGCATATATTTCTACGTATAAGAAAAAATGGTGAAAATAAAACATTGTAATGTGAGGAAAATTTCTAAATTTTCCTAAAAATTAAAAAATTTAAAACCCAACAACATTAACATATCTTATTGAGTTGTTTAATAAACAATGCACCTTTAAAGAAAGAGTGGGTGTTAAAGAAATGAATACATAATTGTATTTGTGTAAGAAGTTATGAGAGATTTTGAGAGATTCTAAGAGATTTTGAAAGAATCGGCAGCAAAAATAGATTTAGGTGAAAGAAATGAGGAAAGAAATATGAAGATCATTCATTAAGTGCATTTGATGCATTCATTAAGGGTATTTCCGACTTTGCTCACATTTGTTAGGGTATCCATAAAAACCAAAAAGAGAGGGGGTATTTAAATAATTTTGAAACTATTAAATGGTATTTAATTAAAAACCCCTTATTTCCCCGCATAAATGTGGCTATTGACTAGATTCCCCACCAATCATGTTAGGGATGGCAATTGGGGGTGGGGGACCACCCTTCCCGCATCCATCCATGAAATTTTGCGTATGTCCCCGTCTCATTCTCTGTCTCCGTTAAAATTATTTAAGAAAATTTTTATTCCCTCTTCAAATAATAATAGGAGATTTTCGAGAGTTTTCTATCTCCGAATAACTAATATATATTTTTATTTTCGATTTGAGTTAATCATATTAAAATAAAAAATTTAAATAAAAGTAAATTACGAAAAATATTTTACATTAATATCTATTACCAAAGTCACATACATTAAATTAGTAAGTAACGCAGCATACAAGGAATGCAAACTTCTTTTACAAATTATCATGAATAAATTAATAGTCTAATACAAAATTGTTACAAATAAAATCGAATTTAGATTCAAAATTAATTTTTTTAATGGTGGCGTGGGCACTTTATAAATGTAGACTATTCCCTTTACAGTACAATAATTAAGTCGGAGCAAATCAAGAGCAAATATTAGATTAAATTATATTAGATATTAAAATTTTAATTTGCTGTGGGTAATTATAACATATAAAAATAAATAAAAAATAGATTTAAGTTTAAAATATTTAATGAATATTAAAATTAAAACAAAATTTTTGAGCTAATAGAATCTATCCGGTCTTTTTAATGTCCTAAATAAAAATTTAGGACTTTAATTAGTTAATTAGGCCTAAAAGTTTAATAATATAAATATTTTGATATTTGTTATTTTTACAAATTTTTATAATTTTATAATTTAAATTTTATAATTTATTTACTAGTAATTTTAAAAAATTAAAATGGGAAAATTGGTAGGGGATGAGGATTCCACCTCATCCTCGTCCCCTCCCCGAATAAGAAATTGGGTAAAAAAAAATTTCAAAAATTTTCCCGTCCTTTTCCCGAATAAAAAATTAGATATGAAGTTATGCTTGTACCCTCTCCGAATATGAAAAATCTCCGAGAGTACCTGTCCCCACAGCCTCGGGGATTTTTGCCATCCCTAAATCATGTACGTGCCACGTCATCAAAATTTTAGTGTATTTGGGTGGGGCTTTGATGCCACGTCAGATTGAAGTGGATTTTGTTGGGACCCATGTTAGCAGACAAAAGATCCTTGGTGGTCTCAAACATTTAAATAATGGATCCCACTACCTTACAATTAATATATGGTATATCCCTCACATGAACAGTGAATGAGTCTCACTTATACACTGTTCATGAGTGAGGGATGTACCATACATTGATTGTAAGGTAGTGTTTGCCTTAAATAATTTGTCATGTGGGTGCGTAAATTATTATGATTGTTGAACCACACTCTCTAAAAATACTTGAAATTTTTTCATTAAATTGTGGGTTTCTTTTCCTAAAGATTTTTTTTTTTCAATTACAAAATCTGAAAATTTCTATTTTGAAGACAATTCCTATCTAATCATTTGTTTTCTTTTATTAAAGTAATTTGAGAAAGTGATATTCCAAAGAAAAAAAATATTTGGAAAGTAATGCAATATTGTGTATGAATTTTTTCATTTGTTCATATTTACATATTTAGCTTAGAAATGTTTGTAAAATTAAAATATAAGAAAATTAGATTATGTTTGAAAATAACTAGTACTCATCAAATTATGTTTAAAAAACCAATAAAAAATGAATCAAATATAGGAGCATCGTTTTTCTTGGTTGAATTTAGGAGTAATATACTATCAAAATCTTTATATTTATAAGTGAAGTGACATCTATTAATTAATGGTGAAATGAATTAATAAGTAATTATATAATGAGCTCCTCAATATAAATGAATTAATAATAAATTGATGAGATATTCTTTACTACCTCTGGCATTTTTCCAATTTTGATAGGCCAAATTAACAAGTAGGGTGTGATTTATTACGGACAATGTGAAAGCATCAATTTGCTTATCATATCAACGTAGTGAACAAAAAATTTACTACTTCTACTAAATTATTTTAAAAAACTACCATAACCAAATATCTGCAAGGGTATTAGTGGATTCAATTGATAAACCCATTTGCATTATGCCTTCAACAAAATTTAAACTAAATCTACTCGAGTCATTGAACATATATTTGAAAAACATAAACAAGAGTGAACTTTAAACATTTTTATAATTTGAATAACATATAAATATTAATGAGATAGACACTTTTAGCCGCAGTTATTTCGACCAAAATGAAGTGAGAAATGCATCTTTAATTTGACGAAATTTTGGATAATGTCATGAATCTAGTCCACTAGAATAAAGCAAGAAGAAAGCACATGTTCTTACCATAGAAACAACAGTAACCATCTCAGCTAGAATATTTAAAATCTGCAAACAACTTGAAACATTCATATATGATGAATTCATAACAAACAAAACTGCCCAGATCAGAATAGTAGTGAAAAACAAAACTAGAAAAATTTCTTCATTCACGTTCAAGCTCCAATCACTTCAGTTGGTGCTTCAGGCATGGGCTCATCAGCTGGCCTATCCACCTTCACACCAACATCTTCCGAGTAATCACCGTGAACCTACAGAAAATATCACATCACAATTGGTAAAGGGTATTTTGAGACACATGCACAGACAAGCGGAGACAACAAACGATCACTAAATATCAATCAATGCTGAAAATATATGATAGAATTTGCGCTTAATTAAACACCAAGAAAATGCAAAAGATATATCTTGACATGCATACATGATCCAAGCAGTATCCCCATCCACAGTTCGATAGATTTTCACACTAACTAAATCAGGAGCAGACACCAAGGGGTAGGAGGGATAGAGAAAGAGAGGCCAAACCTCCATCAATTTTCCAAGATCAAACTTGGGAGCTTTCAGGATCTTCACTTTGCGAATGAACACATTTTGTAAGGGGTATATGCTTGACGTTGCCTTCTCAATCTCTCTTCCAATCACTTCAGCAATGAACTTTTCGACCAAGCTCTTAAGATCACAAGATGCTGCCTGAGCAACCATGATCTCCCTCATCTTGCGGCGAATCTGTCAAAACAGAAGATTCAAAAAAATTGTGTCAATAAAAATAAGATTTTTTTTTCATTGAAAAAATATGAGATATTGTCGAACTCAAATACTAAATAAAATAGAGAAGACACTATTGTAATATTAGTACAGATTATTTAGATAGAAAGCAAACAAGTACAAACTGAACAACGTTACACCTCATATCATCGATTACCTGTCTAATCTGGCTGGTCTGTGCGTAGCAAGTCCTCTTAACCTGGTTTGGAAGTCTCTTGGTGAATCCAATGCAGAACAACCTCAATGTGAAGTTATCAGTGGTCTTGACATCCACGTAAGCTTCAATCAAGGTATGCCACTTCCTAACCAAAGACCTCAGCTTGTCTGTAGTGAAATTCATGCCCTAAATAATTCAAAAGAAATGGTGAAAACTGTTAGCATGTCACTAGCAGAGTGAAAATTTGTGAAGCAAACAAAACATTTCCCATCCATTAAAGCATACCCAGAAGTTAGTCAAAACATTCTTCCCTTGGACATCTTCAGCTCTCAGTCTGATCTTCCTGTAAGCATGCTCTTCTTCATTGAGAAGATCACCTAGTGATACCTCAAACACTCTGTGCTTGAGACCTTCTGATGCAATCTGTTAAAAAGACTCGAGCAATTAAAATGAGTGTGTGAGTGTTCCACAAAAGATAGCCTAGTTGGTTGGCCGAATGCAGTGAAAGATTGACGTACACCAACCATGCATGTATGTCCAAAATAAAATAATTTATTCTCCATGTCATGCATAAACAAATATCCAATAAAGTGTTACTTCTACTCCCCTTCAAGCCTACAGACACAAGCCATTGAATCAACTCAGTACTATAGTACAATACCAATATATCTGAGTAAACAACATATTCCATCAATGGATTAAAGGAGAAAGGAGCATCACCATTAGTCATTCATCATGAAGAACCAACTTAGGCCACATATGAAATCAAACATTAACTAAGCAAGTCAATATTACCAAACCTATATGTGTGTGATCCCGTGTATTCCAATCTTACAAATAAAAGCATTTAATCTACATGTGATGCATAAACAGGTATCCAATAAAATTTTAGTCCAACTCCTCTACGAGCCTACATACACATGCGCTCTAGTATAATACCAATAAATCTGAGTAAACAACATATCCCATTCACAGATGTAAAGAGAAAGGAGCATCATCATTGGTCATTCATTATCAAGAACTAACTTAGGCCATCATATCAAATCAAATAATGAAATTGCAAGTTAAAAAACAAAAATAAAATTTCTACTAAAATACCTTGGTACCCTGAGTCCGGGTAACAAGAGTCTTGCCAACATTTCTGACGCGGAAACAAGATGGAGCCTTGATATCATACCAGTCCTTCTTGGCAAACGGATCAGCACTATTACAGAAACAGAACAGGGCACAACAAAAACGAAAACTTTATCACAGCAACACAACGGATCTACTAAAACACAAAATAGGTTTCGTTCATTTCATGTAATAAACAGAAAAAAAAAAAAAACTCACGCCTTCTTCTTGCCTCCTTTCTTCCCCTTTGAAATCCTCTTGTTCTTCCTATACAAAACCAAAACAAAATGAAATCAGCAAAAGCGAAGAGAACACATCACCACATTATGTGAAGATGAAGAGACGGTGAAATTGGGAGGTGAGTATAGGGTTTTACCCGACAGCCATGTTTGTGCAGCTGCTGCTCAAGAGACGGCTCCGCTGCTACCTAGTCCTAGCTCGTTCGTTTTGAGTGAAGAGACCCCAACGCCAAAAACCCTAGCTGTATATATATATGTTATTATTATCACCCCATCCGGGTCCAATCCAAAACCCTAGCTTTTAATAATAAATACTGCGCGTAGTCTAGTGATTGCTAAGGCCCAATAGGTCTGTGGTTGGACTAGCAAGGCCCATCCTTGGTTAGGCCCATTTGTAATTTTTTTTACTTTTTCATTTTTTTAATTATAAATGATTTATTATTACGTTGGATGCATAGACTCAACATCATTTGCTCCATCTAATCCTTACTAGAAAATACCCTACCTCATAATGTTAGATTACATTAGGGGTGGGCAAAATCGGGTTCGGATCAACCCGATCGAATTTCGGGTTGATCGGGTTGGAGAGAAATTCATCCGAACTCAACCTGAATTTCAGATCGGATCGGGTTGTATTCGGTTCGGGTTGGATCGGATCTAAAATTCGGATTAATTTCGGGTCAATTCGGGTTAAGGACAAAAAAGAGTTATTTTGTTAATTTTGGGGTTGTTTAATAATTATTTAATAATTACAATATCACTTTTATGCAATTAGTTCATTTTAGTCCATTTCCACTTTCCACTTTCCACTTTCCAATGACTGTCATAAAAAAAAATATAAACTGAAATAGAAATGAAAAAGTTGTGAGCTTGGAGGACTTGGTGCCGTGAATCTCGGTCTCGGTCTCGGTCTCGTTGGAAGAACAACCATGGATCACTTCGCGCGGGTCAAGCGGCAGCCGATGGATCAAGCGGTAATGGGTTTCATCGATGGCTCATGGCTTCACGGGTTTCGTCGGTGGCTACCGGAAAAGCAAATCCGATCGAAGTGAAGTGAAGCAACCGTCGATGCAGCAGCAAGCAGATCCTGTCGTCAGTGCAGCAGATCTGGTCAAGTGGTGTGCTGCCTCTAGCCTGCTGCTGTGCTAACCGTTTGTGGTTATGTTGTTGCTTGTAGTTGTTTGAGTGAGTTGTGAGGAAAAAGAGAAAGAAGATAAAGAAGATAAAGAAGAGAGTGAAGAGAAAGAACACGGAGAGTGTTGGTGTGAGGTTGTGAGCCATGGTGTTCATATCTGTTGTGTAGCCATTTAGATTTTGTTGGTTTTTTTTTGTTTAAGCAACCCGATCGGGTTTGACCTGATCCGATCACAACCCGATCGGGTTTCAAAGATTTAATCCGATCGGGTTTTATTCACGACCCGATCCGATCCGAACCCAAAAATTTTCAGATCGGATCGGGTATTTTGCTCACCCTAGATAACATTACAATGGTAAAATTATTCTTTTGGTAACAAATTCGAACTATGTTATTGACAAGATGTTAGAATGGTAAATTTTAAATGTTTCCTTTACTTTAGAAATTTTGTCAAGCGGAAAATTGGAAAATTGGCAATTTCCCTCCTTTATGCTGCTTTAAAATTAAAATGATGGAGCCATAGCTCATTTCATCAGCCTAACTGTATTGAGTGAGGGTCATTTTACTTGCAATTGTATATGAGTTTGAACTTTAGTGTCATATTCAAAAGGAGAAATTATCAACCATCTACGTTTATCCTGTTATAAAAAATATTATAAAATTTTAAATAAAAAAATAAAAATCATCCTTACAAAATAACCATTAATATAATTTGTATTTATAAAAAAAATATTATTATTATTATTATTATTATTATTTAAGAACAAATACATATATAACCTTCTCCTTTTGATTTAATTTTTCCCCTCAAAACTAATTTTTCCACTCAGACCATCAGCTAGGTGGTAATTTAGACTCTTTGTTTCCCCAAATTTAAAAATACCATTTTGGAAACAATTCCATTCCAATCTAATCATTTGTTTTCTTTTTAAATAAAAGTAATTTGAGAAAGTGGTCCATTCTTGTGTATAAAGTTTTTTTGTTTCTATCTGTTGATACTTTCTTATTTATCATGGCCTTTAAAACACACACACACACACACATATATATAATATAATATAAGAAATTTTAGATTGTGGGTCAAAATAATTAGCGTGCGTCCAGTTTAGCAGTAGGGATACACTAAATAGTTATTAGTATCTTAATCTTTATAATCCAAACTCCGGTAACACTCATAATTTGATGCTGAGAATGGAGGAGCTCTCATGCAGTCCAACTAGCAAAAGAAAACAGTCTCTGGCTCACTGCCCCAGTGCTCTTCTCTTATACATTACATTAAATCACATTAAATTACATTCTGCAATTTGTTTCTCTAATCAATCTAGGGTGGTCATGGTACCTAAACCATGTCCAATGAGGCCATTTAAGCTTTCCAGGGAGAGTCAAATAGCCATTATTTGTCAGCACTCGGAAGATTGTTACTGCCCGACATTCAACTACAGAGAAACATAAGAGTATATAGGTAAGAAATCAGCTCATGAGACGCTATAGCATAAGAGTATATAGGAAAGAATGCAGCTCATTAGACACTATAAATTAATAACTACAGAAAAATTTGGATCACAACCGACATAGTCAATCATACAGACAGTACCAAATAAGCCTTTTTTTCCGAGAACACCACGAAACAACTTATTTCCATATTATTGCTGATTAATATAAGCCATTTATTAACTATTCTATGTCAGATGACTGAACAGGTGGAAATGCAAACATACAAAAAATTACCAACTCATACAATCATAATCACTGCAAACCAAAATGCATATTTTTAGCACTAAAGCAAGAATTACTGCATTAGTTTTGTTCAGTTTTCCACAATATCACGAAGGAAAAAAAAGCTGGCTCCAAAACTTCAGTGTCTTCAAGATTCTCTCAGTGATGGTAATCGGCTAGAAATTGAGAGATAGAAACGAAAATACTGTTAGAGACATAAAAGAACCATTATCTTCTTTATTGAAGGAACTTCTATTAAATTTGCTAAAAATGGTTTGACATTAGACTTCGGACATACGAGCCAACACAGAATAATGATTGATGAAAGAACTCACAATTTTGCCTACAAAAAGTCTTTTTGACATGGTAATCATAAATAGCAAGTCAGGAAATGATACTTCTATTATATTTACTGCAAATCTGACTTCGTAATTTACCCTCATGTTAAGCTTCAAGTCTCAGTGAAGGTAAAAATATTTCTATGATTATTCGCAAAGCGTATCATGTTCTGTTCTTTGCAGGCCATGTGTCTCGGTTTGGTCACGACAATCTATTTAGCAAACGAAGAGATACTCACTTTACAGGTCTCAAATAGGACGGGATCTACGATAACAGCTTCACTTTTCTAAGCATTTCTTTATAAGGAATAATATTAGTGTATTAACTGAAGAAGAAAAAAAGCGTTACATCTGAACTTGAGGACCAGTTTTCCAGAGGATCGTCAACGACTCAATGGAAAAAACAAAAGTCTTCCAATGAGATTCAAGTATAATTGTAACAAACAAAACATGCATGCATTGATGACAATAAATTTGCAAGAAGATAGTTCTTAATTATTGAATCAAGGCATAAAACAAAATTTAAAAAATTGGTGAACATGATTAACAGTGGGAAAATAATCAGTCTTCAAATTTTAAGCCTCTAAGACATTTTCTTAATGAACATGATGTGGTTTCTAACCTGTTGTTCATTGAAAGTTAAATTCTCTTTTCAAAGAAAAACTATAAATTCTACTTTAAATTGGAGTTAAAAGTTGCAGTGTGCCAAGGACAAAAGAACCTTTTCCTTTTTAACAGAGCAGTTATCCTAAAAATCCTCTAAATTTGGTTTGAAAATATATTTGAGACAAGCAATCTAACATGGAACAATAATACAAACACCTGATATGATAATTTACCCTCATAATTGTTTCCTAATTTAATGAAAGCAATAATATTGCTAAATTGTTCATTAAGTCTTTGATGGCCTAATCTTTGCAGGGAGGGTCTTCGGGTTTCACCGTGAGTAAATATGTCCCGCAAAGAAAAGATACTACTTGCAGTTAGTATATGTCTCAACTTGTGCAGGTTTTATGGCAAGGCCTTCACTTTCCCAGCATAAATTTGACTAACAAAATGCACATGCATTACCGCTAATAAATTTGAGGGAAGATGGTTCCAAACTAACTGAATCAAGGCATACAACTAGTGAGGATATAGGAAGCAGAAATAACTTATGAACACTTCGAAAGATGAACTACAACTAAGAAGAAATGACTTAATTTGCTGCCAACATTTTAACATAATTAGTAAGCTATATGAGTGCTAAGAGGTCTGCAAAATAATTAATAAAATCGTTTAAATCTCAAACCTCTGCCTCCTACACTTTCTCTGTATTAAGAAGAAACAGTACTCTACATAATATGAGGGTGCTAACTAGTTAACTCAGTAAAATCTCTTGGGTTGTTAGGAGAAATCTGGGATTTGAACCCAACTCACATGGTGAAAAGGGATTTGGTTACCAGGCAAGCTGTCCTTAAAAAATAAAAAAACTCTACATAGTTTAACACTCACTAGTATGATGAAATGGAATAATGAGAACACCAAAAAAGTAATATTTTTTATCACAGGTCGCTGCTTCATAATTGCAGTTATCCAAGATACATGAATTACCAAAAACCAACAGGCATTCGAAAATAGATCCAAGCTAAAATAGCTAATGAAATGTTCTAATCACTGAATCTAAAACATACCTCGTCACTATGAGAGAAGTTCACAAGTGAACTTATCATTAACAAGTTGGTTAATTGCATCTCTGAACCTGTAGTAATCATCTGGCTTGTTATAAACTTGATGTGAAATTCGAGCATATCCTGTAACCGGGTTAACCACTCCATCACCTGGTGCCCGATAATAGATAGGTACTTCAACAGAAAAACTATTCCTCAAGTGGGTTCTCAACTTTAAAGCAACAGAATCACTAGAAATACCCAAACTAGCAGGTAACCCAACCATGATCATGCTCGAACACATCTCCGGAGGAGACCCAAGATGAGTTCCCCACGCTTTGGCCAACATTTCCCCCATCTCAACAACAACTTTATGATTCCTCTTCTTGATTCCTTCAATTCCCCCTTCAAATCTGTTAACAAACTCCAAAACTTTAGGAATCACTAATTGGGCACTATAATCTCTAGTTCCAATCCAAGCACTCTCTATAGCCAATCCATTCCCATACTCATGAGACACCACAGGGTGATGCAAATCATCAATTTCACTTGATTTCCTGCAATACAAAAACGCTGCCGCAGGTGGGCAAAAAAACCACTTGTGCAAATTACTAGTATAAAAATCAGCCCCAATTTCTTTCATGTCAACATCAACACATCCAATCCCATGTGCAGCATCAACAAAAACTTTATCGACACCCTCTTCCCGACAGATTTTGACCAATTCTTTAACAGGAATCACAACGCTAGGCATAGATGTCACGTGATCAATCACAGCCAGTCTAACTTTCCTACCATTGACTTTCCCTCTCTCTAAAGCTCTCCTAAACTCACTAATAATCTCACTAACTGAATTAACAGGAAATGGTAACTCAACTTCAATAACATACCCGCCAGCACGCGTAACATAAGCTTCCACAGATTTTTTCACAGCACCATAAGCATAATGAAGCATAACAGCAGCATCACCTTTGTTAAACTTCCCTTGAATAAAGTCCCAAGCAACACTCTGCAACACAATGGCGGCAGCGGTGGTGGCATTATCAACAATTGATATTTCATCAACATGGTCAGCATTGACCAAGTCTTTGATCACGAGTCTTGATTGCAAAATCCCTTCTTTCAGCCGATTGAAGTAAAAGTCGTCAGGTTGTTTGAGGAACTCGAGTTGCCACTTCTGCTGTGCTGACATAACACTCTTTGGGCAGCAACCAAAGCTTCCATTATTGATTCTCGCTATGTTTTGCACATGGTGAGAGAATTCAGATTCGAGTTCAGTGTCTGAAATCAAAGTTGGTGAAAGTTTCGGCTTTTTGGGCAAGTGGGTATCGGATATTTTAGCGTCACATCCATTAATATCCATGTTGTGGTGGTTGTGATGACAAGAAGACATGGAAGAAAAATGGGGATTTTGGTTTAGGGTTGGAAGCTGGGCTTGAAGGGAGGTTGTGATGATGGTTGTGAAGAGAGAGGAAGTACAGAGCGTGAGAGATTGTGGATTGGTGACATATCGAGGGAAATAATTACCAATTAATTATTTTTATTTCCCAAATTTATTGTCATTTAAAGTCATGTCATGAGTTACAATATTAGTCAGATCTAGTTGCCATTATTTTTTTTAATGGAATTGAATTGAATTGGATTGAGACTTGATTTCGCATAATTTTTATCACCAACTTAACTTAATTGGATAAACCTATAGAAAATAGTACACCAAAAAAATAAATAAAGCACAAACCTTGTTTACATGACAAGAAGCTCATTGAATTTGTCATCTAAGAGAAAGTAAAACAATAATATATTTTCTTTTAAATATATATAATCATGTAGGGTCCTAAAAATCATAACATATCGGCGATAGATTTTGATAAATTTATGATCAATAAGTTTAAGTACATCAATACTTTTTAAAAATAAATTAATCAAATTTAATTTCCTTTACAAAAATTATTGGTCAAATGTAGTGTCTACAATTATTATTATTAATATGAACTATGATGAGATGATGCTTTACAAACCCTATATGAAAATGTAGAAAGAAAATAACTGGAGCAAAGTTCATGCTTTACAGCTTCACGGAATGAAAATGATAATAATAGTAATATAATGGGCTTGAGATGATGAAGATGATGATGAAATTGTATTTACGGTTTCAATCGCAATATTGCATTATAAAATTTTAGTTTAGAAATGTGAGGAATTCTTAAAGAAAGTTTATCTGATATTTTGATATATTTCAATTCAACCCATTAACTAAAAGTTGTTTTATTTTTTCCCTGGAACATGTAGGAATTATTCCTTTGTCAAGCTTCAAAAATAGAAATGTTCATGAGCCACTCGACCGAATGGTGAGCTGTTTTAGAGTGCGGGGACTCAATTTCTCTCTCAATAAAAGAATAATTGAGTGAAGATAATTTGCAATTTTTCTTAAATATTAGTGAGAGTAAAAAAATTTAAACAGTGTTTCATAAATTTTAGGGAAATTATCATTCGTATACCCTATATTTACTCTGTTATCAAAAATACTACAATACTTTGAGGGTGTATCAATCGTCCACCCTTAGTTGACAAAATATATCAGCCGACCACCAAACCGTTAGTTGCCGTTTGAAAGTTAACAGAAGTACAGTGAATTGACGATTTTACCCTTGAAAATTATCACTTGTATACCCTTAAATTCTCTTTTTATCACTTGTATACCCTTAAATTATCACTTGTATCATATGAAAAGACCAAATTACCCTTCTGATGTCATCATACTTAAACGGCAACTAACGGTTTGGTGGTCGGCTGATACATTTTGTCAACTTAGGGTGGACGATTGATACACCCTCAAAGTGTTGTAGTATTTTTGATAATGGAGTAAATTAAGGGTATACAAATGATAATTTCCCTAAATTTTAATATAAATTAGTAATACAATAGTTGTCTGATGTAAAATATCTCATTTAATAAGATTTAATGTAAACTAATAGTCCAATAATTATTTGATTATAAATATCCGTAGTTATGTAATTGTGTTATCAGTATAAAAAATATATATAGTCTCATTCTCTCATGTGAGCGCCTTCATTTTTTATGTAAACACGTTGTTTAATAGAGTCAGTGCAGATATACTATTAAACGACATAATTTTATAGTACATTAAAAATTAATTCTATTAAATTAGACGGTTTAATAATATATTCGTATTAAAAAAATTAAAGACAAAGATTCATGTCATTTTCAATCGTTCCCAGTGCACGACATTTATGTACATAAAAAGATCTTATCTTTAATTTTATTGTCAAATCTTATCCTTAAGTTTCTCCCACAAATTGCATTGTAATTGCCTTTAGTGAAAAATGGGTGGGTAGGTTACATTAGCATATTAAATAATCTCAAGTATGGACCATACTGCATTCATATTAAGGAAAAAAAAATTAAGGATAGTGACGTGGCATTGGCATATTATATATGTGTTACATTGTTAATTTCTTGGAGTTTACTTCGTTCCAACTTATAATATTTCTTTTGCCAACATTTATCGGCATAAACAGTACTAAAACTCTTGTAACTTGTGTAATTTTTGTGGGATTATGCCGACTTCTTATGTTGATCTCTGATCTTTTATTTTTTGTTTTGTTTTCTTTTTGAAGACGATGAGAAATCTTATCACTAAACCCTAATGATTACTTTTATTATTATTCAAACTTAGGTAATTATATGGCCAGCTATGTTACGCTTCAAGGACAATTTTTGACCTTAGCTAAATAAAATATTAGAAACAAAAAAGTTTCATGCATAAAAATGCCTATAAATTATGATTGTCAATTAAACAGTAGAGAAAAAATTTTATACAATACAAACACTCTAATTGACTTAATTTTGAGAGTTAAAAGTCAACTAACAACACAAAGTCAAACCATTTCAATGCTTCAAAATACGAATTATGATGATAATTAAACAAAGTTTCCTCTATACAAGAAGTGGCAACATCGCGAACATGGGAAACATTCAGAATTCAGAAAGGTGCCTCTTTTTGGTATTTCCAGCGCTTTTACAATTTTTTCCCTTAACCATTCAATTCTTGAAAGGCTACGTTAAGGTTTATTAAAAAAATAAATAAATTTTGACCACACGTAAATAAAAATTATATACGATCAAATCAAATCAATAAAGAAGGTTAAATAAGTTAAGATTATGGGAGAATCTTAATCTCAATATGTTACAAGCATAAAATCTTTTTATTAATAATAATCACTTGCTTGTTCTGTGCCATGATCCCATTATTTTGCCTCTCAGAATGAAAATTTGAACGCGTGCAGGAATAGCTCTCATGGAGCACAACAAACAAGCAAAATAAAAAAAAAGAAATCATGTTTGCTCTTCTTATTTCTCTGATAAACTACGTTATAGTATTATATATACATACATTTATAGGCATTATCCAGTTTGTTTCTCTACTCATTTATGGTGTTCATAGTTACTACTGAAACAAGAGATGGCCAAGGGCCTGACCGACATCAAAGGAAGGCTTGTGTGGGCTCATGCCATGCCATGTCCACCGTTTGCATCGCGTCATGCTGTATGGTGTTGTTGAAAGGAAAATGCAAGTACTTGGAAGAAATTGGAATTGTATTATATATTCGAATGAATTACAATGAGACATATTGAGGTCCTTATATAGTACAAATTATAGCCGTTCGAGAATTAAAGAGCATTCTTAAAGTATAATAGAATTAACCACAATTGAGGAAATCGTGATTGCTATTGACAGAGGAAATCTCGGTTTTATTAGCTTGCAGTCAAGGCTGATCTTTTGGCTGATTTTCTTGATTCCTTTCCTTGATTCCTGACTCATTGATTGCTATTTCTTCAGCCTGACACTTTCCTTTAACATTCCCCCTCAAACTTGGTCGTGGTAGAGTCCAAATACCAAGTTTGGTGCATAAATTATGAAAGGTAGTGCTGGAGAGAGGCTTTGTAAATATATCAGCTAGTTGATCTTTGGAACTCACAAACTGGGTGATTAGTTTCCCTTGAGCCACTTTCTCGCGGACAAAGTGATAATCAATCTCAATATGTTTTGTGCGAGCATGAAGAACTTGATTAACTGTTAAATGAAGAGCTGACATGTTATCACTAAACAGTGTTGGAGGTTGAGGAAGCTGAAAGCCAATGGATCCATGTGAGTTCTGCAGCAGCTGAAGCCATAGCACGATACTTAGCTTCCGTACTTGATCGGGCAACAGTAAGTTGTTTCTTGGCTGACCAGGATACACAATTGGGACCTAAAAAAGTGCAAAATCCTGTGGTGGATCTTATTGTTAGAGGACAACCACCCCAATCCGAATATGAAAATGCATACAAATTAGTTATAGTGTGAGAAAGTAATCGAATACCATGATCTAAAGTTCCTTGGACATATCGGAGAATTCTTTTGACTAATTGAAAATGAAAATTGCTCGGTTGATGCATATGTTGGCAAACAAAATTAACACTATAAGCAATGTCTGGCCTAGTGAATGTCAAGTATTGTAATCCACCTACAATGCTTCTATAGAAGGTAGGATCAGAAAATAAACTTGTATCAATGGGGTGATTGTGAGGCACCATAGGAGTAGATAATGGTTTACTAGTATGCATTTTTGCTCTTTTAAGCAAATCGGCAGCATATTTTCTTTGATGCAAGATAAGACCATGAGAAAATTTAGCTACTTCTACACCTAAAAATTAATGAATGTAACCAAGATTTTTCATAGCAAACTCCTTTCCAAGTGAGCAGAGAAATTGATTTAGAAGAATATGGTTGCTTCCTGTTAAAATTAAATCATCAACATAAACAAGTAAAAATATAACGCCATGATTTTTTCGAAAAATAAACAATGAAGAGTCAGCAGTGCTACAAACAAATCCATAAGCTAAGAGGAACATACTGAACCTATCAAACCATGCTCTCGGTGCTTGTTTTAGCCCATACAAAGCTTTGTCAAGTTTACAAACATGGTGCAGATATTTTTCATCAATAAATCCAGGGGGTTGCTCCATGAAAACTGGTTTATCGAGTTTGCCATGTAAAAATGCATTTTTAACATCTAATTGTCGAATGTCCCAATTGTGGGATAGTGCAATTGATAAGACTATCCTGATGGTTGCAGGTTTTACAACGGGTGAAAATGTTTCTAGGAAGTCAATTCCTGGAATTTGATTAAAGCCTTTGGCCACTAGCCTAGCTTTTAGTCTTTCTAGAGTGCCATCAGCTTTAAGTTTTGTTTTGTATACCCACTTACAGCCTATGACATTCATGTCATTGGATCTTGGAATTAATATCCATGTCTTATTTTGATGCAGGGCAACAATTTCCTCTTTCATAGCATGCAACCATCCTGGATGATATAAAGCATCTTTAATGCCTTTAGGCTCTGTTGGCACATTATAACTAAGTAATGCAAATTCAGTAGGGCTATACCTGGTGCTGCGTTTATATATACCTGCTTTGCCACGTGTTGTCATGTTGTGAGATAGTTGTATACTTACAGTGGAATCAAGAGTAGGTTTTTGTCTCGTGTCTTGATCTGTTTGATTTTGAGATGCTAAGATGTGAACAGCCTCTGAATCTTTGTTAGGCTGAATGCTAGTTAGATCCAACTCATGGGAAACTTCAGTCTCTTGTTCAGGAGCCATTGTGTCTTGATCAGAGTCATGTTGAGGTGCTAAAATGTTTGTAGCCTCAAAATCTTTGCTAGTTGGATCAAGTTCGTGAGGGGTCTATAACATGTTTATATTGCTATATTCTTGGCCTCCACTTCCTTCATTGTTTGTGGTAGAGATATCAAGGTTAGTATTTTCATTTTGGTTGATATCCGCTATCCTGTGGCTATTTTCTGTTATAAGTACTGCCATGTTTGTTCGAGGAGATGGTTGGTTATAGTTGTTTCCAATTCCTGCAGTAGTAAAAGTTCCTGCAATCCACTCGTTGAAACTTGTTAGATTTGTGTGTTTATCAAAACTACTATAAAGTATACCTGGCTTCATGAAGGGGAAAGTCTTTTCATCAAAGACAACATCTCTTGACAAATATACTTTTCCAGTAGGTGGGTGAAAACATCTATAACCTTTATAAAATTCACTATATCTAAGGAACACATTAGGAAGAGATTTTGGATCAAATTTATTTTGAGTTATTCTTCTAAGACATGGAAAACATCTAGAGCCAAACACTCTTAAGGAAGAGTAGTTAGGTTTCTTACCGGTTAACTTCTCAATGGGACTTTTCATGGCAAGTATGGTTGAAGGTAACCTATTGATTAGCCATGTTGCAGTAGAAAATGCTTCCACCCAGAAGCGTTTAGGAACTCCAGCATGAAACAACATAGTAAGTCCAAGCTCAGTGATATTCTTATGCTTTCTCTCAGCAACACCGTTTTGCTGAGGTGTTCCTGGGCATGATTTCTGTGACTTGATTCCATGATTTAAAAGGTATTCTTGAAATTCTTTGCTTCCAAACTCACCTCCTCCATCCGATTGAAAAACTTTGATGTTTTTCTCAAACTGATTTTTCAAAAATTTATGAAAAGAAATAAAGCAATGAAAGAAATTAGATTTTTTCCGTAAAGGAAAAACCAAGTAAACCGAGTGAATTCATCCACAAATATAACATAAAATTTAAAATTTTGAAATGATTTAACTGGAGCAGGACCCCATAAGTCACAATGAATTTTACCAAAAGGTTCCGAACAATGTTCATCAATATTAAGAAAAGGGAGTCTACAAGATTTGCCTAATTGGCAACTTTCACATAAAAAATTTTCCCTATCATGCTCATTTATAGAATTGAGCTTTTTATGCTTTAAATAACTAATTATTTTCATATGTGGATGCCCAAGCCGTTGATGCCATGTGGTATCGCTAGTTGCTTGAAACCTTGATGAGTAGAATGTCATGTTTTGATTTGGTTCCAAGCTATAAAGGCCACCATTCCTAGTTCCTGTTGTGATCACTTTCCCTGTTTCCCTGTTCTTAATCACAAAATTATTTGCAGTGAATTCAAACATGTAAGGAAAATCAGTGGTTAATTGACTTACAGAGAGAAGATTCTTTTTAATCTCAGGAACAACTAAAACATTTTTTAATTTGACAGAGTTTTTATCTGTGTGCAAAACAGTATCTCCTATATGAGTAATTTTCAATTTATGTCCATTACCTACCATTATCTTATCTGATCCATGATATGGTTGACAGTGAATTAACTTACCATTATCTGAAGTCATATGTTGAGTAGCTCCTGTATCAGGAAACCATGCATCAGTCTCATTTTCTGATATTGCCATAGCAGCAAGAGCTTGTGCTGCATTACTAAGCTGATAGCCTTGTTTGAATCTGTGCCAACATTCAAAGACAGAGTGTCGAGGCTTAAGATAAATCTGACAAATTAAATCATCTTTGTCTTGCTCATTTTGAGAAGGATTCTGATTATTCCTTTGTGGTGCTTCCGAAGGTTTTTGTACTGCTTGAGGGAAGCCTCTTCCTTTTGAGTTGAAGGAATTTTGCCCTTGTCTGCTAAGGGGATTTTGTCCCTGCATGTTAAAAGGAACTTGTCCCTGCCTATTGTTTCTAAAGTGTTTTCCATTGTTTTTATTTTGAGCAAAAAAGCAGAGTGTTCATCGGTAGCACTTGCAGAGCAATGAAAAGATTTCATGTTCTCATGACTTTGAAGTAATTGAATGACATCATTATATGAAGGTATTGGAGGTTTCATCATAGATGTAACAAAAGATCTATAACCCTTACCTAATCCTTTGAGAAGACCAAAAACCTTTTGTTGATCTTCCATCGATTTGCCAATGGCATCAAGTTCATCACATATCTCTTTGAAGCCTCTGATGTAGTCATTGATAGTTTTGTAATTTTGCTTGCTGTGCAGATGCATCTTTTGCATGAGAAAGAACTCTCTATCTTTGGTGTTTCGAGCAAAGTATTCTGATAAGGCTTTCCATACTGCTGCTGATGTTTCTATTCCCACAGCAAGTCCAAGGACTTCCTCTGATAGAGTCCCCACAATCCATCCGCGAAGAAGTCGATCCGATCTCCTCCACATTATGTAATCATAATTCATCACATATTCTTGTTTTGTTGTAGATGCTTCAGCTTCTACAGTTGATTTTAAGACAAATTCTACAGGTTCGAGATATGTTCCATCTAGAAAACCTCCCATATCTTGGCTTTCAATAAGCCCACTTATTTGGGTTTTCCACAACGTGTAGTTGTTTTGGGTGAGTTTTAAAGAGACAAAGTTGCTTATATTCAATGTGGAAGGATATGGAAATGAAACGGTAGATGTAGTTTTTGAAGACACAAAAGCCATGGTTGACTAATAATATTTAATTATTCTGCCAGGAGCTATTGCTCTGATACCATGGAAGGAAAATGCAAGTACTTGGAAGAAATTGGAATTGTATTATATATTCGAATGAATTACAATGAGACATATTGAGGTCCTTATATAGTACAAATTATAGCCGTTCGAGAATTAAAGAGCATTCTTAAAGTATAATAGAATTAACCACAATTGAGGAAATCGTGATTGCTATTGACAGAGGAAATCTCGGCTTTATTAGCTTGCAGTCAAGGCTGATCTTTTGGCTGATTTTCTTGATTCCTTTCCTTGATTCCTGACTCATTGATTGCTATTTCTACAGCCTGACACTTTCCTTTAACAGTTGTTTCTATGCTTAGGTCTAAGCTCGTACTGTACCGTGTCTTGGGCTATTCCTAACAAAAAAAGCACGACAAGTCATTTTTTTTTTTAAAGAGAACAGACCAAGCTAGTAGTGTATTTTTTTTAACCCTATGTATCTTTTTTGGGTCTATATATTTTTCGTCAAATTCAATAAAAATCAGAAAGTTTAAAAATCAAATCTATATTCAATAATAATAAATTAATAATAGTAAGAGAATGTAATACTAATTATTAAGTTAGATCCTACGATATTAGAATTCTTTTTTAGTACTTAAGAACAACAACAACAATAATAATAAATTTTCTTAAGAGTTAATTTAATTGTTAACTTGGACCTACGTAGATCGTAGATCGTAGTCCATTATAACATTAATACATACATTTTATAAAATCATGATATTTATAATTTTATTTATTAAAATCATGATATTATCTATTCATTTAATAAATCATAAACATAAAATAATTAGATTATTTTTTTTTCAAAACTAAGAATCAAATGAATTTGAAAACTTAAGCTAATAAAATATACTAAAAGATTCAATTTTAAGTTATTTGTAAAATAGTAAAATTTTAAGTTTATTTTCATTAAAAAGTGAACGTACTTATTGCGGGCCTTTCCACATAGTATGTTTTTTCTTATTTCTAATTGCACTATACTTTTAAGACCCACGTACTTAAAATTTTTAGCTTAGTCTAGCCCATATGTATGTCGTGTTGTGCCGTGTCACGTGCCTATGTGCTTATTCTGTATGAACATGTGTCATGTCCGTGTCGTGCAACTCAACCCTTTGGTCATCTCTATTTGAAACCATGTCAAAGTAGGCCATGTATGCCTTCCAGGGAGTGACAAATTGACCTTATTTGTAAGTATGTGGAAGATTGCTGCTACCCATCCTTCAACTATTGAGAAACAGAGAAGTATATAGTTAAGAAACAACTAATGAGAAAGTAGATTCACATGTACTGCAAAAGGTTGGACCACGGAATCATTGCTAAAGATTGCTGCTGCCCATCCTTCAACTATTGAGAAACAGAGAAGTATATAGTTAAGAAACAACTAATGAGAAAGCAGATTCACATTAAGAAGAAAAGCGACCAGTTACATGGAAAATATTCGCTGAGGAACTATGGGCATGTTTTGGACCGATAGAGTGTGAGGATTTTGATGAAGCTTTGTCTCGGGTCAGGCAGACGGGATCATTGCGTAAATATCAAAAGAAGTTCAAAAGGCTTGGGAACCAAGTTCATGGGTGATCTCAAAAAGCATTGGTGGGAACATTTTATGGGGGGCTTGAAACTAGAGAATGCGGCAGATATTCGTATGTTCAAACCCCGCACATTAAAGGAAGCCATTAGTCTAGCACGTATGAAGGATGATCAAATAGCACGACAGAAGAAAATAATCAGGTCATCAATTCCTATTCGGTCCCCATATGCTCCGAACCGAGCCATACCAACAACACCTTATAAGAGGCTATCATGGGAAGAGATGCAGAGGAGGCGAGCCTAGGGATTGTGCTTCAATTGTAATGACAAATTCACCGCCGACCACAAGTGTACCAAGGCACAGTTACTAATCCTAGAATGCAAAACAACACCGGAAGAGGGTTTGTATGAAGAGTTCACTGTCGATGAGCCAATCATGGAATCAACAGAAATGGTAAACCCTAAAATTACTTTATGTGCTTTGTCCGGATGGGCCGCACCACAAACTATGAGCGTTATGGAAAAAATTGGGCAGTATGCAATTGTCATCCTCATTGACAGCAGGTCCACACAATTTTATCAGTTCATGCTTAGCCAATTTGCTGTAATTACCGATCAAGCCAACAACATCTTTTTCTGTACAAGTCGCTAATGAGGAGAAATTAACATGCCAAGGGATGTTTGAAAAGGTACAAATATTAATCTAAAATATTCCTTTTTCTCTCACCGTGTATTCCCTACCAATAACAGGATTGGATATGGTCTTGGATCCAATGGCTCGAGACACTGGGCTCTGTTATGTGCAATTGGAAAGACTTGACTATGGAATTTGAATGGGAGGACAAAAAGCAGCGCTTGCAAGGAATCAATCCTCACGTTGTGCAGTCAGCATCAGTAACGGAAGTTGCAAAAGAAATTAAACAGGGGCAATGAGTCTAGGCTATATGCTTTCACACTTCATTAGAAGACTCTTTTGATAAGACTCCTATTTGCATGCAACAAATATTGGTTGAATATTCAGATTTATTCCAAGAGCCTATGCAACTACCACCCGCACGGGACATTGACCACAACATTCCATTAAAAGAGGGAACTGAGCCTGTGAATGTGAGACCCTATCGATATGCATATTTTCAAAAATTAGAGATTGAGAAGCAAGTATAAGAGATGTTAAACTCAGGATTGATAAGGCCAAGCACCAGTCCTTTTTCCTCGCCCGTATTGTTGGTCAAGAAGAAAGACGGCAGCTGGCGATTTTATACTGACTACCGTGCCTTTAACCAAGTTACAATCAAGGACTGCTTTCCGATACCGACCGTTGAAGACATGTTAGATGAGCTCCATGGTGCTGCTTACTTCACCAAGTTAGATTTACGAGCAGGGTACCACAAAGTACATGTAAATCCAGCCGACATATACAAAACGATGTTTCAAACTCATAATGGCCACTACGAATACTTAGTGATGCCGTTCGGGCTGTGTAATGCCCCATCCACCTTTCAGGCAATCATGAACTCTATCTTTTGTCCATATCTTAGAAAATTCATTCTAGTTTTTTTTGATGATATACTAATTTATAGTCCTACATGGAGCACACATCTGGATCATGTTCAGCAGGCACTGGAGATTTTTAAAATACAGAGATTTTTTTATCAAAGCAAGCAAGTGTAATTTCGGCCAGCAAGAGTTAGAATACTTGGGCCACATAATAACTTGCCATGGCGTCAAGGTCGACGAGAACAAAATTGCAGCCATGATTTCGTGGCCACGACCTGAAAATATAACAGAGCTGAGAGGATTTCTTAAGCTCACGGGATATTACAGAAAATTTGTACAAGGTTATGGGATTATAGCACATCCGCTCACCAATTTGTTGAAAAAGGGGCAGTTCATATGGAACAGTGAGGCGGAGGAAGCATTTGAGAAATTAAAAAAAAGCCATGAGCAGTACCCCAACATTAGCCATGCTAAATTTTCATGAGACTTTCATTGTGGAAACTGACGCGTCTGGTGAAAGAATTGGGGCGGTACTATAGCAGCAAGGGAGGCTGATTGCTTACATGAGCCATGCTTTAGGCACTTAAAAAAAGGGGTGGTCTATTTACAATAAAGAGATGTTAGCAATTTTGGAGGCTGTCCGAAGGTGGAGACCTTATTTGCTTGGGCACCAGTTCATCATCAAAACCGATCAATAAAGCATTAATTTTTTTTTGGAACAATAAGTGGCTACACCCGAGCAGCATAAATGGATGAGTAAATTGGTGGGGTATGATTATGAGATTGTTTACAGACCAGGGCGTGAGAATAAAGCTGCTGATGCCTTATCCCGATGACCTGACAGTCCACTTTTTTATCTCTTGTTTGTGCCACAGATTGCTATTTGGGATGAAATCAAGGAGGCCACTAATAGTGATGAATATATGCAAAATATACTAACGGTAGCTCAAAACCAAACTTCGGGGCCATACACGGTTTGTAATGGGCTGTTATTCTTTAAGGAAAGAGTGGTGGTTCCACATACTTTACGTGAGTCACTTTTATATGAGGCTCACGACACTAAAATTGGTGGTCATTCGGGAGTCCTGCAAACCTACAAGCGCCTTTCACAACAGTTTTACTGGCCAACAATGTTTCAAGTAGTACGAGAATATGTGAGTAAATGCAAAGTCTGTCAATGAGTGAAGTTTGACACTCTCAAGCCAACTGGTCTTCTAGAGCCACTACCCATACCATGCCAAGTTTGGGATGATATCTTCTTGGATTTTGTCGAAGGCTTACCATCTTCACAAGGCAAGGATACCATATTGGTCGTGGTGGATCGACTAAGTAAGTTTGCTCACTTTATTTCTTTAACCCACCCTTTTTCTGCTAAGACAGTGGCTGAGAAATTCGTTGAACATGTGGTGAAGTTACATGGCATGCCTAAAAGTATAATTAGTGATCGCGACCCAATTTTCATTAGCAAATTTTGGCAGGAATTTTTTAATTTGTCCGGCACCAAATTAAAAATGAGTTCTGCCTGCCATCTGCAGACGGACAGTCAAACCAAGGTAATTAATCATTGCCTTGAACAATATTTGAGGTGTTTTGTGCATCAGTGGCCGAAGAATTGGCACTCATTCTTACATTGGGCTACGTTTTGGTATAACACCGCCGTCCATGTTTCTACGAGCATGACACCATTCCAAGCTCTCTACGGCAGACCTCCCCCAATTGTACCTTTCTATCATGTTGGGTCATCTCTTGTGAATAAATTGGACCAAACATTGCTTACCCGAGATGACTTGCTACGCCAGTTGAAGCATAATTTGGCCATGGCCATAAATCGAATGAAGCAAGTGGCTGACAAGAGGCGTCGCGATGTGGAATTTCAGAGTGGTGATTTGGTGTTTCTAAAGTTACAACCTTATAAACAATCCTCGGTGTTCAAGCGGGCTCATAAAAAATTAGTATGCACGTATTTCGAGCCTTATAAGATTGTACGCAAAATTGGTCCAGTTGCTTATAAACTTTAGTTGCCTGAAAGCTCTCGCATTCATCCAGTATTTCATGTTTCATTATTGAAGAAAGCTATCGGCGATTTCAGTAGCAGTACTGACTTACCCTCAATTGATGATGAAGGCCTGATAGTCATGGAACCTCTTGCTATTATTGATACCCGTTGGTTGAGAAGAGGTGGCAAAGTGGTGGAACAACAATTAGTTCAATGGAAGAGGTTGCCAGTTGAAGATGCAACGTGGGAAGATACAGAGCTTTGGCAACGGCGATTTCCTCACATGACCCTTGAGGACAAGGGCACTTTTCGGGGAGAGGGTAATGATAAGAAGCAGCCACAGTCACTAGAGCCACGCAAGTCTAGTAGAGGGCATAAGCCAAATCCCAAGTACGTGACGTGAAGACTTTCAGTTTAGCCTTACATGGTTCATGCATGCATGGGTTCACGTGAGAATAATGCACCAAAGTTGTTAGAGCAAGAATCAAGGGATTTGATAGCTTCAACAATCGTGCATGAATAGAGGATAAGATCGAATCCTTAGTAGTTGTTGTTTAGCTTTGTGTTTCGTAAAAGTAGCAAGGGTGTTATTTTAGTTTACGTATTTTGATTACAGCCGTGATTGTAGGCTGAGTTTGTTATGTTAGTATTATAAATAAAGGCTCCGGCATAATAAAAAGCAGGCAGTCAACTAATTCAATTTATCTTGGTCTTTGTTTTCTCGCCATAAGCAGAAAACTCTTGTGATTGATTAGCTAACTTTGATTGGGACCTATCAGCCACTAATAATAAAAAGATATCCAATTATGTACTTGGGAGGAGAAAATTGATTGGTTCTCCCATAGGCTGAGACTTGAACTTGTGCCTTGAAATCGAGAGCAAAAATTCATTAGTATCGAGCCAAAGGCTCAGTGACTATCGACTAATTAACTTATTTTGATTAATTTTTAGCATAGCACCTAAGATTTGAAGTTCAAACCTTATAAAAAGCATATTGGATTTGTCATCAAGCAATATGATTGTTTTAAACTTATTTAATAAAAATACTAAAAATTACCAATACAAAGTCTAGTTTTTAGTTATAAAAACCGGCTTTCCTAAAACCCAGGTCCTAACTGCTAAATTCAAGCTTTCTTAGATGCTTGAACTATATATATATATATATATATAAATGATAGCATGATGAATATCATTTGTAAGGACAAAAGAAGTTTTAAATTCAATTTGATTATTATAAATCGAGGCTTCAACTTTGGAGCTAACATTCAATTTCGAATTATTAGCGGCAGAAAGTCTTTCTTTTGTTTTTTCATGAAATCTTTTGGGGACAATATCTTCTCTAATGCAATTTAAATCGGCGCCAGTATCAAAAAGGGCAATGGCGTCCATAGCAAAGTCATCAGAAAAGATGAGAGTGACTTTAATCAAATACTTTCTTGTGGTGATTTGTTTTAAAACAAACAGAAAATCATTGGGTACAGACTCAATATTTTCTACTTTAATATCATCACCATTATCATCAGGATTAGATTCATTGTCTGAATTATCCTGTAACTGCTTTTGTAAAAGGAGTTGAATAGTATCAGAATCACTTTTTTGTTTTTCTTTTAAATCCCTGATTTCAAGCTTAATCTGCTTGATTTCGTTTTGAAGATCTTGGATGGTGGGTGTTGACTTTTTTGTTTTCTTTTTGTCCAAAATCTGAGTAAGATCATAAGAATTCTTTTTAATAATTGGAACCTTAGAAATCTCAGTTGAGGTTCCGGCTTTGTCAGAATCCATGGTTTTCAAAAGTTTATCAAGATATTCTTTTTGAAGATTTGGATCAGAAATATGCTTTACAAGTTCAAGAAAAATTTCTTGGTCTTTAGTCAAAACATTGATTTTCTTTAAATAGGAATCCGAATCAGAATCGCTACTGCTAGATGCAGAGGTATCTGAGTCAAATAACTCATCGACCTGAAGAGGATCACTGTCTCCTGACATGGAAGACTCAGAGTCAGAAGACTCTACAAGAAGAGGGGCTATTTTGGAAAGGATGTCCTCATTTAGGTCAAGCTCTTGGAGTTTCTTGTTCATTCTGCAAAACTTTGCAGTATGACCTTTCATACCACATTTGAAACAAGTGGCATCTTTGAAGTTGAATGGGGTTTTAGGTTTGGCTTTAAACTCTTTCTTTTTAGAAAAACTATGTTTCTTATAAGGCCTCGAAGGTTTCTTATAAGGAAGTTTTCTAAACTCGTGAAAGGGTTTCCTACGGCTTTTAGATTTGTAATATTTCTTGTAAGGTTTTGTAGAACACTTACCATTACAATCCTTGGAAGTAGAAGCTTTAAAGGGGTCATAATTGAATTGTTTACAAAAACCGCCTAATTCTTGCTTAGATCTCCTAAGCTCCTGCTTCAGACGTTTCTGTAATTTCAAATCTTGACAGATCTTTAAACCTTCTTTATTGACAAAACTGACTAGTTCACCATAAGTGAGCTCGTCATAAGGAATACGATTGTCATAGAGAGCTTTGATGGAATTTCTAACCTTTTCTCCCAATAGGGTAGGTAAACCTGCAAGGAATTTTTCCTTCCAAGTTACATGATTTGCATCATCCCTAAGGAAGAGTCTAGTAAAGAAAGTGGTTTTGTAATCTTGGAAATCACTGAGTTTCCTACATCTTAAGTTGTGTAGTAACTCGGCGTTTTTGTCTCTAAGGTGAGAAGGGTCACCTATGAAGTGAAGGGAAATGGTTAAAATCAGGGTAGCAACTGCATCCTGGATAGGGTTATTAAACTCATCAAGAATGGGAGCACCATTCTCATCAGTTTGGATGGCATTAAAAATGTCTAATTGCTGCAATTTAGTGAGAAGATGATCCCACCATCCTTTGAGTTGACCAGTAAAACCGGCAATTAGGATTTCTGCAATGGCTTTGTCAGAAGTTCCTGATTGGGTTTTATAGGCATTGGCTGCCATGGTCATTTGCTGCAATACACCTAGAATGTTGTATTCAGACATTCCATCTATATTCCACTCATAGACAGAGGATGCATTATAACGAGCTTGATTTAATGCACTAGGCCTGTTGTCTATAGTCAAATCAGGTGGAGATTTGGAAGTAGGGATAGCAAGTTCCCAATGGATTTTATTGGCTTTAGAAACAGGTTCTTCGGTAAAGGCTTCTAAGTCAGAAGAGGCAATAGAAACCTGGTCTTGTTCTAATACTCCAATCTTGCTAGATTGAGGAGTATCAGGAGCTATTTGAACCTTACTAGATGAGGAAGAAGCAGCTTCTATCCTATCTAGTTGTTCTCTAATGGCTTTGGCAAAATCCGATTTTGATTCATGGACAAGCTTCTGGCTAATTTTCGAAACCTGGAAGGGTTTGAAAATAGGTTCCTTAAGCTTTTTATCAGAATCTGATTTTGAAAGGACAGGCTTTTGACTAGGAGAAACAGATATGGTTGACTGTTGAAATTGGTTTTCTATTCTAGTCAACTGTTTTCCTATAGTATTTAAGTTAGTACTGCAGAAATTATTCTGCTGAATAATACTACTTAAATTACTATCAGTATCATTTGGTTTAGGGATTTTGTAAGGTGAAGCTCTAATGTCTATAGGAGGTTCGCCGTGGTCAACGGTTATACTCCGAAGAGGTGGATGCTCAGAATCGATAGTTCTATTACTATCGGAGAGTTTCCACTCAGTGGTCTTTTTCCTAATAGTAATAGGGTTTGACTCTTTGAAGGGGTAAGAGATGTTGTTATCAGAAGAATATATTTCGAACCAATCAAAAAACAATATATGAACTTTATGAAGATTCACAAATTCATAATAAAATTGTTGGATTTCTTTTCTTTGGTTTAAAAAGTGTTTGAAAAACCAAAGTCTTTTTTCTTTGTTTAAATCAGAATAAAAATCATTATGTAAAAGAGTTTTATCCAATTCAAATTCTTTTTCGATGACATTAATGACATTTTCTGTAACAGCAGAAAACGTAGGAGATGTTGGAGGAGAAGGTTCCTTCTCTTCCTGACTTTGAATATGTTGATTACTAGTGTAGATCGGATGAGGAACACTAGTGGCATAGTCAACAGATCGTATAGAAGTGCTAGGTATATCAGAAGTTGAAAACCTAGCTCTGATACCAGAAGGGAATAGGATCGAAGGATGGATGTGCTTTCGTTGGATCTCAGTATTAAAACTTTAAATTAAACAATTAATGGATCGGCTTTTCCAAATTTTATAAAATAATAAATTACCAGCTTTGATTATGCAATTCTTTGGATCATACAATGTTCAAACAAATTTAAACGCGGTTAGTCAATTTTAATAACTAATTGATACGTGGCGTTGTTAAACCAGATCGATGCTACACAGAGTGAAGCCTTTGGACCCAGATCTGACTTAGAACAGATCAATAGCCCGCACGTTCGGGTTTCCAGCCGATATACCAAATCAGTTTTAGTTTACCAAATAAAGTTAAGTTGCTTTAAACGTGGTTGATTCTTTTTATTGGGCTCTTATCAGATTTAGATTAAGTTCTTTTAAGGGCTTGGGTACATACACAGTACCAGATCCGGTTCCCGGAAATGGTGCTCTGAAGGAATGGGGGGAGAAGAGAAGATTTACAACTGAGGATCGAGATCCGGTCTCTTTGCCTCAGAGGAATGTAGAATTTAACCATTTCCCTTCACTTCATAGGTGACCCTTCTCACCTTAGAGACAAAAACGCCGAGTTACTACACAACTTAAGATGTAGGAAACTCAGTGATTTCCAAGAGTACAAAACCACTTTCTTTACTAGACTCTTCCTTAGGGATGATGCAAATCATGTAACTTGGAAGGAAAAATTCCTTGCAGGTTTACCTACCCTATTGGGAGAAAAGGTTAGAAATTCCATCAAAGCTCTCTATGACAATCGTATTCCTTATGACGAGCTCACTTATGGTGAACTAGTCAGTTTTGTCAATAAAGAAGGTTTAAAGATCTGTCAAGATTTGAAATTACAGAAACGTCTGAAGCAGGAGCTTAGGAGATCTAAGCAAGAATTAGGCGGTTTTTGTAAACAATTCAATTATGACCCCTTTAAAGCTTCTACTTCCAAGGATTGTAATGGTAAGTGTTCTACAAAACCTTACAAGAAATATTACAAATCTAAAAGCCGTAGGAAACCCTTTCACGAGTTTAGAAAACTTCCTTATAAGAAACCTTCGAGGCCTTATAAGAAACATAGTTTTTCTAAAAAGAAAGAGTTTAAAGCCAAACCTAAAACCCCATTCAACTTCAAAGATGCCACTTGTTTCAAATGTGGTATGAAAGGTCATACTGCAAAGTTTTGCAGAATGAACATTGAGCCCAAATCAGTGGGGTGACCTACTCCACAATTGTAAAACCTTCCCTCTAAATTTTGAAACCCGTTTACCAATCGAAAACAGCATTTGGTAGATTTGCCTTATGAAAATTCTTTTGATGAAAAACAAATACCCACCAAAGCACGTCCAATCCAAATGAACATGGAGTTGGAACAGCATTGCAAAGATGAGATAAATGATCTTATTAACAAAAAGCTCATTGTAAAATCCAGATCACCTTGGTCTTGCGCCGCTTTTTATGTTAACAAAAATTCTGAGATTGAAAGAGGCGTACCTAGACTTGTGATAAATTACAAACCCTTGAATAAAGCTTTAAAATGGATTAGGTACCCAATACCTAACAAGAAGGATTTGCTCCAAAAACTCTGTTCAGCTTTCATTTTTTCAAAATTTGACATGAAGTCTGGTTTTTGGCAAATTCAAATTCATCCAAAAGACCGTTATAAAACTGCTTTTACTGTTCCATTTGGACAGTACGAATGGACTGTTATGCCCTTTGGTTTAAAGAATGCACCCTCGGAATTTCAAAGAATCATGAATGACATTTATAACCCCTACTCCGAGTTTTGTATAGTTTATATTGATGATGTGTTGATCTTTTCTCAAAGTATTGATCAACACTTCAAACATTTAAAGACTTTTCATCTCGCTACAAAAAAGGCTGGCCTGGCCCTTTCAAGTACAAAGATTTCATTATTTCAAACAAAAGTCAGGTTCCTTGGTCACCACATTTCCAAAGGCACTATTACCCCTATTGAGAGATCACTTTTGTTTGCGGATAAATTCCCAGACAAAATTCTTGACAAAACCCAATTACAAAGATTTCTTGGTAGTTTAAATTATGTTCTTGATTTCTGCCCTAATATCAATAGGATGTCTAAACCTTTGCATGATAGGTTAAAAAAGAATCCTGTTGCATGGACAGAAGAGCATACCAAAGTGGTTAGATTAATAAAGCAATCTGTAAAAAACATTCCTTGTTTATTTCTTGCAAATCCTGCATTACCTAAAATTGTTGAAACCGATGCATCTGACATAGGTTATGGAGGAATTTTGAAACAAAGGGATAATGATAAAGAACAGATAGTTCAATATGTTTCTGCTCATTGGAATGACTGCCAGAAAAACTATTCTACTATCAAAAAAGAAATCCTTTCCATTGTTTTATGCATTACAAAATTTCAAAGTGATTTATTAAATCAAAAATTTTTACTTAGAATTGACTGCAAAGCTGCAAAACATGTTTTAGAAAAAGATGTTCAAAACATTGCATCAAAACAAATTTTTGCACGTTGGCAAGCTATTTTAAGTGTTTTTGATTTTGATATTGAATTTATTAAAGGTGACAAAAATTCTGTTCCTGATTTTCTAACTCGGGAATTTCTTCAAAACAGATAATGCCGCCAAAGAAGAATAAAGGTAAAGCAGTTCTCAAAGACACTGGTTCCCAAGAACCTTCCAAAGAACCCCTTTCAACCCCTTCCAAAGAAAAATTACTTTCTTCAGCCTTGCCCATTAAATCTTGGATTGAAATGGTTGAAGAACATGGAGCCCAATACAAATCTATTTCTTCTGATGACCAAGTAAAGCAATGGATGAGTTCCATTACAAAATCACCTGAGCTCATGCTCGCCCTCCAAAACCTTTCTCAGAGCCAAATTTCTCCCCAAAAAGAAATTGAAATTTCAAAACCCTCTTCCCAAAATGTTGTTGTCTCTGCTGAAAGCTCATCCTCCCAATTTGTGCTTTCTCAGCCAACACCTTCAAAGAAAACCTCCGATTGGTTTGATAAAACCCATTTTCAAAACATTCTTTCTCTAGAAGATGGATTTTACCATTCTGATCCTTTTCAAAGCATTTCAAAGTTTTTTCCTAAAGGCTGGTTTTTCAAACCATGGGATTTGACAAAACCCCAGTCTTATTATCAAAGCATTTTGGAAATAACTGAATCAGTTAAATTCAAACATTTCTTTCTTGACAAAGCCCATCCAGAACCGGCTTATTCAACGGCCACAATCCTCAAAGTATTGAGCCCAAATCAGTGGGGTGACCTACTCCACAATTGTAAAACCTTCCCTCTAAATTTTGAAACCCGTTTACCACATTGTCGGACTTTTTCCTATTGGGATTACCAACAAGCATGGTATAACACCTTCTTTATCCAAAACCCTAAAAAATCCCACTCTTGGTTATTTTTCTTCAACACAAAGATAACCGTTCAAAGCCTTCCAAATTGGTTTCAGCATTGGTGGAATCATTTTGGCCCAATTCCACAAATCTTATCACCAAACGCTACAAATTGCCTAAACCTCTTCAAAGCCCATTATTTACCCTCTGTCTCAGAAAAAAGATTTCCCCCCTTTCTTTGCTTTTGTGCAAATTTCTTTCTTCCTTGGGTTTGTTCGTGGAACCTACGTTTCCACAACCAAGATTCCCAAGTCATCCTTCAAAGAACCTTTAAAGTCAAATGGTGGTCAAAATTTGATGAACAGTCCAAATTGACTGTCAACATGATCAAAGATTGGCTCTCCTCTAAAAACCTCCTACAACCAACCCTGGAAGCCTCTAAAGCCCAACAGACCTTCCTAACCCAAAAATCCAAAGCCCAGTCTCTTTTGGCAAGCGCCAAAACGGAAGATGAGTATTTCAAAGCCATGGAACAGCTCCTCGCCTCTCGATCAAAGTCCTCAGCTGCAGATTCTTCTGAAGATGAAGATGAAGATGTTGATGATGATGAAGAGCCTTTCATTTCTCTCGGAGACGATAATGAAGATGACTGTTTCGGCATTTTTTCTCCGATAAAGCATTGTAAATAATTATTTGATTATTTACTTAAAAAAAAAAAAAAAAAAAAAAAGAATTGTATTTTCGGGTGGTCCCCTGGACACAAGTGAGAGCGCACATGTCTCTTCACCCGTATTGTATTTTTCTACAAAGAGTCTACTATTCAAAGCTACGATCCAATTGTTACTGTGCACTTAAAATCCCGCTACAGTGAACAGTGCAACTTTCCAGAGTTTACTGTGCACTTAAAATCCCGCTACAGTGAACAGTTTAAAGATTTTGTATATAAACCGAGAGGAAGACTTAGACTCCTCAGGTTTTTCATTTCTCTCTAAAAAGCTTCTCTCTCTTCTTCTCTTCCTTCTCTCTAAAACCTCTCTCTCTCTCTCCGAAGGGTTCCAAAGAAGTTTTCTGCTTACACAATAGTTCTATCACAAGAGCTTTGTGTGATCAGACTAGTTCTTTACCTTCAATCTTCCCGTCTTTCAATCTTCCCTTCTGGAAAGATTTGAAAATTTGTAAAGCCAACCAAAGCAAGATGTATGTTTAAATTCAGTTCTTTAAATTTTAAAGTTCAATGTAATTTAAATTTCCGCAATTTAATTTTCGCAATTTACTTTAAAGCATTTACTTTTCTGCAATTTAATGCACATTTAAATTCCAGTAATTTATTTTTAAAAGCACTTTTCTTTTCCAAGCATGCTTGCAGACTGATCTGTATCAGATCTGCCATATAAATTCTACATTCCTCTGAGGCAAAGAGACCGGATCTCGATCCTCAGTTGTAAATCTTCTCTTCTCCCCCCATTCCTTCAGAGCACCATTTCCGGGAACCGGATCTGGTACTGTGTATGTACCCAAGCCCTTAAAAGAACTTAATCTAAATCTGATAAGAGCCCAATAAAAAGAATCAACCACGTTTAAAGCAACTTAACTTTATTTGGTAAACTAAAACTGATTTGGTATATCGGCTGGAAACCCGAACGTGCGGGCTATTGATCTGTTCTAAGTCAGATCTGGGTCCAAAGGCTTCACTCTGTGTAGCATCGATCTGGTTTAACAACGCCACGTATCAATTAGTTATTAAAATTGACTAACCGCGTTCAAATTTGTTTGAACATTGTATGATCCAAAGAATTGCATAATCAAAGCTGGTAATTTATTATTTTAAAAAATTTGGAAAAGCCGATCCGTTAATTGGTTTATTTAAAGTTTTAATATTGAGATCTAACGAAAGCACATCCATCCTTCGATCCTATTTCCTTCTGGTATCAGAGCCAAGGGGAGGATAGTGTAAAGCAGTTTATATTTCTGTGTTTAAAGACTTGTGTTTTATTTTGAAGTTTTGTTGTGTGGTGAATCCTTACTGGTAGTAAGTCCCGCCATAGGATAAGGACATCCGTTTAGGGCTGTAAAACCATACCTGTAGCCATTCTGACAAGACCATAGATAGACCATAGGTTTCTATTCATGGATCCTATACACTGTAGAACATCATCCTTTTCTAGCTCTTCTTCCGGGAAGACTAGTGATTCAAAGCATGTTGTGAGTTCAGAGGAATTCTTTATTGAGAACTTTGATAAAGCAATTGATTGTTGGGAACTTCCAAAAATTTCTAAAGAAAAGATTTACAAGACAAAAAAGCTTGATTTTTTAAAGAATGATTATATTATAAAGACTGAAGAACGTGACATAACCCTTTCAAATCCTTTTGAAACAATTCAATTGTTTTCTGAGCATTCTTTAAAGAAATTAAAAGAAAAGAATTTCAATTATGTTCACATCGGTCTTATTCAGGTCGGAATAAAACCCTTAACCAAAGAAGGCTTGGACACTTCTATCCTTGCTGTCCTAAGAGATGGGCGATTCATCTCTTTTGATGATTCCTTGCTAAGTAGCATCGAATCCAGTCTGTGTAAAGGTCCAATTTCATTTGATTGTTATCCAAACATAACAATTTCACTTAAAGACAAAAATATCTTGAAAAGCATGATTTTACAAATCAAAACCCATAATTATAATATGATTGAGGGATCCATCCCAGTTGCCTTAATTTTTAAAATCTCGTACAAGGCAATGATCACTGCATTCAGTACACAACATAAATTCCAGTCAAAAAGAGATGAGACTCTTCTCTTGCAGACTGATTTGTCTAGAGCCAACACTGTCATTCCAAAACCTATTCAATGGAAAGATGTCCATCTTCCAGAAGAATGGATCCTTGAAGGAGCCGCTCCACCAGCGATTCCAAAACAACTTGAGCCTAATACAGAGTTGCAAAATGTGACTCAATATTCCGATGGTAAAGTCAAATTGTCTTTCAGAAGATCTACCTCATCCAGGTTTTCTGATAGAGCTTCGTGCTCAAGCATTCCTTCATTAGAAAGGAAATTTACAAAAGTACCCTCTGTTATAAATCTTCCTTTTCAAAGTCAACCTAGGTTTTCAACTTCTGATATACCTAGCACTTCTATACGATCTGTTGACTATACCACTAGTGTTCCTCATCCGATCTACACTAGTAATCAACATATTCAAAGTCAGGAAGAGAAGGAACCTTCTCCTCCAACATCTCCTACGTTTTCTGCTGTTACAGAAAATGTTATTAATGTCATCGAAAAAGAATTTGAATTGGATAAAACTCTTTTACATAATGATTTTTATTCTGATTTAAACAAAGAAAAAAGACTTTGGTTTTTCAAACACTTTTTAAACCAAAGAAAAGAAATCCAACAATTTTATTATGAATTTGTGAATCTTCATAAAGTTCATATATTGTTTTTTGATTGGTTCGAAATATATTCCTCTAATAACAACATTTCTTACCCTTTCAAAGAGTCAAACCCTATTACTATTAGGAAAAAGACCACTGAGTGGAAACTCTCCGATAGTAATAGAACAATCGATTCTGAGCATCCACCTCTCCGGAGTATAACCGTTGACCACGACGAACCTCCTATAGACATTAGAGCTTCACCTTACAAAATCCCTAAACCAAATGATACTGATAGTAATTTAAGTAGTATTATTCAGCAGAATAATTTCTGCAGTACTAACTTAAATACTATAGGAAAACAGTTGACTAGAATAGAAAACCAATTTCAACAGTCAACCATATCTGTTTCTCCTAGTCAAAAGCCTATCCCTTCAAAATCAGATTCTGATAAAAAGCTTAAGGAACCTATTTTCAAACCCTTCCAGGTTTCGAAAATTAGCCAAAAGCTTGTCCATGAATCAAAATCGGATTTTGCCAAAGCCATTAGAGAACAACTAGATAGGATAGAAGCTGCTTCTTCCTCATCTAGTAAGGTTCAAATAGCTCCTGATACTCCTCAATCTAGCAAGATTGGAGTATTAGAACAAGACCAGGTTTCTATTGCCTCTTCTGACTTAGAAGCCTTTACCGAAGGACCTGTTTCTAAAGCCAATAAAATCCATTGGGAACTTGCTATCCCTACTTCCAAATCTCCACCTGATTTGACTATAGACAACAGGCCTAGTGCATTAAACCAAGCTCGATATAATGCATCCTCTGTCTATGAGTGGAATATAGATGGAATGTCTGAGTATAACATTTTAGGTGTATTGCAACAAATGACCATGGCAGCCAATGCCTATAAAACCCAATCAGGAACTTCTGACAAAGCCATTGCAGAAATCCTAATTGCAGGTTTTACTGGTCAACTCAAAGGATGGTGGGATCATCTTCTCACTAAATTGCAGCAATTAGACATTTTTAATGCCATCCAAACTGATGAGAATGGTGCTCCCATTCTTGATGAGTTTAATAACCCCATCCAGGATGCAGTTGCTACCCTGATTTTAACCATTTCCCTTCACTTCATAGGTGACCCTTCTCACCTTAGAGACAAAAACGCCGAGTTACTACACAACTTAAGATGTAGGAAACTCAGTGATTTCCAAGATTACAAAACCACTTTCTTTACTAGACTCTTCCTTAGGGATGATGCAAATCATGTAACTTGGAAGGAAAAATTCCTTGCAGGTTTACCTACCCTATTGGGAGAAAAGGTTAGAAATTCCATCAAAGCTCTCTATGACAATCGTATTCCTTATGACGAGCTCACTTATGGTGAACTAGTCAGTTTTGTCAATAAAGAAGGTTTAAAGATCTGTCAAGATTTGAAATTACAGAAACGTCTGAAGCAGGAGCTTAGGAGATCTAAGCAAGAATTAGGCGGTTTTTGTAAACAATTCAATTATGACCCCTTTAAAGCTTCTACTTCCAAGGATTGTAATGGTAAGTGTTCTACAAAACCTTACAAGAAATATTACAAATCTAAAAGCCGTAGGAAACCCTTTCACGAGTTTAGAAAACTTCCTTATAAGAAACCTTCGAGGCCTTATAAGAAACATAGTTTTTCTAAAAAGAAAGAGTTTAAAGCCAAACCTAAAACCCCATTCAACTTCAAAGATGCCACTTGTTTCAAATGTGGTATGAAAGGTCATACTGCAAAGTTTTGCAGAATGAACAAGAAACTCCAAGAGCTTGACCTAAATGAGGACATCCTTTCCAAAATAGCCCCTCTTCTTGTAGAGTCTTCTGACTCTGAGTCTTCCATGTCAGGAGACAGTGATCCTCTTCAGGTCGATGAGTTATTTGACTCAGATACCTCTGCATCTAGCAGTAGCGATTCTGATTCGGATTCCTATTTAAAGAAAATCAATGTTTTGACTAAAGACCAAGAAATTTTTCTTGAACTTGTAAAGCATATTTCAGATCCAAATCTTCAAAAAGAATATCTTGATAAACTTTTGAAAACCATGGATTCTGACAAAGCCGGAACCTCAACTGAAATCTCTAAGGTTCCAATTATTAAGAAGAATTCTTATGATCTTACTCAAATTTTGGATAAGAAGAAAACAAAAAAGGCAGTTCCTAATATCCAAGATCTTCAGAAAGAGATAAAAGAAATCAAATGTGAAATCAGAGATTTAAAAGAAAAACAAAAAAGTGATTCTGAGACTATCCAACTTCTTTTACAAAAACAATTGCAAGAAAATTCAGACAATGAATCCAATCCTGATGATGGTGAGGATATTAAAGTAGAAAACATAGAGTCTGTACCCAATGATTTTCTATTTGTTTTAAAGCAAATCACCACAAGAAAGTATTTGATTAAAGTCACTCTCATCTTTTCTGATGATTTTGCTATGGACGCCATTGCCCTTTTTGACACTGGCGCTGATTTAAATTGCATTAGGGAAGATATCGTCCCCAAAAGATTTCATGAAAAAACAAAAGAAAGACTTTCTGCCGCTAATAATTCAAAATTGAATGTTAGTTCCAAAGTTGAAGCTTCGGTTTACAATGATAAAATTGAATTTAAAACTTCTTTTGTTCTTACAAATGATATTCACCATGCTATCATTTTAGGAACCCCTTTTATAAATCTTATTACCCCTTATGCTGTCAACTATGATGGTATATATTTTAAAGCAAAATCTAAAGACCTTGTTTTCCCGTTTATTGAGAAACCAAAAACTAGAAACCTAAACATTGTCAAAGCTTGTTCTGTTTACCAAAAGAAAATTAATGTCATTCTTAAATCCAAACAAGATGATTTATTTTGTTTAAAAAAGGATTTAAATTTTCGTAGAATTGAGAGTCAACTCCAAAGTAATTTTTTACAAAGAAAAATTTCCGATTTCAAAAGTCTTATTGAAAGAGAAATATGTGCCGATTTACCATCTGCTTTTTGGGATAGGAAACAACATTTGGTAGATTTGCCTTATGAAAAGTCGTTTGATGAAAAACAAATACCCACCAAAGCTCGTCCAATCCAAATGAATATGGAATTGGAACAACATTGTAAAGATGAGATAAATGATCTTATTAACAAAAAGCTCATTGTAAAATCCAGATCACCTTGGTCTTGCGCCGCTTTTTATGTTAATAAAAATTCTGAAATTGAAAGAGGTGTACCTAGACTTGTAATAAATTACAAACCCTTGAATAAAGCTTTAAAATGGATTAGGTACCCAATACCTAACAAAAGGATTTGCTCCAAAAACTCTGTTCAGCTTTCATTTTTTAAAAATTTGACATGAAGTCTGGTTTTTGGCAGATTCAAATTCATCCAAAAGACCGTTATAAAACTGCTTTTACTGTTCCATTTGGACAATACGAATGGACTGTTATGCCCTTTGGTTTAAAGAATGCACCCTCGGAATTTCAAAGAATCATGAATGACATTTATAACCCCTACTCCGAGTTTTGTATAGTTTATATTGATGATGTGTTGATTTTTTCTCAAAGTATTGATCAACACTTCAAACATTTAAAGACTTTTCATCTTGTTACAAAAAAGGCTGGCCTGGCTCTTTCAAGTACAAAGATTTCATTATTTCAAACAAAAGTCAGGTTCCTTGGTCACCACATTTCCAAAGGCACTATTACCCCTATTGAGAGATCACTTTTGTTTGCGGATAAATTCCCAGACAAAATTCTTGACAAAACCCAATTACAAAGATTTCTTGGTAGTTTAAATTATGTTCTTGATTTCTGCCCTAATATCAATAGGATGTCTAAACCTTTGCATGATAGGTTAAAAAAGAATCCTGTTGCATGGACAGAAGAACATACCAAAGTGGTTAGACTAATAAAGCAATCTGTAAAAAACATTCCTTGTTTATTTCTTGCAAATCCTGCATTACCTAAAATTGTTGAAACCGATGCATCTGACATAGGTTATGGAGGAATTTTGAAACAAAGGGATAATGATAAAGAACAGATAGTTCAATATGTTTCTGCTCATTGGAATGACTGCCAGAAAAACTATTCTACTATCAAAAAAGAAATCCTTTCCATTGTTTTATGCATTACAAAATTTCAAAGTGATTTATTAAATCAAAAATTTTTACTTAGAATTGACTGCAAAGCTGCAAAACATGTTTTAGAAAAAGATGTTCAAAACATTGCATCAAAACAAATTTTTGCACGTTGGCAAGCTATTTTAAGTGTTTTTGATTTTGATATTGAATTTATTAAAGGTGACAAAAATTCTGTTCCTGATTTTCTAACTCGGGAATTTCTTCAAAACAGATAATGCCGCCAAAGAAGAATAAAGGTAAAGCAGTTCTCAAAGACACTGGTTCCCAAGAACCTTCCAAAGAACCCCTTTCAACCCCTTCCAAAGAAAAATTACTTTCTTCAGCCTTGCCCATTAAATCTTGGATTGAAATGGTTGAAGAACATGGAGCCCAATACAAATCTATTTCTTCTGATGACCAAGTAAAGCAATGGATGAGTTCCATTACAAAATCACCTGAGCTCATGCTCGCCCTCCAAAACCTTTCTCAGAGCCAAATTTCTCCCCAAAAAGAAATTGAAATTTCAAAACCCTCTTCCCAAAATGTTGTTGTCTCTGCTGAAAGCTCATCCTCCCAAATTGTGCTTTCTCAGCCAACACCTTCAAAGAAAACCTCCGATTGGTTTGATAAAACCCATTTTCAAAACATTCTTTCTCTAGAAGATGGATTTTACCATTCTGATCCTTTTCAAAGCATTTCAAAGTTTTTTCCCAAAGGCTGGTTTTTCAAACCATGGGATTTGACAAAACCCCAGTCTTATTATCAAAGCATTTTGGAAATAACTGAATCAGTTAAATTCAAACATTTCTTTCTTGACAAAGCCCATCCAGAACCGGCTTATTCAACGGCCACAATCCTCAAAGTATTGAGCCCAAATCAGTGGGGTGACCTACTCCACAATTGTAAAACCTTCCCTCTAAATTTTGAAACCCGTTTACCACATTGTCGGACTTTTTCCTACTGGGATTACCAACAAGCATGGTATAACACCTTCTTTATCCAAAACCCTAAAAAATCCCACTCTTGGTTATTTTTCTTCAACACAAAGATAACCGTTCAAAGCCTTCCAAATTGGTTTCAGCATTGGTGGAATCATTTTGGCCCAATTCCACAAATCTTATCACCAAACGCTACAAATTGCCTAAACCTCTTCAAAGCCCATTATTTACCCTCTGTCTCAGAAAAAAGATTTCCCCCCTTTCTTTGCTTTTGTGCAAATTTCTTTCTTCCTTGGGTTTGTTCGTGGAACCTACGTTTCCACAACCAAGATTCCCAAGTCATCCTTCAAAGAACCTTTAAAGTCAAATGGTGGTCAAAATTTGATGAACAGTCCAAATTGACTGTCAACATGATCAAAGATTGGCTCTCCTCTAAAAACCTCCTACAACCAACCTTGGAAGCCTCTAAAGCCCAACAGACCTTCCTAACCCAAAAATCCAAAGCCCAGTCTCTTTTGGCAAGCGCCAAAACGGAAGATGAGTATTTCAAAGCCATGGAACAGCTCCTCGCCTCTCGATCAAAGTCCTCAGCTGCAGATTCCTCTGAAGATGAAGATGAAGATGTTGATGATGATGAAGAGCCTTTCATTTCTCTCGGAGACGATAATGAAGATGACTGTTTCGGCATTTTCTCTCCGATAAAGCATTGTAAATAATTATTTGATTATTTACTTAAAAAAAAAAAAAAAAAGAGATGTATTTTCGGGTGGTCCCCTGGACACAAGTGAGAGCGCACATGTCTCTTCACCCGTGTCTCTTCACCCGTATTGTATTTTTCTACAAAGAGTCTACTATTCAAAGCTACGATCCAATTGTTACTGTGCACTTAAAATCCCGCTACAGTGAACAGTGCAACTTTCCAGAGTTTACTGTGCACTTAAAATCCCGCTACAGTGAACAGTTTAAAGATTTTGTATATAAACCGAGAGGAAGACTTAGACTCCTCAGGTTTTTCATTCCTCTCTTCAAAGCTTCTCTCTCTTCTTCTCTTCCTTCTCTCTAAAACCTCTCTCTCTCTCTCCGAAGGGTTCCAAAGAAGTTTTCTGCTTACACAATAGTTCTATCACAAGAGCTTTGGGTGATCAGACTAGTTCTTTACCTTCAATCTTCCCGTCTTTCAATCTTCCCTTCTGGAAAGATTTAAAAATTTGTAAAGCCAGAAAGCAAAGATGTATGTTTAAATTCAGTTCTTTAAATTTCAATGTAATTTAAATTTTCGTAATTTACTTTAAAGCATTTACTTTTCTGCAATTTAATGCACATTTAAATTCCAGTAATTTATTTTTAAAAGCACTTTTCTTTTCCAAGCATGCTTGCAGACTGATCTGTATCAGATCTGCCATATAAATTCTACATTCCTCTGAGGCAAAGAGACCGGATCTCGATCCTCAGTTGTAAATCTTCTCTTCTTCCTCCATTCCTTCAGAGCACCATTTCCGGGATCCGGATCTGGTACTGTGTATGTACCCAAACCTTTAAAAGAACCTAATCTAAATCTGATAATAGCCCAATAAAAAGAATCAACCACGTTTAAAGCAACTTAACTTTATTTGGTAAACTAAAACTGATTTGGTATATCGGCTGGAAACCCGAACGTGCGGGCTATTGATCTGTTCTAAGTCAGATCTGGGTCCAAAGGCTTCACTCTGTGTAGCATCGATCTGGTTTAACAACGCCACGTATCAATTAGTTATTAAAATTGACTAACCGCGTTCAAATTTGTTTGAACATTGTATGATCCAAAGAATCCCATAATCAAAGCTGGTAATTTATTATTTTATAAAATTTGGAAAAGCCGATCCATTAATTGATTTATTTAAAGTTTTTAATATTGAGATCTAACGAAAGCACATCCATCCTTCGATCCTATTTCCTTCTGGTATCAGAGCCAAGGGGAGGATAGTGTAAAGCAGTTTATAGTTTCGTGTTTAAAAAACTTGTGTTTTTATTTTGAAGTTTTGTTGTTTGGTGAATTTTTACTGGTAGTAAGTCCCGCCATAGGATAAGGACATCCGTTTAGGGCTGTAAACCCATACCTGTAGCCATTCTGACAAAGCCATAGATAGACCATAGGTTTCTATTCATGGACCCTATACACTGTAGAACATCATCCTTTTCTAGCTCTTCTTCCGGGAAGACTAGTGATTCAAAGCATGTTGTGAGTTCAGAGGAATTCATTATTGAGAACTTTGATAAAGCAATTGATTGTTGGGAACTTCCAAAAATTTCCAAAGAAAAGATTTACAAAACAAAAATGCTCGATCTTTTAAAACATGATTATATTATAAAGACTGAAGAACGTGATATAACTCTTTCAGAGCCTTTTGAAACAATTTATTTGTTTTCAGAGAAATCTTTAAAGAAATTAAAAGAAAAGAATTTCAAATACATTCACATTGGTTTAATCCAAGTAGGAATAAAACCTTTGACCAAAGAAGGCTTGGATACTTCTATCCTTGCTGTCCTTAGAGATGGTCGATTCATCTCTTTTGATGATTCTTTACTAAGTAGTATTGAATCTAGTCTATGTAAAGGTCCCATATCTTTTGATTGCTATCCAAATATAACAATTTCTCTTAAAGACAAAAATATTTTAAAAAGCATGATTTTACAAATTAAAACCCATAATTATAATATGATTAAGGGATCCATCCCAGTTGCATTAATTTTTAAAATCTCTTACAAAGCCATGATTTCTGCATTTAGCACACAGCATAAATACCAGTCAAAAAGAGATGAAACCCTTCTCTTGCAGACTGATCTGTCCAAAGCAAACACGGTCATTCCCAAACCAATCCAATGGAAAGATGTAAATCTTCCAGAGGAATGGATCCTTGAAGGAGCCGCTCCACCAGCGATTCCGAAACAACTTGAGCCCAATACAGAGTTGCAAAATGTGACTCAGTATTCCGATGGTAAAGTCAAACTATCGTTCAGAAGATCTACCTCATCCAGATTTTCTGATAAAGCTTCATGCTCAAGTATTCCTTCCTTAGAAAGGAAATTTACAAAAGTCCCTTCAGTAATAAATCTTCCTTTCCAAAGTCACCCTAGGTTCTCTACTTCAGATGTACCTAGTACCTCCATCCGATCAGTCGATTACACCACTAGTGTTCCACATCCAATCTACACTAGTAGTCAACATATTCAAAGTCAGGAAGAGAAGGAACCTTCTCCTCCAACATCCCCTACATTTTCTGCAGTCACAGAAAATGTCATTAATGTCATCGAAAAAGAATTTGAATTGGATAAAACTCTTTTACATAATGATTTTTATTCTGATTTAAACAAAGAAAAAAGACTTTGGTTTTTCAAACACTTTTTAAACCAAAGAAAAGAAATCCAACAATTTTATTATGAATTTGTGAATCTTCATAAAGTTCATATATTGTTTTTTGATTGGTTCGAAATATATTCTTCTGATAACAACATCTCTTACCCCTTCAAAGAGTCAAACCCTATTACTATTAGGAAAAAGACCACTGAGTGGAAACTCTCCGATAGTAATAGAACTATCGATTCTGAGCATCCACCTCTTCGGAGTATAACCGTTGACCACGGCGAACCTCCTATAGACATTAGAGCTTCACCTTACAAAATCCCTAAACCAAATGATACTGATAGTAATTTAAGTAGTATTATTCAGCAGAATAATTTCTGCAGTACTAACTTAAATACTATAGGAAAACAGTTGACTAGAATAGAAAACCAATTTCAACAGTCAACCATATCTGTTTCTCCTAGTCAAAAGCCTGTCCTTTCAAAATCAGATTCTGATAAAAAGCTTAAGGAACCTATTTTCAAACCCTTCCAGGTTTCGAAAATTAGCCAGAAGCTTGTCCATGAATCAAAATCGGATTTTGCCAAAGCCATTAGAGAACAACTAGATAGGATAGAAGCTGCTTCTTCCTCATCTAGTAAGGTTCAAATAGCTCCTGATACTCCTCAATCTAGCAAGATTGGAGTATTAGAACAAGACCAGGTTTCTATTGCCTCTTCTGACTTAGAAGCCTTTACCGAAGAACCTGTTTCTAAAGCCAATAAAATCCATTGGGAACTTGCTATCCCTACTTCCAAATCTCCACCTGATTTGACTATAGACAACAGGCCTAGTGCATTAAATCAAGCTCGTTATAATGCATCCTCTGTCTATGAGTGGAATATAGATGGAATGTCTGAGTATAACATTTTAGGTGTATTGCAACAAATGACCATGGCAGCCAATGCCTATAAAACCCAATCAGGAACTTCTGACAAAGCCATTGCAGAAATCCTAATTGCAGGTTTTACTGGTCAACTCAAAGGATGGTGGGATCATCTTCTCACTAAATTGCAGCAATTAGACATTTTTAATGCCATCCAAACTGATGAGAATGGTGCTCCCATTCTTGATGAGTTTAATAACCCTATTCAGGATGCAGTTGCTACCCTGATTTTAACCATTTCCCTTCACTTCATAGGTGACCCTTCTCACCTTAGAGACAAAAACGCCGAGTTACTACACAACTTAAGATGTAGGAAACTCAGTGATTTCCAAGAGTACAAAACCACTTTCTTTACTAGACTCTTCCTTAGGGATGATGCAAATCATGTAACTTGGAAGGAAAAATTCCTTGCAGGTTTACCTACCCTATTGGGAGAAAAGGTTAGAAATTCCATCAAAGCTCTCTATGACAATCGTATTCCTTATGACGAGCTCACTTATGGTGAACTAGTCAGTTTTGTCAATAAAGAAGGTTTAAAGATCTGTCAAGATTTGAAATTACAGAAACGTCTGAAGCAGGAGCTTAGGAGATCTAAGCAAGAATTAGGCGGTTTTTGTAAACAATTCAATTATGACCCCTTTAAAGCCTCTACTTCCAAAGATTGTAATGGTAAGTGTTCTTCAAAACCTTACAAGAAATATTACAAATCTAAAAGCCGTAGGAAACCCTTTCACGAGTTTAGAAAACTTCCTTATAAGAAACCTTCGAGGCCTTATAAGAAACATAGTTTTTCTAAAAAGAAAGAGTTTAAAGCCAAACCTAAAACCCCATTCAACTTCAAAGATGCCACTTGTTTCAAATGTGGTATGAAAGGTCATACTGCAAAGTTTTGCAGAATGAACAAGAAACTCCAAGAGCTTGACCTCAATGAGGACATCCTTTCCAAAATAGCCCCTCTTCTTGTAGAATCTTCTGACTCTGAGTCTTCCATGTCAGGAGACAGTGATCCTCTTCAGGTCGATGAGTTATTTGACTCAGATACCTCTGCATCTAGCAGTAGCGATTCTGATTCGGATTCCTATTTAAAGAAAATCAATGTTTTGACTAAAGACCAAGAAATTTTTCTTGAACTTGTAAAGCATATTTCAGATCCAAATCTTCAAAAAGAATATCTTGATAAACTTTTGAAAACCATGGATTCTGACAAAGCCGGAACCTCAACTGAAATCTCTAAGGTTCCAATTATTAAGAAGAATTCTTATGATCTTACTCAAATTTTGGATAAGAAGAAAACAAAAAAGGCAGTTCCTAATATCCAAGATCTTCAGAAAGAGATAAAAGAAATCAAATGTGAAATCAGAGATTAAAAGAAAAACAAAAAAGTGATTCTGATACTATTCAACTCCTTTTACAAAAGCAGTTACAGGATAATTCAGACAATGAATCTAATCCTGATGATAATGGTGATGATATTAAAGTAGAAAATATTGAGTCTGTACCCAATGATTTTCTATTTGTTTTAAAACAAATCACCACAAGAAAGTATTTGATTAAAGTCACTCTCATCTTTTCTGATGACTTTGCTATGGACGCCATTGCCCTTTTTGATACTGGCGCCGATTTAAATTGCATTAGAGAAGATATTGTCCCCAAAAGATTTCATGAAAAAACAAAAGAAAGACTTTCTGCCGCTAATAATTCGAAATTGAATGTTAGCTCCAAAGTTGAAGCCTCGATTTATAATAATCAAATTGAATTTAAAACTTCTTTTGTCCTTACAAATGATATTCATCATGCTATCATTTTAGGCACTCCTTTTATAAATCTTATAACTCCTTATGCTGTCAACTATGATGGTATATATTTCAAAGCAAAATCTAAAGAACTGGTTTTCCCATTTATTGAAAAACCAAAAACTAGAAATCTAAACATTGTTAAAGCCTGTTCTGTTTATCAGCACAAAATCAATGCCATTCTTAAATCCAAACAAGATGATTTGTTTTGTTTAAAAAAGGATTTAAACTTCCAAAGAATTGAGAGTCAATTACAAAATAATTTTATTCAAAGAAAAATTTCCGATTTTAAAAGCCTCATTGAAAAAGAAATATGTGCTGATTTACCTTCTGCTTTTTGGAATCGAAAACAGCATTTGGTAGATTTGCCTTATGAAAATTCTTTTGATGAAAAACAAATACCCACCAAAGCACGTCCAATCCAAATGAACATGGAGTTGGAACAGCATTGTAAAGATGAGATAAATGATCTTATTAACAAAAAGCTCATTGTAAAATCCAGATCACCTTGGTCTTGCGCCGCTTTTTATGTTAACAAAAATTCTGAGATTGAAAGAGGCGTACCTAGACTTGTGATAAATTACAAACCCTTGAATAAAGCTTTAAAATGGATTAGGTACCCAATACCTAACAAGAAGGATTTGCTCCAAAAACTCTGTTCAGCTTTCATTTTTTCAAAATTTGACATGAAGTCTGGTTTTTGGCAAATTCAAATTCATCCAAAAGACCGTTATAAAACTGCTTTTACTGTTCCATTTGGACAGTACGAATGGACTGTTATGCCCTTTGGTTTAAAGAATGCACCCTCGGAATTTCAAAGAATCATGAATGACATTTATAACCCCTACTCCGAGTTTTGTATAGTTTATATTGATGATGTGTTGATTTTTTCTCAAAGTATTGATCAACACTTCAAACATTTAAAGACTTTTCATCTTGTTACAAAAAAGGCTGGCCTGGCTCTTTCAAGTACAAAGATTTCATTATTTCAAACAAAAGTCAGGTTCCTTGGTCACCATATTTCCAAAGGCACTATTACCCCTATTGAGAGATCACTTTTGTTTGCGGATAAATTCCCAGACAAAATTCTTGACAAAACCCAATTACAAAGATTTCTTGGTAGTTTAAATTATGTTCTTGATTTCTGCCCTAATATCAATAGGATGTCTAAACCTTTGCATGATAGGTTAAAAAAGAATCCTGTTGCATGGACAGAAGAGCATACCAAAGTGGTTAGATTAATAAAGCAATCTGTAAAAAACATTCCTTGTTTATTTCTTGCAAATCCTGCATTACCTAAAATTGTTGAAACCGATGCATCTGACATAGGTTATGGAGGAATTTTGAAACAAAGGGATAATGATAAAGAACAGATAGTTCAATATGTTTCTGCTCATTGGAATGACTGCCAGAAAAACTATTCTACTATCAAAAAAGAAATCCTTTCCATTGTTTTATGCATTACAAAATTTCAAAGTGATTTATTAAATCAAAAATTTTTACTTAGAATTGACTGCAAAGCTGCAAAACATGTTTTAGAAAAAGATGTTCAAAACATTGCATCAAAACAGATTTTTGCACGATGGCAAGCTATTTTAAGTGTTTTTGATTTTGATATTGAGTTTATTAAAGGTGATAAAAATTCTGTTCCTGATTTTCTAACCAGAGAATTTCTTCAAAACAGATAATGCCGCCAAAGAAGAATAAAGGTAAAGCAGTTCTCAAAGACACTGGTTCCCAAGAACCTTCCAAAGAACCCCTTTCAACCCCTTCCAAAGAAAAATTACTTTCTTCAGCCTTACCCATTAAATCTTGGATTGAAATGGTTGAAGAACATGGAGCCCAATACAAATCGGTCTCTTCTGACGACCAAGTAAAGCAATGGATGAGTTCCATTACAAAATCTCCTGAGCTCATGCTCGCCCTCCAAAACCTTTCTCAAAGCCAAATTTCTCCTAAAAAAGAAATTGAAATTACAAAACCCTCTTCCCAAAATGTTGTTGTCTCTGCTGAAAGCTCATCTTCTCAAATTGTGCTTTCTCAGCCAACACCTTCAAAGAAAACCTCCGATTGGTTTGATAAAACCCATTTTCAAAACATTCTTTCTCTAGAAGATGGATTTTACCATTCTGATCCTTTTCAAAGCATTTCAAAGTTTTTTCCCAAAGGCTGGTTTTTCAAACCATGGGATTTGACAAAACCCCAGTCTTATTATCAAAGCATTTTGGAAATAACTGAATCTGTTAAATTCAAACATTTCTTTCTTGACAAAGCCCATCCAGAACCGGCTTATTCAACGGCCACAATTCTCAAAGTATTGAGCCCAAATCAGTGGGGTGACCTACTCCACAATTGTAAAACCTTCCCTCTAAATTTTGAAACCCGTTTACCACATTGTCGGACTTTTTCCTACTGGGATTACCAACAAGCATGGTATAACACCTTCTTTATCCAAAACCCTAAAAAATCCCACTCTTGGTTATTTTTCTTCAACACAAAGATAACCGTTCAAAGCCTTCCAAATTGGTTTCAGCATTGGTGGAATCATTTTGGCCCAATTCCACAAATCCTATCACCAAACGCTACAAATTGCCTAAACCTCTTCAAAGCCCATTATTTACCCTCTGTCTCAGAAAAAAGATTTCCCCCCTTTCTTTGCTTTTGTGCAAATTTCTTTCTTCCTTGGGTTTGTTCGTGGAACCTACGTTTCCACAACCAAGATTCCCAAGTCATCCTTCAAAGAACCTTTAAAGTCAAATGGTGGTCAAAATTTGATGAACAGTCCAAATTGACTGTCAACATGATCAAAGATTGGCTCTCCTCTAAAAACCTCCTACAACCAACCTTGGAAGCCTCTAAAGCCCAACAGACCTTCCTAACCCAAAAATCCAAAGCCCAGTCTCTTATATATATATATATATATATATATATATATATGAGTTAATAATAGCAAAAGGATAATGTTTTTCTAAATATAATCATATCCTGCGTCCCAAAACTATAAATATAATATTTGAGCAAGGGATATCAAAGGAAAAAAAATTATCGTACACGGTCAGCATTTCCAAAAACATGAGTCTATGCAAATGTTGAAACCACTGAAAATGATAAAAGAGTCTCATTTTATATCTTTGGTCCTCAAATATGAGAGTCATTTTATGTTTTCAATTTAATCACAAGGGATAAAATTGCTGAAAAGGGCAAAACGATTAACAGTGAGAGATGCATTTTATGGTAATACAAACTTAGGGAAGCAAATCAGTCCTTTCTTGCTATATTTACAGTTACAAAAACTAAAATAAGCATGCTTATACACAGAGAGCCTTCTTAATGATGATTAATGACATTACAACACATCCGACAACAAACTGATGCTTATACAAAACAACAATTGCTCTTCTTCAACAATGATACATTCTATTTAGAAAAAGAAAGAGCTGAGTGAGATAATGCCTGGCCACTTATTTAATATATTGAATCCTTGTTGCATGGGCATACGCTTTACTATTTTGTCAAAGCAGAGATAACATCAGGAAAGAGTGAATCTGCATAAAAGTCATACAAACTGCATGAAGACGTGATATAATGGAGTCTGCAAAGAACCCAGAATCATCTTTGGTGTTTGGTAAGTTCTTTTAAAAATTACTTTTGATAAAATCATTCCATCTTACAATAGATTTTGAAAAATAGAGAAGGAATAGCTTTTAAATTTTGATTTTAATAATTACTTTTATAATTAATACAATTCCATACATATCCTTATATATATTATAGAAATTTAAAATTATCCTCATTAATTAGAAAATAAAATGATTAATTCTAAAGAGATTATTATCATCATCATCATCATCATCACTTATATTAATAAAATGAAATAAAAAAAATTAATAATATATAATACTTATTTTAATTATCAATTATTAAATATACAGAGTAAAAAATATTTTATATACATGTTTAAATAAATTTTATCCCAAATTATGTCTAGTTTTTAGTAAATTATATTCTTACAATAGTTTAATAGTAGGATTTACTAAATGTATACGGCTGGTTTTAAAATTTACAGTACTTTTAAAATTAAAGGTTTTATATGTATATGATTTTAATTATGAATCTCTTAACTAAAAAAGTTGGTTTAATAATAATTTTGTTTAGCAAGGTTATATTAGGTATTTAAGTTGATTAGTAAAATATTCAAATTTTTGCAAGGAAAATTATCATTTGTATACCCTTAGTTTACTTCATTATAAAAAATAATACAATACTTTGAGGGTGTATCAATCGTCCACCCTAAGTTGACAAAGTGTATTAGCTGACCACCAAACCGTTAGTTGCCGTTTAAGTATGATGACTCCAGAAGGGTAATTTGGTCTTTTTTTATGATACAAGTGATAATTTAAGGGTATACAAGTGATAATTTAAGGGTATACAAGTGATAAAAAGAGAATTTAAGGGTATCCAAGTGATAATTTTCAAGGGTAAAATCGTCAATTCATTGTAACTCCGTTAACTTTCAAACGGCAACTAACGGTTTGGTGGTCGGCTGATACATTTTGTCACCTAAAAGTGGACGATTGATACACCCTCAAAGTGTTGTAGTATTTTTGATAACAGAGCAAATATAAGGTATATGAATGATAATTTTCCTTTTTGCAATTTAAGAATGAGTTTATTAGTAGGTGGGTTTAATATGTGATTTAGTGGTTCAAATAGCCTCCCTCTTCAGAAAATGCTTCTTTTTTTTGGAATTTCAAGTGCTTTTACAACTTTGCTCTTAAGTATGTTGGAATATTTTATAGTGGACCACGTGCCACATTATTAAATTAATAATAATTTAGAATTTAAATAGTAAAATAAGTTATGGGCTAAAATCTTATTTGTTAATTGGAAAAAATTAACTGCTCACTTTAAAGGAAAGTGAGAATTATAGTTTTATTAAAATTGATAATCTCTCCACTCAATATAAAAAATAGATATCACATTAATTTTCTCTCCATAAAAAAGTGAGTCACTCTAAAGGGGTAAAGAGAGATAAATCAATTTTGCTAATATTTAATTCTTTGCAGTGAGATTTGATCAAAAAAATTGCTATGGATCAAAATATGTTTTCTCTCAATTATGATGATGTGAAAATCATGATATTCTATAATCTTAGGGGTAAAGAGAGAGAAATCAATTTTGCTAATTTTTAATTCTTTGCAATGAGATTTGATCAAGAAAATTGTTGTGGATCAAAATATGTTTTCTTTCAATTATGATGATGTGAAAATCATGATATTCTATCATCTTATGGATTAAAGTTTATGCAAATTAGGATTTATTTACTTTATGGGAATTTTAAAAATTTCAACAATTAGAGTCTCATTGTATTTGAGAATTTATGATTTTCCATTAAAATCTATAAAAGCTCTCTCACATTTTCAATAGTCCTTAAAGATTTGTGCCAATTTGAATTATTATTCTACGTATACATAACGTAGAAAGAAAATCATTGGCATAGGAATTTTTGTATATATTATTTTCTTATAAAACAGTAAAGAACCAAAAAAAGAAAAAGAAATTGCTGGCAGCGCAAAAAGGTGAAATTAGATTTTCTTTTGGATTTTTTCATTGACACCCTAAGGTTTCTTTGGTTTATGTTCTTATCCAAAGTTTAGAATTTTGTTACATTTAAGTCCAACAGAATTGGCAATGTTGTGTGCAGGCAGAAATTTAGGAGTAAATTGCATATGAAATTTCAGTTTACTCCCTAATTTTTTTATTTTTATTAAATTATAGATACGATTGATTAGGTTTAGTATGATAAATCCACTAATTTTATGTGCATCAAGCTTTATAAGTTTGTTATCATAATTTTGAATGCTTTCGGTCATTAATTAATAATCTCTGAAATTTCTTAATGTTCCAATTTTAATGTTTCAAATTTCAGTTGATATTTGTGGTTTTATTTATTTATTTATTTATTAAGGAAAATACTTTGTTAAAAATATTTAATTTGACACTCATATTATGATAATTGTTAGTCACCAAAGTGGCCAAATTAGAACGTTTTCACAGATGTCAAATTAAATTCAATTTCAAATACTCATAATTACTATGATTCTTATTATTTAATGACATGATGATTTTGCTTATGGGTATATTGAAATTCATAAATTATAAAATATTTTGGAATCACCCAAAGGTTGATTAACTAATTTTATAATCTATAATCATGATTGTGGGTAACTAGTACGCTTGATTAGATACGTTTAATATATCCAAAGATAGCTTGCATGTCTAGTTAATGTGTATTTAATTACTAATTATGTGAGATTAAAGTTAAGCATCAATTATGTTTATTGTAGTATATTGTTGTATCACCCAAATGTGAACTTCAATATGCGCTTAAAGTTTATGTGAATTTTATTTGAATCTATATTATGTGTTTAAGTTCAAAACATTAATGTATGAGCATCTATATATATTTGCAGCATCTGTTCCTGTTGCTCTTCATTCGCAAGCTTCGTTTATTGTTACGTTCTTAATTACCCAGATTGGTCTGAGCAAGTCCAGTTTTACTTAGGTGTTCTGGATCTTAACTTAGCACTATTAATTGAAAGGTCGGATGCTATTATTGACGAAATCAATGCTGAAGAGAGATCTTTCTATAAGACTTATGAGAGATCAAATAGACTAAGCCTAATGTTTATGTAGATGAATGTTGCTAACAACATCAAGTCTACAATTATGAAAATTGAAGGTGCTAAGGAATATATGGAATTTTTGAAAGAGCGTTCTCAGTTTGAATCAGTTGATAAATCCCTTGTTGGGGCATTAATGGGAACGTTGACTACATGCAAGTTTGATAGTACACGTACCATGCATCAGTATGTGACTGAGATGATAGACACAACAATAAAATTGAGGTCCATCGGGATGGAAGTGAGTGAGAATTTCCTTGTGCAATTCATTATCAACTATTTGCCTTTTAAGTATGGTGCATTTCAAATATTTTTCCAAAAGTATATTGTGTCCTATTTTCTTTGCATTTGTTTGTCACATTTATATTATCTTCTAGTCTTTACATGTGGATGTAGGCTTTACGCGAACCACGTAAATTATTGTATCCTATTTTTTTTGCATTTATTTTTCACATTTATATTTTTTCAGAAGTCGCAGTGACCATAATATTAGTAGTTGCTCAACCACACGCTTCTGTAACAAAAACCTGAAGTGGTGCAAGAAATCTTAAGAAAATAACTTCCTGAGGCTGTTAGGAATATCCAATGGAGCTATGCAATTTTCTAGTCATTACCAGCAAACAACAACATTATAAAAGCTTTCTTTTCTTTTTCTTTTTTCTTTTTTGAGTATTTCATTTCTACTTTCCAAATATTTATTAGTGCAATTTTGTTCTTGTTCCAACTTCCATATATGGGTTTATGTAATTTTTTGTTTCTGAAGTCACCCATACCATCTTTTTGCTTAAATTTGCTAAATTTGATACCTCTAATTCACTGATATATACCGTCATTTTAGAATAAAGAGCTCACATTTTTACTTCGCAGTGCCAAATTTGTGGACCATATAACCTAATATCTAACTAGTATGACATTCTGTTTCTTTAGGAAACTTGAAGAAACAAAGTTGTTAATCAATTTACTTACCTTTAAAGTGATGTTGCCAGAGATGGAAATCTACATTATATTACCTCTCACAGAAACTTTTTTGCGGCAATGGGAAAATGAATAATGAAGTTTTTTTTTGTTTTGTTATATCTTTTTGAAGTGAAAATGGCCTCTACAGGTTTTTTGCTTAACCAACTTTTAATGGGCCTATAATTAGTCTATTTACTTGCTTTGTTAACATTCTTTGTACTTTGGAAAAAAAAAAAATGGTCTCTAGGGTACTAGAGTGGGGTGATGTGTACTACAATGGAGACAATGTAAGCAATGTAACTTACACCTCATAAAATAGGTCTAGAAAGGAGTAAGCAACTAAGAGAGCATTACAAGTCTCTACTGGAAGGAGAAACTGAGCAGGCTAATAAGAGGCCTTCTGCTACATTGTCTCCAGAAGATCTTATCGATTCAGAGTGGTATTACTTGGTTTGCATGTCATTTGTAATCAATTCTGGCCATTGGTACTAGTCTCTTCTATTAATCAAACTTAACTTTTCACCCTTCATTGCATATTTTTCCTCTTATATTGACATTCTTGATGTATGATGGTGCTTGGGATAAGCAGGATACGTTCCAGAGGTTATAACTTAGGTTATAGATGTTTGTTTTGTGCATGTAATATACCATTTTGAAGCTTGCAATAAGACAAACCAACCTTGAACGCTTATGCCGTTTTGCTCCATGGTTGAGCAGAAAGTTCTGCTTCTTTTCTGATCATTTTTTAGTTTTAATTTATTTTCCTATTTTCCTATTACTTTCAAGATTTTATTATTATTATTTTTCTAAATATTAGATTTAGGTGCCATTTGTTTTGATTCCATTATTTAGACTAGGAGAGTTTTATTATAAAACAATATTTCGCATTTACATATTTGAGTGAATTCGAATATTTAGGATAATAAAAAAGGGGCCTAAAACCCTAGTTTTATTCATTTATATTTATTTCTAATAAAATTTCGTTATTAAGAAACCTAGTTTCTCTTATATATCTTTCAATCTTTATGTTTCCAGATGCATCGTCAATTCTTATCATACGGGAGTTTTAACTAACAGGTCACCTACCACTTTGTCTCGCAGTTTGCCAGGAAGAGCACTTACAAACAGTGAAAAAATATGGTTATGCAATGCTCAGTTTGCAGATAGTAAAGTATTCTGTCACTCTTTAATGGCCAAATTGGTATTCTTTTGCAACTTTCTGTTTCAATTCATTTGAGCAGCTTGTTTGCTGCAGTAAATATTCATATTACAACCTGTGAAAGTACTAACCTTTTTTGTTTCTGTGGAACTTGTTTTGCTGCGACTGGTTGTTGATCATGGTGTGTGCAGAACTGTTATCAGCTGAGTCTCCAAGTATCAGAATTTTGAACTCCAGCCTATCGCTAGTAAGCTCAAGTTGGCCATGTTTTCAGAGTTCGTAGAACTCCACTCTTAAACAACAATACAACATTATTGGATAAGTTGATTTGAGCTGCTAATTAAACAAATCTTGGATGAATTCTAATGCAGGTGGGAAAGAGAAATGTAAGGTGAAAAAAATGGCCTAATGAATTATCAGGACAAAAGAAGTCTTACTCGAACTATACAAACAAGATTCTATGGTGGAAGCATGACTTCATGATAAGTGAAACAACACTTGGGAACAAGAGCTGCTTGCATTGTGACTCGAGCTTTTGCACTGTTGCCCAGACCTAAAACTTAGAGCTGCCATTAACATTCGATAAGGTCTACAATTTCAAGAGGGTCACTAACTGCTGGCAACACCCAAACCAAAAACAAAATGAACACAAGAATAACACAAGAATACTAACTCAAAATTGGTGCATTTGAGCATGCATCTTCAGTTTTATCGGGGGATCGGGGGGGGGGGGGGGGGGGGGGGGGGAGGATCGGCAAAAGTATATCAGAAAGAATATGATTTTTTGACAAAATGTAACTGAACTAAATAGCTTTAGATTCTTCATTTTCTTTCTATTTCCTGTATTTTCTTAGTTACCAAACACTTAATGAAAATGTTAATAACATAGGGGGGCAAAATTGAAGGGCTACGAAAACATGAATGGCGCAACTGGTCTTTTGTGTGACTTGCAATAATTTGGTGAGTTTTTAGTGTTTTGGCTAGCTCTAATCTAATTATTTTTATTTTTTTCCGGGTTATTATACTTTATGATGTGCCTTTCTGCTATACTGCTACAATCAATATGAAATAAAAATAACCAGAGACAATTCTTGAAACGATAAAAAAAGTGTGCTGAAAAAGCTACACACTTAATTATATCATAACGCAAAAGGCACCAACAAGCTGTAAATATTGAATTTTGTACCTAATTATGAAATTTTTTCAAGTGAAAAATAATCAAATTTTGATTTCTTTTACTTATGTTAAGTCAGTTGTTTTAATAGTGTGTTAAAAAAGGAGAAAAGTTTGAACGTCAGCGAAGCAACATTCAATATGTTAATTAAGATCCTTTCCGCTTTAATTAATTAGTTAGTTATTTTCAACTGCTCTTTCTCTAAGCATTAGAGGAATAGAAGTTGCATGGAAAAATTGCGACAGATGAAATGTTTTTG
>NW_006262139.1:1274020-1332502 GCF_000493195.1 Citrus x clementina
CAAAAGGAATAATCTAAAATATTATTGATAAAAAGTTTAAAGGTGATCTAACAAACTATGAATAATATTATATATATTAGTAGCTAACTTAATCATAATCCTTGTCAACTGAGAGAAATAATCTAAAATTCTAGCTACAACTACGACTCAAATAAGCTTAATAAACTAAGATAAACCCTAATAAAATGTTAAATACTAAATTGACTCAAAATTTAGAATTCCTAATTTATTCTGCCCTATATGCTTCCTACATCAGTCTCCTCTTTGAAAATAACTCATCTTCGAGTTTTGCTAAAAACAAAAGATAATTTGGTGGATGAAACTTAAAGTAGAGTAGTAATGCATCTTGGAGCTCAAACTCATAGGCTTTCACATCAATTTTTCTTGAAACTTTGAAAAGAATCCATACTTCATTAATTTCTTGTTTACATTCTCCGAGGCAATAAAGACTTCCAAGAACGAATTGCTCAATGTGCTCTCCAACAAATTTCACCTTTTCGATTAAATCTTCTTTAAGCACAACTTTCTCATCTTCAATGTGAATAGGTAAAACCATATTAATTATTTCAACTTCTTCAACTTTATTATACTTCACAACCTCGATTGTACTATTAGACTCAATACTCAAATCAAGAGGAGGTTGTACTTCTTCTTTAAAAATCTCAAGTAGATTAATAATCCCATTTTCTTCAACAATAATCTTGTCTTCCAAGGAAACATCATCCACATTCTCACACAAATTCATATATTAAAACTTCAAATCAATAATAAATTGTACCTTTTCTTATGCAAGATTGCGCATATCTTCAACAAAGTGGAGAAGCATAAACTTCTTTTATCTGGAAGTCTTCCACTGTAGGCTTCTAGCTTGTGATATTAGGATGTTGACTTGTGATAGGACTAGGGCTCTTAGATTGCCGTGATGAGTGTGGTCAACTTAACTTCTTCATTGCTTGACTACTTTCTCTTTGGATTTTCATTTCAACTTGTAAAGTGATTTTGGCGACATCCCAAAAGTCACGATCAATCACAAATTGCAAAGGAATTCGTTCTTTGATCTCATCACATAATCCTCTTGCAAATCTTAAAATTAACAGAACATTGTCTTCATAAAAATTTACACGACAATAGTAACCTTGGAATTGAGAAAGATAGGGTTGGACACTTATCAAAATTACATCAGATCGTCTCAAAATATTCAGGAAGAATAAAATAAGTTTTTATACAAGTTGTAAGTTTGTCCACCATTGTGATGCTTGTCCCATTAATTTATAGGACACATACTAACATGTTTATCCTCTTAAATATCTTCAATGTTGAAGATCCAATCAAAAATATTCTTAAGATCAGCAAATTCATCGTAATAGAAAAGCTCACCATCATCTTCTCTATATCTCATTATACCACTTTTTTCTTTTTTTAAATTTTCTCTTTTTTTTTTGGTTTTTTGTAAGAATAGAAAAACTAAAGCCAAAAATGTAATTAAAAGAAAGTATTGTGTCAAAACTGTAAATAAGCAAAAGATGGGGTTACCGACGATGGTGATCGGAAAATTAAAAAAGGATGGGTAGATATGGAAGAGTTGATGTCGGTGAGTGTGGTGATGGTGGTGGCTTGACTATGGTCTTGATGGTTTAATTAGAAAATTAGATTGAAATGGCAGTGGGAGTGATGGCTTCATTTCTAATGAACGGTGAAGTGGATGATGGAGGTGATGGCATAGAAAGAAAGGTTTGATAATAATGATCAGATTGGTGGTGGTGGTGGTGGTGGTTGAAGCAAACTGAGTGGTGATTTGCGCGGCAAGTTGTGGCTGTTTTGATGTGTTTTAGTGGCTACGATGGTGGATTAGAGAGCTTGATGGCTGGGATATGGTCGGCGTCTTGTGGGTGTTCAGATGGTAGAGAAGATCGAATGGAAAATCAATGGAAAAAAAGGTGAGGCACAACTGTGTACAGCGGCTGTGATGGTGGCTTCGGATTGATTTTTTTGTTTTCTTTTTTTAAATTGATAGAATTAATAGATGATGGAGGAAGGATTTTTGTATGGAGGGCGGTGGTGGTGAGGAAAGCTTTGCTTGGTACAGAGAAAGGTTTTGATTTCATTTTATGCAATGTAGAAGCGATACTAGATATTGTTCTAACATATGTTCTTGAAACTCAAGAAGAATAATTTTCAAAGAGAGAAAATGTTAAATTAACAACAAAGATAAATGCAAAGAGAATAATTTAAAATATTATTAATAAAAAGTTTAAAGATGGTCTAACAAACTATGAATAATAACCGTATATATACTAGTAACTAATTTAATCATAATCCATGTAAATAAGAAAAATAATATGAAATCCTAATTAAAATAGAATTAAAAATAGGACTCAAATGAGCTTAATAAAATAAGATAAATTCTGGTAAAATGCCAAGTACTAAATTAACTCAAAATATAGAATTTCTAATTTTTTTTATCCTATATGCTTTGTACATCAAGATTTGACTTAAATTTCTTTGTTCTAAGATCTTAGGGAAATTATCATTTGTATACTCTTAGTTTACTCTATTATCAAAAATACTACAACACTTTGAGGGTGTATCAATCGTCCACCATAAGTTGACAAAATGTATCAGTTAACCACCAAACCGTTAATTGCCGTTTAAGTATGATGACGTCAGAAGGGTAATTTGGTCTTTTCATATGATACAAGTGAAAATTTAAGGGTATACAAGTGATAATTTTCAAGGGTAAAATGGTCAATTCACTGTAATTCCGTTAACTTTCAAACGGCAACTAACGGTTTGGTGGTCGGCTGATACATTTTGTCAACTAAGGGTGGACGATTGATACATCCTCAAAGTGTTGTAGTATTTTTGATATTAGAGCAAATATAGGGTATACGAATGATAATTTTCCAAGATCTTATGTGCTATTTTTGTTTATTCGAAAAGTTTTATTTGATTGGCCAATTGAATTTGAATTGAAAGAAGTAAGGGGATAAAAAATAAATTTAAACTTTATTCGTCCTTTATCTTAAAAAAATAAAAATATAATAAAACGAACACAAAAATATCATCTCAAAATGGATGCATACAAGGATGCATCTTCAATTTTATGGGAAGGGAAGGGATTGATAAAACTACATCAGAAAGAATATGATTTTTTGGCAAAATATAGCTGAACTAAGGACCATCAGATTCTTCATTTTCTTGCCGTGGATTCTTCATTTTCTTTCTGTTTCTGGGAAATTTACAAAAATAGCCAAAAAAATTAGGTAATTTTCAACTTTAACCCCTCAAACTTTTTTCTTTCAACATTAGCAAAATCACCAAATTGTGGACGAAATTACCCTCTTCATTCTCACGTTTCCCTCAAGCCAATTCCTTCCCCTCTCACCAAAATGTCATCACCGGAAGTTCTATAGATTGTCGGCGGCGGCGTAGCTCGGCAGTGGAGGAAGTTGTTGGCAGCTGAAAGAAGCTAAATCACGTTGAAAATCTTCGGAGATCTCCAAAATCAAAGAAAAAATTTTCCCTTTGTTTCCTGTTTTTTCCTAGTTACCAAACACTTAATAAAAAATTAATAACATAGAGTGGCCAAATTGACGGCCGAGCAAGACATGAATCCGCAACTGGGCTAGCAAGACATGTCGGTAGTTGTAATTTTTTTTTATAATTATTATTATTGTACTTTATGCTGTGTCTTTCTTCTATACTGCTATAATCAATAGGAAAAAAAAATAATAAGTAGAGACTCTTCTTGAACGCATGAAAAAAAGTATGCTAAAAAAGCTACACACCTTAATTATATCATAATGAAAAAGGTACTAACATGATGTAAATATTGAATTTTTGTACATAATCATAATTTTTTTTTTCAAGTAAAAAATAATCAAATAGTGATTTCTTTTATTATGTTAAGTTAGTTATCTTCAACAGAATGTTAAAAGGGGAGGAAAGTTTAAACATCAGCGGAGCAATGTCCAATATTTTAATTAAGAGACTTACTGCATTAATGAATTCATTAGTTAGTTATTTTCAACTGTTCTTTCTCTGAACAATAGAGGAATTGAAGTTGCATTGGATAAATTGCGACAGATGAATGGTTTTGAATATCTCGGATGATCGATTGCTGTGTTAGGCTTAATTAAAAGGTTGATGACACGACTCAAAATTAATTTATAACTTTCAAGTGTAAGAATATCTTGTTATACTATAATTCAGTGAGTTTAAGGTCGACGAAAAGAGAAAATGTTTATTTTGTTAATTTCCTTTAATTTATCTAGGAACTAAAAAATATATAATTTAAATACATGCTATTTAATTTAAACGAAATTATGAAAATAAATTAGTTGAGTTATGAATCCACTCTTAAAAGTAATTGTAATTTAGTAAATTCTTTTCTTTTTATTTTGTTTATTGCCCAAAAGATTAATTGTAGAAATTATCATTATTTTCCTATTAATTTTATTATAGATTAAGTACTTAATGTGTCAAAAATCAATTTGTCTACAATAATTTAAAATACCATTTTACTATACCTTATATTAAGACAATAAAAATTTATTGTGTCAAACTCCCTTATTTATCTACAATACATCAAGATTCTAAAATATAAACTATGGATAAAATTAAATAGAAACTAATTTAATTTATATAATTAAAAGTAGAATTTGATTAAATCATGTTTTTCTACTAACTATTATTATTTAATTAAACATAATTAAAATTAAAATAATTATTAAAATTAAATTACACACAATTAAAATTAAAATAGCTAAGATTGAAAATAAAACTAAATTTATTTGAAAATAAAACTAGATTTGTTTATGAATTAAATTCAAAGTTCTGAAACAAGTTACAAGAAAACTAAATAAAAAAGAAAAGAGAAGAAATTTGGAGATCAAACCTTTCGTTTTTTTAAAATTCATGTTGGTGGTTTGACTTCCCATGTGGTTGTTGAAATTGGCAATTAATATTTTGCCCAATTATTCCGTAAGCTCTAATTGATTTAAGAAATAGCTCCCAAAAAAATATAATAATTAAGATGAAAATTTACGTAATAGAGTATAATTTAACATAAAATTACATTAAAGAATCATTAAGATAATATAAGAGTTATGAGCACATTAATCAATATTATAAGTGATAAAATAAAAATTTTAACTTTTATTAAATATACAATTTCTTATGTTAATCAGTTCCTTTTACATTGGCCCATTAATATTCGTGTCTTGTTGGGCTTCGACTGTTGGTCTATCTTTCACGACTGTAGTTCTTTTATGCGACATCTCTCCAACAACAATACCAAACAACTCGCACATAAACTTAAAATGTGATATTGGAATACATTCATTTAAACTCTCATGTCATGTCAGTCATGCTGGATTTGTGTTACGCTAGACTAGCCTGTTTTATGTAATGATAAAATACCTACATGAAAAATGAATTAATTCGATAGTTACTAAATCCCGAATTGTCGTTTTTATTGCTATCGTCCATCATTCTTCAATTTCTAGCAAACAATTAAATTGAGTGTTCATCCCTAATTGTTACCCATAATTTTCTTTTATACATCGAACTAGTTTCCTTCTTTAGTTGTTACCTATTGATGAAGGTGATTTTCACACAACTTTCACCAACCTCAATTTGGTTTCATCATCTTCAAGCTAACAAAATGGACCATATCATTATCACATTGTACAAGTGAGTCTAAACTCTAAAAGCACTCATGTAGGATTTGACTTGAATTTCTTTGTTTTAAGATCTTACATACTATTTCTGTTTCTTCAAACAGTTTTATTTAACTAGTCATCTGAGTTTGAGTTTTAAGATGTAATGGGCTAAAAAATAAATTTAAACTTTTCCCACTCTTCATGTTAAAAGAAAAAATATAAAAATATAATAAAATTTTACTATTTATAATAAAGTTTTTTGAAAATTACTATTATCAATCTAATTTAATATGAATGAGTATTATGAGATTCAATTGATAAAATTAAGCGCTCAAACTAATTCTGTAATGGATAATAAGCAAAGTTATTTCATGCCTGTATTGACTAAATTTAGAGAAAACATGCTTCATGTTTAGCGTTGATTAAAGAACATATGAGCTAAACATAAAAATGTATCAAGAACTTTTTTCAAAAGGATATATTAAAAAATAATAATAAATCTTGACCGCACGTAAATGAAATTTACACTGGGATCAAAATCAAATTATTAAAAAAATATATTAAATAAGCTAAGATTAGGGAGAATCTTAATCCCAAGAGTTACATGCATAGAGTTCTTTTATTAATAATAATCACTTGCTTAGTTCTGCGACATTATCCCATTTTTTTGCCCTGAAAATGGAGATTTGTACATGTACAGGAATAGCTCTCATAGAGCCACAACAAACAAGCAAAAGAAAACTCTTTCTGCTCTTCTTATTTCCCTGATACAATACATTATAGTACTATATATGCATACATTTATACGCATTCTGGAGTTTGTTTCTCTACTTATTTAGGGGGCTCGTGGTACCGAAACCATGTCAAAGGAGGCCACTTATTCCTTCCAGGGAGAGACAAATTGCCCTTATTCGTACTAACGTGGAAGATTGCTAATGCCTGCCGTTCAAGTACAGGGAAGCAGATCAGTATATAGGTGAGAAACAACTTATGATAAAATAGATTCACGAGTACTGCAAAAGGTTGGATCACAGAATCATTATCTTCTTTCTTCAAGGAATCTGTAAGAAATTTGCTAAAAATTGTTTGACGATAGACCTGGAACTCTGAATGATAGAAAGTGCTCACAATTTTGCCAATAAAATCTTACTGACATAGAGTGCTCGCATCTGAAATAATAATTTACCCTCGTTATTGGTTCCAAATCAATGAAAGCAATAATATTGCTAATTGCTCATAAAATCTCTGATGGCCTGATCTTTGCACGGCCGGTCTTAGGGATTGACCGTGAGTAAATCTGATCAGTAAATGAAAAGATACCACTATATGTCTCAACTTGTGCAGGTTTTATGACAAGGGCTTCACTTTCCGCAGTATAAATGTGACTAACAGAATGCACAAGCACTATCGACAATAAATTTATATTAGATTTAGGCCCTGGGAAAACCCGTCCAACTTGAGCGGGTTTGAGCCTGGGACGAGTATGGAGCTTCAATAATTTTGTTAAATAAATTTTTAATTTAGCTATAAGTTAAAAAAAAACTTAAATTAAATTAAGACGATTATTATTATTAAATAAAAAAATTAATTGCTCCCTTGAATGGGCCTAGGCCGGTCACCTCTAAGCAAATATTTACATTTCTTTTTCTTTATTCCCTTTTCTCTTCTTATTATTTATTATTGTAAATTAAAATTATTTATTTTTTAGATATAAATTATGTTTATGCATTTTAATTTACGCAGAAGCTCAAGACTCATGTTTTATTAAAAAGCATGTTAATCTGGAATGGAACAAGGGATTTAACTCTTTCAATTAAAAAGGATTTTTTAATATAATTTATTTTTTTAATTTATAAATTAAAGCCCGAGCTTTTTACAAAAATCCTTAACAAGGCCCACTTAGAGTGGGCTTTAAATTTTTGGGCCCATATCCATGATTTTATGATGCGAACCGGACCTCAAGCCCGCTAGCCTGGACAGGGCCGGGCTTCTTTGCCAACCCTAGAGGGAAGAATATAAATCACTGAATTACATCATAGAACTAGCAAAGAATGAGGAAGCACAATGAACTTGCAAATACTTCCAAAGATAACCTACAACTATAGGCTGCATTCGGGAATATACTAGGTTCGTATTCTCTGATACGAAAGAAGAGGAAAGCGCAAATGCAACTAGGTTCTAACTAGGGGAAGACTTATATGTGGCTTGTTATACCAACAGTGCAAATCTAGTCCTCATTTGGGTTGACCATCAAAATATACATCATTGGTTTCCCGCCTATATATAGAGAATTACAAAAAAGGTTTATGAAAACTACGGAAGTTGTTTTGACAAAAACTGGCCTTTCAAAATTTATATTTAACTGTTTCTAAAAACATGCTGGTTAAAAACACTTTTAACTCCTGATTCATGCCCAAAAACGTCATCTCAACATATTAACGGCTAAACAAGCCAGCAAAGACCTTGTTTAAAAATAAACTTTCAGAAAATCAATAGAAACTTTTACTAAGTTCTTATTATTTTTGTAAAAAAAAAATTGATTTTCAAAAACTTTTCCTCCAAATTCTTTTCTCCTGATGATAAGAATGACCATCTTTTGTGAATATTTTAAATATAATTTATACTTTCGTTAACAAGGCTAGACTTCTTAACCTGCAAGCTAAATAAATAAAAACGAAATAAATTAAGCTACTTACTTGATCAACTTGCTAGTTACTATCTAAAAGATAAGAGACTTTATTGTTTTTTATTTTTGAGAGTACAAAGTATTTGACTCTACCCTTGCCCTTGTCTCAATTCATCTCACCACACTTTCTACTTGACTTTGAGTCCTATATATACAACTACAGACTTGTGACAATTATTGACATCATTTATGACTCTATTTACAAAGGACAAAAATTGAAAGTTACAATTTAAATGTGGTGAAAAGTCAATGATTAATTAAAAAGGGGAAAGTAAGAGACTGACCGGCTATTATTACTTTGTAGAGATTCACTATCGATAAATAGTGGTTGGCTACTATTTTCTATAGTGAATTACTATCGATAACAAAGGTCAAAAAGAAAAAGATGCCTCCACCGTTTTTCCCTTATCGGATAGTTAGTAAAGGAAGGTCATCTGTAAAAACACGTGACTCTTACTACTTTTAATTTTGACTAATATTTGCTGGCTATTTCTGACTAATTTACTTTTGTTGGTGCCTTCTATATGTCCATCATTTCGTCAACAACTTCGGCTATATCCTCATCTAGAGATTGATAACCCATAGCTTATAATCCATCTTTTGATGATGGCATGTCATTGATCTCAATTAGCGCCTCCAAATATTCTTCACGTTTCTTTGGATTATCAATTTTTATTTGTAGTGAAGGAATAAGTAGTTCCTCACGGACAAGATACTTTTGAGCTATAATTGTATAATGTTCTGCTTGGGCTATAATCTTGTCATGAGTATCTACCCATATATATAGGTTGTCATTTCATGGGTTCTTCGATATATGTCTTTTGCAAAGAAGCTGGGCTTGTAATGATAAAATTTTCTTCTAAACTTTTTTGCTCTTTCGCAGATAAAAATGACATGATATGCTGGTAGTATGACACCAGTTTTGGTTTTATTGGTTATTTGAGGTCTAGGTGGTATGAAACAAAACTTAATTATTAAAGGTGTTGGCTTTATAATGGATAAAGCTCTGTTTAGGGTTGGTGGAAAGAATTTAGATATGTCTAGGTTAAAAATATAAATAGTACGTATCATTCTAAAACTAAGGGTTCTGTACAAGATATCTTCACTGTATGATGTTTTGGCTAAGGAATAATCGAAGGAAATAGTAGGGAAATCATTTCTAAGTGAAGTAATGTTTCTTAATTCTAACCAACTAGGTCCGAATTCAAGTAAGAAGTTAAGTTGGCTATAGAATAACTGCTTGGCTAATGAAACAAAGTCTGCATATAGATTTTCTTTTTTTTTTTTCTTTTACAAATGTCTATTGTATCACCAAGAAAAGATGAGATTTGGTGGATTTTGGTTAACTGTCTAGGTAGGGTATGATAAAATAATTTGTCTAATGGTTGTTTCTGTAATTGGATTTTTTTCAATTTTTTGAGTTTTTTGGTGATCTAATAGTAGAATTGCTTTAGCACTTTCTAATGCAATTATTTTTTGTTTACATGCTTCTACCATATTGTCTAAATGATATCTAGTTTCATTAAGCTTTTTAACTGTGCGTGTCATGACCTCACAATGGTTGTAAAATTGTATTGATGATGGTGATGATGCTGATCAAATTTAAAATATTATTTATTTGTCTATTAGATGGCATTGATGCACTGTTTAAAGGATTAATTAAATGGCTAATATAATAATTTGGTCATATTGTCTGTCTAGCAAATTCTATAGTTTCATGAAATGTATAAAAGCCTTTATAGTATGAGTTTCTAATTTTCTCTTTTTCTCTCTGTTAATGAAGCTCTAAAGTTTTAAAATAGGAAGAAAACTTACATCTATTCATTTTAAAACTTAAGGAAGTATGCTTTGCACTTGCCTCTTGCAAGGATCCTGTGCATCAGAAAACTTTTGATAATTTCTTATCTGATTTGGTACCCTATTTTAAACTAAAGGAAAGTCTGTTTTGGGTTATATAACCCAAAATGAAAATGTTTTAAAAGTTTTCTATTCCTCATTTGAGTATATCGGCTGGAAACCAGAACTTGCGGGCTACTAGCCCTAAGGACAGATTTCGTTCTCTTATAGATCTGGTGTAAACAATGCCACGTACTTCTTATGGTATCAGAGCGTAATATGTTTTTCTACTAAAATGGTATGATATAAGTTTGCTTCTAATTCTTTTCCACATAGAGTTTTCAAAGACAGAGAAAATTTCCTACTTTCAAAGACAGAGAGAATTTCCTACTCATGGCATCAACTTCTTCCAACGAAGCTTCTACTTCTGTCATCACTCCAGTTTCCCTTTCTTCCACCCTTTCTCTACCCAAATCTTGCTCTAAGCACACTGCTAGTAAGATCAAAAATTTAGTTGAATATTCCTATATCCCTGAATCTGCTCAGATCAATGAATCATATTTTCCTCTTCTTAGCCCTTGTCATCTCTATAAACTTCCATACTCTTTTACTCGCAGTATTCGCACTCTTGTTTCCACCAAAAGACCACATCCAAAAGAATATATCCAGTCTCCAGATTGGATCAGTGTTCCCTTCGGGCTACCACAGCTGAATAATATGTCACTCTGAAAATTCCCCCAGAGTTGATTTCCAACTGGAAAAGAAAAGGTTATACTCATCTCCATATCAGAGGAGTCAGACTAATCCCAACTTTACATGGTAGGAAAGGACTGCAGCCAGACTTGCTATGTTGGATACTAGGTTCACATATTACCAAGATGTTGTTATTGGTACTGTCTTAACCACTCTTCATGCTGGAAGTGTTTTACTCACTTTCTATCCAAATTTCAACATTTCTCTTCAAGACCCTAATCTTTCCACTGCCTTGCAAGTCCAAGTGCAAATTCAAAGTGCAGCGCAAATCTCTTCTGCCAAAATCACAACTCTTCACCATCAATTGGTCTATAGGCTTCAGAACCATGCCTTAGATCTTCCCACACCTGAACACCACTATGACGCCCTTATGGTGTTAGCAGAATCAGACCAGATACCTACCATCATCCAAATTCCAAGACAGATCTCTCGACATGAACTCATAAAACTCATGCCCTTAGAATGGATTTCCAATTATGAAAAGTTCCACACCAATACTTCTCATATCCAAACTACATAGAGTATGTTTGAGAGAAGATATGATGGAACTGTCCGAATGACATTTCGGCCTCCACCAACAACACCAGAGGAGCCTCCATGGCTCTCATTCACTTATTCTGCAATGGTTACCGTTGTTCAGACAGCTCAAGAAACGCTGCCAATTACAGGATTCAATTTAGAAGGATATCTTGTCTACCCTGCCAAACTTCATGGCCATTTTCTCTGGGCTACCCCGGGATCAGGAAATTGTGACCCAGATTGTCCATGTTGGGATTATTGGGAGGAAGATGATATTGACTAACAACGGAGAAGAAAACCAAAAAAGAAAAAACCTAAAACTCCGTGTTCACACCACCAATCTAAACCACCTCATAATCCTCCACCACCACCAGCTCTTTTACCCATCTATCAAAAAGAACTTAAATGGATTACAAAAAATTGCAAAACTGAAATCCTATCCAATATTCAGCATTCCACACCACCCATACAACCTATGGCTTCTATGATGTTCTCATCCACCTTACAGGATTATTCCTCCACTTTTCATGTTCTAGAAACTCATACTGATCCACAACGAAAAGTCATAACCAAACTCTTTATTCCTTCAGCCATAACTCCCACAGGCCACTTAGAAGACCCAAAACCTTTTGAAGCTGTTCTCAACTGGCAAACACAAAATGCCAGAGCTCAAAATGAAACCTTGGTTGATATCCATAAAAAGGTTAATCATATCAGTTTACGAACCGATTATATTGAGTCTAAAATGGATTTGATCACTTCCCAGATGTAGCAAATTTACCAAAATCTTCAATCTAGAATCTCTCAATTAGATTCGGAACTAAGAGCCATGCTGAGCCATAGCTACTATGGCCTAAAATTTGTTCAAAAAGAAAAGGAAATATGAAAGCTGAGAACAGAACTCGAACAGATAGAGTTGGAAAGGCAAAGGCCAATCTTATTTACCACCTCTCCACCGTTACCTACTATCAGCCCAGCCTCCATCCTTTTGCACCTATACTTTCTCCAATCAAGCCCCAAGACCCGTCCAAATTATTTGGTATGACACATACTTTGTTTAGAAATATCCTATGCCAAAACCATCTAGAATCACCTCTCATCCTCGTTCACGACCCGATAAACAACCTTTCCATCCACCTTTGACCATCACAGAACCGCATCCACCTATCTATACCTAACTTCCTCCTCAACCAACACCAACTCAGGCCAAAGATAAATCACCCATGCAACAATATAGTGCACAAATAATCCCAGACCCATCCGATACAGACCAAACTTCTGATTCAAATCCAGCCGTTTCAGCCGATTCATCTGAATCTGAAATAGACTCTTCCCTCGACTCTTCTATCTCCTCTAGTGATTCTGAAAAATCTTATGCTGATATTACTAGAATCCTTATGGCCCAACCTGAAGACACTAAGCCTGCTTAATCCTCAAAAACTGACCCATTCTTTGAAATACCCTCAGATATTGAGGAAGATCAACCCGAAGCATCCTCAGCTCCAAACCGGCCTGCTCAATCCCAAAATGATCATAAACCTTCAAATGGTCTCTGGTTCACTTTTGATGATATCCCTGCAGTTAAATGGAGAGATCGATTATCCGAAATGGCTGCTTGGACAGATCCCCAAATGTTGAGAGCAAATGCTACTACAACATCCGTCCTTAAAGAACTTGCTACCCGTTTTATCGGATCTTTAAGAGATTGGTTTGATACTTTAGGAGAGTACCGACAATTACAGTTTGTGCAACTACCTAATGTCTCAACTGCTCTTACTATCATTCACGAACAATTAATCGAAAAATCAGCAGCAACCCTAAACATAGCTTTATCCATTATAAAGCTAGCACCTTTAATAATTAATTTTTGTTCCATACCATCTAGATCTCAAATAACCAATAAAACCAAAACTGGTGTCATACTACTAGCATATCATGTCATTTTTATCTGCGAAAGAGCAAAGAAGTTCAAAAGAAGATTTTATCATGCCAAGCTTAGCTTCTCCGCAAAAGACATATACCGGAGAACCCATGAAATGGCAGCCTTCTGTGGATAGGTGGATACTCATGAGAGGATTATAGCCCAAGCATAACATTATACAATTATAGCTCAAAAGCATCTTGTCCGTGAGGAACTACTTATTCCTCCATTACAAATAAAAATTGATAATCCAAAGAAACGTGAAGAATATTTGGAGGCACTAATTGAAATCAATGACATGCCATCGTCAGGAGATGGATTAGAAGCTATGAGTCATTGATCTGTGGATGAGGATATAGCCGAATCTGTTGACAAAATGATAGATAGTAGGGGTGGGCATGTTTTAACCGAACCAATCCAAACCGATCCAAACCGACCATTTGGATCGGTTTGGATCGGTTTCATTAGTAAAAACACTGGTTTCAGTTTATTAGATTGCAAACCGACATCACTCGGTTTGAATTTTGGTTTGGAAGGATTCCAAATGGATTCAAACCGATCCAATCCAAAATTTAAAAAGTTTTAAGATATATGATGTGTCAATTTAGTATTGAATTATTAACAAAGGAAATGTATACTTTCATACACAATAGCATACCTCTTACTATAAAAACAAAAACACAAACCTAATTTTCCAACACTCACAGCTGCCTCCGCCTCCACCTCCAGTGCTTCCTAATTCCTATCATTCTCAACTCTCTCAATCTCAATCGCTCATTCTCAAGTCTCCTGAGGTATGCTTTGATTTTATTTTTCTTGCTAAGATTTTATTTCATTTTAGTCAAAAGTTAAAATGGATTTTGGAATAATTGATGATAATTTATTTGATTAATTAATTCCATAACTAATTTTTTCATCTTTATTAATTATAGAAGCTCTCACCTCCTGTCGTTCCCAACTCTCTCAATCTCAATTGCTTATTCTCAAGTCTCATTGTAATAATTTCACAAATCGAAACCTGAGCCCTGAGGCATGTTTTGGTTTTATTTTTCTTGCTACGGTTTTATTTCATTTTAGTGAAAGCTAAAATGGATTTTGGTATAATTGATGATAATTTATTTGATTATTTTTCTAACTAATTATATTTGTCATTTTATGCAGATTTTGACAAATGAAAAGCAATTGGGCCATAAGTTTTGACGACAAGATGCACAATATTTTGATTGTCAAATGTTGTTCAAGTTTATTTTAATTTTGTGAGTTTGTTTTGATTGAACATGGGGAGAACTTCTTTATTAGAATGTATTCTGTTGTCAACGAATTTTGTGAGTTCGTTTTGATTGAACATGGGGAGAATTTCTTTATTAGAATGTATTCTGTTGTGAACAAATATAAAAACAGTATCAATTTGGATGACAGACACAAAAAATAACAAATAATTTAAATGCAACAATATAAAAGAAGTGGACATTTTGCTAATAAGCTCAAACCGAAGATCCAAACTGATCCAGTCGATTTGGATTGGTTCGGTTTACAAAAACTTTATGTCCATATCAAACCGATAAGTTTGGATCAGTTTGATAATATGTCTCAAACCGATCCAAACTGAATTTGCCCACCCCTAATGGATAGATAGGAGGCACCAACAAAAATAAATTAGTCAGAGATAGCCAGCTAACATTAGTCAAAAGTAAAAGTTGTGAGAGTCACGTGTTTTCACTGATGACTTTCCTTTACTTATTCCTTCACTACAAATAAAAATTGATAATCCAAAGAAACGTGAAGAATATTTGGAGGTGCTAATCGAGATCAATGACATGCCATCATAAGGAGATGGATTCGAAGCTATGAGTCATCAATCTCTGGATAAGGATATAGCCAAAGCTATTGACAAAATGATGGACAGATAGGAGACACCAACAAAAATAAATTAGTCAGAAATAACCAGCTAACATTGCTAACTACCCGGTAAGGGAAAAACTGTTTAGGCATCTTTTTCTTTTTGTCTTTTGTTTTCTATAGTAATTCAGCATAGAAAATAGTAGCTAGCCACTATTTATTGATACTGAATCTCTACAAAGTAATAATAGCCAGTCAGTCTTTTACTTTTCACCTTTTTAATTAATTATTGGCTTTTCGCCACATTTAAATTGTAACTTTAAATTTTTGTCGTTTGTACATAGAGTCATAAATTATGTCAATAATTGTCACAAGTCCTTAGTTGGATATATAGGACTCAAAGTCAAGTATAAAGTGTGGTGAGACGAAGTGAGACAAGGGCAATGGTAGAGTCAAATACTTTGTACTCTAAAAAAAAAAATCAATAAAAGTCTCTTATCCTTTAGATAGCAACTAGCAAGTTTATCAAGTAAGTAGTTTAATTTCTTTTGTTTTTATTTATTTAGCTTTCGGGTTAAAAAGTCTAGCCTTGTTAACAAAAGTATAAATTATATTTAAAACATTCACAAAAGGCGGTCTTTGTTATCATCAGGAGAAAAGAATGTGGAGGAAAAGTTTTTGAAAATCAAGGTTTTTGTTTTTTGACAAAAATAATAAGAACCTAGCAAAAGTTTTTGCAAATTTTCTGAAAGCTTCTTTTTAAACACAGTCTCTGTTGGCCCGTTTAGCCGTTAATGTGTTGAAACAACATTTTTGGGCGTAAGTCAAGAATTAAAAGTGTTTTTACTAGCATGTTTTCAAAAGTATTTAAAAATAAATTTTGAAAGGCCAATTTTTGCCAAAATAGGTTTTGCATTTTTCATAAATCTTTTTGGGAATTCTCTATATACAGGAGGGAAACTAACGATGTATATTCTGATGGTTAACCTGAATGAGGATTAGATCAGTTTGCATTGCTGGTATAACAAACCACATACAAGCCTAAGAAGAAATAAGTTAAATTTGCCACTAGCATTTTTTAACTTAATCATTGACCTTTGTGAATGCTAAGAAGTCTGTAGCATAGTCATATATAACTCAAACCTCTCCTTTCCCTATATTAGGTAGAAACAGTACTCTACAAAGTGTGTGGATGCCAACTAGTTAAACTCGGTAAGATTGCTTGGGTTGTTATAAGAACTCTTAAGGTTTGAACCCTTTTCACATGGTGAGAAGGGGATTTTGTTGCCAGTCACGCTATCCTAAAAAATAATGACTCCTCATAGTTTTAACATTTATCATAGGTTGCGGCCTCATGGTTGAAGGTACCCAAGAGAAAAGAATTACCAAGAAACAACAGGCATACAAAAATATATCCAAGATAAAATACCTAACAGTGGTACAATCATTGAATCTAAAACATACCTCTTTGCTATGAGAGAAGTGCACAAGTGAACTTATCATTAACAAGTTGGTTAACTGCATCTCTGAACTTGTAGTAATCATCTCGTTTGTTGTAAACATGATGAGAAATTCGAGCATATCCTGTAATAGGGTTAACCATCCCATCACCCGGTTCCCTATAATAGATACGTACGTCAACAGAAAAATTATTCCTCAAGTGGGTACTCAACTTTAAAGCAATAGGATCACTAGAAATGCCCAAACTAGCAGGCAACCCAACCATGATCATGCTTGAACACATCTCCGGAGGAGACCCAAGATGGGTTCCCCATGCTTTTGCCAACATTTTCCCCATCTCAACAACAGCTTTGTGATTCCTCTTCTTGATTCCTTCAATTCCCCCTTCAAATCTGTTAACAAACTCCAAAGCTTGAGGAATAACCAATTGGGCACTATAATCCCTAGTTCCAATCCAAGCACTCTCTATGGGCAACCCATTTCCATACTCATGAGACACCACAGGGTGATGCAAATCATTAACTTCACTTGATTTCCTACAATAAAAAATCGCTGCCGCAGGTGGGCAAAAGAACCACTTGTTCAAAGTACTAGTATAAAAATCAGCCCCCATTTCTTTCACGTCAAAATCAACACACCCAATCCCATGTGCACCATCAACAAATACTTTATCGACACCCTCTTCCCGACAAACCTTGATCAATTCTTTGACAGGAATCAGAACACTAGGAATAGATGTCACGTGATCAATCATAGCCAATCTGACTTTCCTACCATTGGTTTTCCCTCTTTCTAAAGCTTTCCGAAATTCACTGACAATCTCACTAACAGAATTAATAGGAAATGGTAACTGAACTTCAATAACATGCCCGCCTGCACGTGTAATATAAGCTTCCAGAGATTTTTTCACAGCGCCATAAGCATATTGAAGCGCAACAGCAGCATCACCTTTGTTAAACTTCCCTTGTAAAAATTCCCAAGCAACACTCTGCAACACAATGGCTATAGCAGTCGTGGCATTATCAACAATTGATATTTCATCAATATGGTCAGCATTGACCAATTCTTTGATCGCAAGTCTAGACTTGAAAATCCCATCTTTCAGCCTATTGAAGTAAAAGTCATCAGGTTGTTTGAGGAACTCAAGTTGCCACTTCTGCTGAGCTGACAAAACACTCTTGGGGCAACAACCAAAGCTTCCATTATTGATTCTAGCTTTGTTTTGGGCATGGTGTGAGAATTCAGATAGGAGTTCGGTGTCTGAAATTAAAGTTGGTGAAAGTTCAGGCTTTTCGGGCAAGTGGGTATTGCATATTTCAGTATCAGCTCCATTAGTATCCATGTTGTGGTTGCTGTGATTATAAGAAGGACGTGGAAGAAACATGGGCTTTTGATATAGGTTGCAATTTATAAATGAGGGATTACAAAAATCAATCAAAACTATACTACTATTTAAATATGCAAATCAATGATAATCTAGATACACGTAACCTGTCCATAAATCATCTGGGATATCCTTAGATATATTCTTCTACTATCTCATAGTCTAAATATATTTATCAGTCACTAATTTTGAAAAGATATCCAATTATGTAATTGGAAGGGAAAATTTGAGTCTCACAGGCGTTGGAACTTAAATTTGTGCCTTGAAATCGAGAGCACAAATTTATTACTATCGTGACAAAGGCTCAATGACTAACGACTAATTAACATATTTGGTTAATTTTTGGGATAGCACTAAAGATTTAAAGTTCAAACCTTACTTAAATGATAAAAAGCATATTGGATTTGTCATCAAGCAATATTGTAATTATTAACTTTTTTAGTAAAAACACTAAAAAGTAATAATAAAAAGTCTAAATTGAGAGATTAGAAGCGGCTTTCTTAGAACGCAGATCTTGAATTCAAACTTTATTAGGTGCATAAATTAAATAAAAAAAGTACATCAATATATGTGTGAGTTAATAATAACAAAAAGATAATAATTTTTTTTAAATATAGTCATATATGATGTCATAAAATCCTTATATAGTATACAGGCGGATAATGTTTTCTCAAATATAGTTATATCTGGTGTCCTAAAAACCATATATAATATATAAGCGAGAAATATCTAAGGACAAAAATTCTCATTTACGACCTAAAATCCATATATAATATAAGAGCGAATAATATTTTATTTTTCAAATATAGTCATATCTAGTGTCCTAAAAACCATATATAATATATAAGTGAGATCTATCCAAGGACAAAAATTGTTGTACACGTCCTAAAAGCCATATATAATATGAGTGATAATAGTTTTTTAAATATAGTCATATCTGGTGTCCTAAAAACCGTATATAATATATGAGCGAGAGATATCCATGGAAATAAACTATGGTACACAACCTAAAATACATATATAATATAGGAGCGAATAATTTTTTTTTCAAATATAGGCATACTTGATATTTTAAAAACCATATATAATATATGAGGGACAGATGTCCAAGTACAAAAATAGTCGTAAATGGCATAAAAACCATATATAATGACATGAGCGTCCCGGATCCATCTGTTATACCTGAGGCGAATCATGTGATCTAACATCTAAAACTCATAACATAAACTTAATTTATCAAACATATAAAACTGGCCTCGAGCCTCTACTATAAACATATAATACAATATGTGCCCATCCAAAGGAACTTGCACACTTCTTATGTCACTATATATATACGTGCTCAAAATGCAAGTCATGCAACAATATGTGTCGTGGCCCAACCTCCAAATGATTAGAAACTTAACTACACAAAATCCTGTGAAACTTGGGAGAAATGGGGTAAATAGAAAATTAGTGAGCTTGTGTCTTAGTGTATATGTGTGTGTGTGTGTGTGTGTGTGAGTAAAGCATGTATTAGTGCTTATACAGAATCATATGACATATCTCCACATTGAACATAATGCATAAGCAAACATGAAATATCATATGTACATACTTGACAAACTGCACCAAAGAGTAACTAGGGGAATATTATACTCGCTGGGATCATTATCGCACTAGCAAAGCAGAGGAAAAACCTGTCAATACCTAACGAAATTTAACTACATCATACGTATAGAGTAATCTAAATCTTAATACGCATGTGCAGAGTTTATGGGGAAGGGTACACATATGATGACTCGCAATCATATCTCATGGCTCAATCAATGATATAATGTGCATACATATAATCATAACATAATACTAATTCATACTATCAAGTATAAATGCTTTACAACATACATAATAGTAATAATAGTATCTACTCATAGATCTTTTTTCACTCTAGGGTTCATAGGGCTCCTGTGGATTCAAAAATGAACAATTAGATGATGCATATAATGAAACCTGTAACATAATTACTTAAATTTCATAAATTTATTACCCACTAATTCATTGGATATAAATCTAATTTCCTATAACTTTTACACTTTCGCTTTCCTTTTCCATTTCTTTCTCACTCTCGGTTTTCAATTTTTATTTTGTTTTATTTCTTTTCTTTCCATTTTCTTCTCTTCTTGCTTTTTCTCTTAGTTTCTTTCTTCGCTTTTCTATTTCTCTTCCTTTTTCCTTTTGTTTGCTCTCGACTTTGGATTCTCCAAATTAAGACAAATGAAGCAGCTTCAAATTTATTTCGACTTTATGTACCGCACAGAATGATGCAACTAGGAGGACGTAAACAGGGGGTGGCCAAGTGAATGAAGCAGGCAGGTGTGTAATCGGTGAAGCAAGCATGTGAATTTGATGAAGCATGCAGGTGACATGATGAAGTATGCATGTGTTGCTTAAATAAAACAAGCAGCCCACTGCTTTTTAACTACTAAGTCATGGGTAGCTTCTTAAGTCACGTGCAGGTGAATTACTTATAATATATGAACGGACAATGTTTTTTTTTTTTCAATATAGTCATATTTGGTGTCTTAAAAGCTATCTATAATTAATGAGCGGATACACACACACACACACACACATATATATATATATATATATATATGTATGTATATATTTCTTTAATGTGGTCATATCTAGTGCCCTAAAAAGTGTATATCATATATGAGCAATAGATATCCAAAGAAATAAATTCTCGTACACGACCTAAAATCCATATATAATATATGAGCGGATAATGTTTTTTTAAAATATAGTCATATCGGGTGTTCAAAAAACCATATATATATAATATATGAGCGAGAGATATCCAAGAGAATAAATTCTTGTACATGACCTAAAACCCATATATAATATATGAGCGGATAATGTTTTTTCAAATATAGTCATATATAGCGTCCTAAAAACCATATATAATATAAGAGAGAGATATTTATATATGGTTTTTAGGACGCCATATATGACTATATTAGAGAGAATATCCGTTTGTGGACAAAGTGACACTGCACAAACCTACTCCTGCGCATCTAGTGGTAATAAGGTCACTGCTCAATAAAGCGTAAGGAGTATTAATAGAGCATTTAGGAAAGCAACGTGCAACGTCCATGTGCTAGCTAATCACAACTTTCCCCTAACATAAGCAGCTTTATTCTGAGGTTCACATCCAGGAATACAGAGGCGAACAAACAGCGCGGTGGTTGAGCTCACAGAAACAGCACCGCAGGCTGCCCATCGAGGACTTGTACGAACAGTAACTCTAGGACCTGCTAGGGCATAGAGTCGTAAATATTTTCTGTTTGCATTAGATTGAGTGTATGCAAATTTTGAAACCACTGAAAAGGACAAAAGAAAGTCATTTTGCTGTTTCAATTTAATTACAGGGGATAAAATTGCAGAAAAAGGCAAAAAGATGAAAAGTAACGGATGCATTTTAACATAAGACAAACTTAGGGAAGGAAGGAAGTCAGTCGTTTCTTGTTACATTTACAGTTACAAAAACTAAAATAAGCGTGCTTATACACAGAGAGCCTTCTTAATGATGATTAGCAACATTTACAATCACATTAATTTGACAGCAAACTGATGCTTATACAAACAACAATTGTTCTTCTTCATCCATGATACATTCTATTTAGAAAAACAAAAAGCTTAAAACAGTAGGATAATGCCTGGCCACTTATTAATACAGTAGCGATATGCTCACAAAAACGAGCACAAAGGTTTGCACAAAACGGTGTGTTTTGTGCAACCTTTAAAAGACTCCCCATAATTTCACAAGACACGCGCACCAAACAAGACACACGCACGTTACATTTCATTCTCCCTTCACTGCAACAGCTCGGTTTTCATTCTAAAAGGCTCCTTTCATTGCAACAAAAATGCAGCAGCTTTGTTCTCCACGCAGCAACAGCTTCATTCTCGGTTGTCCTCACTCTCTCAGCTCGGTTTTCTCTCATTCTTGGTGGCTTCATTCTCCCTCACTCTCTCGGCATCGATCTCCCTCAATCTCTCGATCTCAACAGTATTATTTTACCCCATTTCGTGTACTTCACCTAACCTAACGTGGAACCTTAATTTTTGTTATATTTGCCGAATTTTGTGAGCCTTTGAGCAATTAGGTTATGTTTAGTTCTTGATTTGTTCTATTTAAATTTTACAGAGCATATATTGCAATTTCCGATTAATGTTGATTGTGTTGTTCAATTTATTGCTTTAATTTATAATTAATTGAAGATTAATTATTTTGCCCCATTTCGGGTACTTCACCTAGCCTAACGTGGAACCTTAATTTTTGTCATATTTGCCGAATTTTGTGAGCCTTTGAGTAATTACGTTCTGTTTAGTTCTTCATGGTTTTGCAGCTGAAAATGCTTTGGTTGGGAATGGGGAAATGTTCAGCTTTTTGTGGCATTGAAGCCGTGATTTTGGCTTTTAAATATGTTTTTTTTCCAACAGAAAATGGTTTGGTTGGGAAGGGGGAAATGTTCAGCTTACTGTGGCATTGCAGCCGTGATTTTGGCGTGCATATGTTTATTTCCAGCTGAAAATGGTTTGGTTGGGAAGAGGGAAATGTTCAGCTTTCTGTGACATTGAAGCCGTGATTTTAGCATGCATATGTTTATTTGCAGCTGAAAATGGTTTGGTTGAGGTTCCCTGTCCATTGAAATTAGTTCAAACTTTTCCTTGTGAACAGAAAGCTATATACAATTTAATGCAAAGTTGCAAATAACAAAAAATAATATTTCAACCATAAACGTAATTTTCATTGCAAATAAGAGAAGTTAATACATTAGTTGAATGTACAATTAAATACAATACATATTAAAATACATATAATTATTTGTGGACATATTTTACAATAATCTCGCTAATATTTCGATCTTCCACCCCTCGACACACAGTATATTCACTGTTCTTCCGATCGTCGTCCCATTCAAATGCCCCACACCCTTTGCACTTCCAAAACTTACGATTCGAATTCTCTCTTGTGCGCGAAGTTCGTAAGATCTTATCATTGCAGCACTTTTCACAAGTTTTTATGTGTGGATTTGGAACTTCACTCATGCTAGAGGACATTGTGATAGAAATATCCAACCAATTTAAGCAACTGACAAGGAGAAAAAAAAAAAGCCGTATTAGTTAGTGAGCATTAAGCAACTGGACAGGGAAAACAATATAGGACACACCGGCTACTAATCAATTCCATAAGAAAAAACAGCCACAACAATGTCTCTCAAGGTTTTTGTCGACTATCTCCTGCAAACTTAATATCTATCTAATAATGTTTGTCAATCACATCTGAATATTTTTTATTTGCTGAACTAATGACAAACAATATCACCGCCTCACATTGTTCAAATAATTTGCAACATCACTTGCATGAATCTGTTTTTTAAGCTCAAGTTTACATTATTTAGACTAGTGAATAGCATGAAAAAAGCAAGATAGTAGCTCAAGTTTACACAAATCTATTGTTTTACCTTCCTTTCACATTGAATTCTGAGTCGAGGAGAAGAAATCCATTTCCCTCAGCATTTCCATCCTTATCTCCAAGGCATGACACCAGGATATCACCAGAAGCAAGGCAATGAGCCGTGTGAGGATAAGATAATCATGTCTTCCGTACAAAATCTGCAGGCTCAACAACTTTATGCAAAGAGGGAGCCCTTGGATTCTTTTTTCTGTCAACTACGTATATACGACCAGATCTGAAAGTAACAACGATAATTTATTTAAATTCTTTTTCAATTCGTTCAAAATCCAAAGCTAATATCAATACAACCCAAAATCACTATACCCTCAACAATAACCATTCAAAATCCAAGTGGCCGAAATGGGGCAAAATAATAAATTTTCAATTAATTACAAATTAAACCAATGAATTGAACACCGACCTTAACAATGTTAAGCAGATTATGTTGGGGGAGAGAGAGCAATGCAACTGAGATCGAGAGAATGTGGGAGAACGGAGCCAAGAGAGTGAGGGAGAGTGAGGCAGCGAGATGCTTCAAGCGAGAGACAGAGAGAGTTGTCACTGTTGCGGCGTGGTGAGGGAGAAAGAAGTTGAGACCGACCTTACATGGAGACAGGAGAGAGAGACCGGAAAATATTGTTGTGGTAAGGGAGAAATGAGGGAGACGCGAGTGAGATCTCTGCTGGAATTTCAGGCATGCGTGTGCGTGGTGTTGCTTGCACGTACGAATTGGGTTTTATATTTTGCACAAAACAGTTCGTTTTGTGCAAAGCTTTGTGCACTCATTTGTAAGAACATCATTTTCCCTTATTAATATATTGAATCCTTGTGGCATTGGCATACACTTCACTATTTTGTCAAAGCAGAGATGATATCATGTTCTCTAATCTTTGATTATAATTTTTTTTCCCTTTTAAAGACGATAAGAAATCTTACCAGTAAACATTAACCATTACTTTTATTATTACTCGAACTTAGCTAATTGTATCACCAGCCATGTTACACTTAAGAGACAATTTGTGACTTAAACTAAATAAAATATGACAAACGAAAAAATTTTATGCATAAAAAATGGCCAATAATTTAAGGAAAAAATTTGTACAATACAAAGACTCTAATTGACATAGGGTCGGTTTGGGATTTTACTTTTGAGAAGTTTAAAAGTGATTTTGAAAAATTAAAATTTAATTTGGCATTTGGTAAATCCTTTTAGAAATCATTTTTGACAAAATCATCTCCTTTCTACATCAAATTTTTGAAAAGTAGGAAAAGATTAGGGCCTGTTTGGTACCGTTTTCAAATCTTTATTTTCGTTTTTGTTTTATAAATACAATTGAAAACACGTTTGGTGGGCTAAACTCAGAAATAAATTATAAAACAAAAAATTCGGATTCAATTTTCTAGTTGTAAAGTTGAGAACGTGTTTAATGTGTTTTCAAATGAATTTACAGTTCACACTAAAGAACAAACTACAAAACAAATCTCAAACGACTCTGGCTCGTATTCTCTTCATCAACAGCTCCCAAAGTCCCCGATCTAAACTCTTCGCACTCATCATCACTCTGTTCTTCCTCTTTCTCTAGATCTACAACACATATCTCTCTCTCTAACTCGATTTGCCAGTCCGTTGCTGCTGCTGCTGCTCGATCTCAGCTGTTGCAGCTGTTGTCTTCACTTGGTATTTGCTCCAGCTACTTCCAGTCCATTGCTGCTGCTGCTGCTCTTCCAGTCCATTGCTGCTGCTGCTAGATCTCGGTTGTTGCAGCTGATTTCTTCACTTGCTCTTTGCTCCAGCTACGCGTGCTTCTGCAATCTGCTCTTCCACTCGCTTGCTGCAACCACGTACTGGTATATTTCTTTCTTTTTTTCTATTTGGTTGAATTTTGAGTGTAATTCGAATTTGTTTAGCTTGGACCCATATCATGTTCAATTCGGCAAATTGGATGTTGCTATGTTCAATTAGTTTTCTAGCCAAATTAATTGGGTGTAGTTTTTTATTATCTTGTGTATTGGTGTTTGCTCTGGTTTTATTTCGTTGGATGTACCCATCTTTGATAATGGACAATATATCCAGTAATTGAAGCCTAGCACTTATTATCCATGGAGCAAGTTACTTCGACTAGCTTATTGAGCCTTATCTTTATTTCATATTTGAAATTGAAATTCATTTGGCAATTGCCTAATGTTGTGGGCCCAAGTGTAGCCCCACAGAAAGATTCAAGAGGCCAACAAAGGGACTGATCAGTCGATAATTGGGAGAAAATTAACTACAGCTTCATGGAAAAATCAGAAATTCTTTTAAGATGTTATTGAATTATTTTGAGTTGTTGGAATTTTTGCTTTATAGAACTTGATAGGTATAGATATTCAGAGACTTGTTTGTGAAATACAAGATTTTGTATTGGAAGGTTGCACCCAACATATACAATTGAACTTGGTGTAACTTTCTGGTGAATTTTGGCAGCTTCCAGTCCTTCTGAGTTTGAATTTCCTCTTGAATATATCGATCTGCATTTTATTGACATTTTTTGCAAGCAATTACTTTGATTTCTTTTATTCATTTTATGAAGTTGTGATTATTAGAATTTGGGATAGGGCTTGTAATAAGGTTTGGACTGTCAAATTTGGAATAACATTGCACATTTGAAAGCTGTCTTTTTCTACACAAACATGCCGACATACACATACACACCATGATCTTTCGAGTAACATTCATTTTGTAATCTATGACATGTTGCTGAAATTACTTTCATATTATGTTGAATTTGATTAATATTTGATATGTGTTATTTTTTTTTTAATTTTTCAAGATATGGATCCACATGATGTTGATGTTGAGGATAAGGCCGATTGGTACAAGAGATGGAATTAAAAAACAAGTGTCGCAGAGATGAATGCTACAAGAGATGGAATTGCAGCTTTTATGTGGCATGATTATATACGTAATGCATAATGTGTATCATGTAGTTTTTTTATAATTATTTTGTTTAAATCATGTGTTGTAATATATATCTTAATTATATGGTGTAAAAACAATGACAATGTCAAACTTTTTTTTAATTAATGTTAATTCTTAAACTTTATTATCATGTAATTTTTTTATATTAAATTTGGTTAAATTATTTTGTTGTATTTGTGTGTATTAACTAAATAATTATTTTATGACTATAAATATAATGTAAATGATTAGTAAAAACTGTTTTCGAAAAAAGCATTACCAAACGCATATTCTCTGTTTTTATCATTTTCAACTGTGTCTACCAAACACATATTACTGTTTTCAGTTTTAAAATATAGGATACAGAAAATGATACCAGATGCATATTTAAATTCGAAATACAGCAACTGCAAAACACCATTTTCATTTTCGTTTTTATTCTCAGAAAATACAAATTCAAAAACAATACCAAACGGACCCTTAACTTTTCAGAATCTAATTTTGGGAATCACTATTATACTTAATACAATTCCATAAATATCCTCATATATGTTATAAAAATTCAAAATTATCCTGTTTAATTAGAAAATAAAATGATTGATTTTAAAGAGATTACTATTATAACTGATTATATTGAGATGACTAAATAAAAAATAAAATTAATAATATAAAAAATTATTTTAATTGTTAATTATTATATGCACACAATAAAAGAAATGTTTTATATATATGTTTAAATAAATTATATTCACTATTACGTTTAATTTTGAGTCAATTATATTCTTACAACAGTTTAACAGTAAGATTTACCGAACACATATGACTACTTTTAAAATTTACATCACTTTTAAATATAAATTTTACCAAATATTTAACATTCTCTTCATAGTCGATTATTGTACAACGGTTTAAAAGTAAGATTTACCAAACACATATGACTACTTTTAAAATTCATAGCACTTTTAAATATAAATTTTACTAAATATTTCATGGCACCCATGGCCATACCACAGCAGAGTGTAGAGATCTCAAGACCCAGGTCGAAGATTTGGTGAGAAATCGGTACCTGGTTAATTTTAAGAATTAAAAGTCAACTAACAACATAAAATGATCATGGTAATAATGAATTAATAATAACAGATGGATCAAGCGATTTCAATGCTTCAAAATACGGGTCATGATGATAATTAAGCCAAGTTTCTTCTATACAAGAAGTGGCTGTTGATGCGAGATTCCGGTTCTCCTCGTTCTACGATCAGGATCTCTGCTCGATCAACTTCGTCACGACCAGGAGGTCTCCTCGCCAGGCTTCTTCCCCGGAGGTCCCTGCGTACACAGATAAGTCAGAGTACGCCGGTTGTTTTCCCGGCGCAAACCCTCCGACGCTCAAGTCAGATATGAAGGTTCGGGAAAAGCTTGCCACAGGTCTTATGGCGTTTCTTGTGGTTTTCTCCCCTTTTCTCAAGAATGCCAACTCTTTTACCTTCGTTGGCTACCTTTTTATAGGCTTCCTCTGAATCTCAGTCTTCCGCTCTTTTCGAGACGGTATGGGACTCCAACTGCTGCGTTATGGGCAAAACATGGGATCTAGCGTGTTACGCCACGGTTCAGGGGAAAGCGTGGCTGCCACGGCTCTATGAGACCTTGCGTGTTACGCCACGGTTCTGGGGAAAGTGTGGCTGTCATGGCTCCGTGAGATCTTGCGTGTTACGTCGCGGTTCTGGGGAAAGCGTGGCTGTTGTGCCTAGATTCTCGTGCTGGAGAGCACGTCTTGCCAACTGCCGTCGACCGGGTCTCCTCGCCTCTCGATCTCTAGCCGGAATGGCCTCATGCCTTTTATAGGAATTGGCCTCGCGGACGACAACATCGTGGACGAGCAGGATGTTTCTGCTCCTGTCCTTCCACGCGCCAGGCTTTAACGGAAAACACCGGTGCGCAGAACTCCGCCATCAGATGTCTGCTCGTCATTCCTGGTCCCTTCGACGCATTTGTCCCAAACAGTATCCTTCCCAAACACCGGTCCCCCAGTTTCTGGTGTTGGGTAATGTAGTGGACCAGCAGTAGAAACTCGATAGTACTCGCTCGCGTGGGTTTGGAAAAGGCTGCCAGGAGTCATGTCGCATTTAATTGCGGACGAGGTGACGTGGCAGAAATCCCCCCCTCCATTTGAATTTCAAACCGACGGTTACGGGATTCTTGGAATATGCGTCATTAAATGCTGGCAGCCCAAGAGTTTGCTTCTCAGTAAGGAAACCCAAAATCTTCAAACACGAACTCGTCATTTTCTCCATTCTTGTCTCTCCGGCGAATGAACCTCGGCGCCAAAGCTGTCATCCCTGTCCCTCTCTGACCGAGTCCCTGCTTCAGGTATTTCTTCTATTTTTTTTTTCGGTATTGGTTAGTTGTAGGTAATTTCCTTTCTCTCTGCTTTGCTTGAGGTTGTAGTTGGCGGTGGTGTTTTGGTTAGAACTTAGGATATGTCGAAGGGTAAGGAGAAGGTCGTTGAGGTTGGTGACGACGAACTAGGTTTTTTGCCTAGTCTGCCCGCTGATTTTGCTTTTGATCCCGGGATCCCCTTAGAGCCCATTAGGTCTAGTGTTGGTACTAGCGCTAGGAGGATGTCTCCCCAAACAACCTCCTCGAGCGACAGTAGCGATGAAGAAGGATCTTCTGGATCGGAGAACACCTTGAGTGAGGGTCAAGGGGATGATTCTAGTGAGGCGTCCCCATCAGGAGCATCACGACCAGAAGAACGGGGTACAGTAGGGGGTAGAGCCTTGTCGCGTGATTATGCCATTGATTACATGTCGTGTACGACCACGTTTGACGAGCTCAATGACCTCCGACTTAGGTATAGTATTCCTGGTGAGATACCTCTTAGGATCCCAGGAAAGAAGGATACACCTAGCCGGCCTCCCAGGGGATACGTTACCCTGTATCTGGAGAGCTTTAAGTATGGGCTGAGGTGTCCCTTGCAGCCTTACTTTGCCCGGATACTTAACGGGCTAAATCTGGCTCCTGGTCAGCTGAACCCCAACGGGTGGAGAGTGCTCTCTGGTCTGTTCATATTGTGGGACAGATGTTGCCAAAGCGAGCCCACGGTTGATGAGGTGAAGCACCTGTACCAGCTGAAGAGCAGCCCTAAAGATGCCGGCTGATACTACTTCCAATCTGGTACCAAGAGCAGGAAACTCATAACTGATCTTCCAACTGGTGGTGGTGGGACTTGGAAGAGGAAATTCTTTTTTGCTGGGGGTCCCTGGGGTCAAGTTGCACAAATAGACGGGAAGGATTGTCGCGTCCCACCCCGTTTCACGGTCCCAGGTTGCCTGCTCGCTTTAGATGTCTTGTATCCATAATTGTTCCTGCTGTATTGGTTTGTCTCTAACCAAGTGTCTGTTTGTGCTGTAGTTTCCTGGGGTGTTCACTTCCCGCTCCGACCTGGTCTGCTTAAACGGGTCGAGGCTGTATTGGCCAATTCCTGCTCGAGCCGAGAACTGCTATCTACATACAACTTCCTCGAGTCTCGGTTGATACTTCCTGGCCATAAGATGGAGGACGCAGTGATTGGAGCTCTGACCAGGAAACGCTCTCGGCCTCCAACAACCGATAGGGACCAGGACAAAGATGCTCCCGCTGCGAAGCGAAAGAACATCGTGCAGCAGGTTCCTCCCTTGCAGGCTCTCCCTCCTGCCTCTGCTAAAGTCGGGGAATCCAGTAGAGCGGCCACTGATCCTGCTTCCTCTTCTCCACCTGTTGTGCCTCGGTCTCGCTTACCCGACAGCCGACCAGAACACTTGGTTCCCTACCTCAATGAGTTGTCTAAACTCGTGAGCAAGAAGGACCTGGAGGGCTTTGACGGTTGTACCCTGGGCGAGCTGGTGGGAGCCATGCAGTACAGTGCTTTCCATCTCAGCTGCATGGCCACCTACTATAAGGCCAAGGTTGGCCGTTACAACAGGAAGATGAAGGAGGACATTCAATCGGCGACGACCAGAGCTGACGTTGCCGAGAAAAAGGCGGGGGAGCTAAACGTTGAGAACCTCAAGCTGATAGAGCAAGAGTCCCTTGCTCAAGCAAAAGCCATTACCCTCGAGGAGGAGCTGACCAAGGTTAAGGAGGATCTCCAAGGGCAGAGGGCTATGTATGAGGCTCAGCTCGAATCTCTCCGCGATTCCCACCGAGCTCATGTAGAGAACTTGGAGAGGGAGGCCGACAACCAGTACGACCAGGGACTTCGGCATTCGTATCGTTGTATCATGGCCGTCCTCGGGAAGCAACACCCTGATCTGAAGATGGATGACCTTGCAGCTGGTGTTGCTCAACATATGGACGAGGAGGCGGCCAAGGAAGATGCCGAGGGGTTAGAGCCGATCGTGATTGAGGAGGGTAACTCTCCTCCTCGTGCAGTCCCTGCTGATGTTGGCGAGGCGAGCACCCCCCCGGACGCGACTGGTGATACCCCTCCCGCACCCGAGGAGGTCCAGCCAACCGATGCTGCTCGGCTCACTGATCCACCATCTTTTTGATATATTTCTTCTTGTATTGTAATGAACAACGTTTATGAAATTTATCCCCTCTGTTAGCCATTAATAAAAATGTTGTTGATTACTATCTCGTGTCGTACTCATGAATTAATTTTCGTCTGAAACGCTGATCGCTTCTGTCTCGCCGTAAGACAGGCTTTGAGACTTGGTGAGGCCTTTGCGTGCCGTAGAAAACTTTCCGAATGCTTCGGAGTCTGCTCGCCTTCTCGCGAACGAGCAGATCCTGGCATGCTGGGCTTTTGTCCGGCCCTAAGACAGGCTTTGAGACTTTGTCGAGCCTTCGCATGCCTTGGGAATCTTCTTCAAACGATTTGGATTCTGCTGCCTTCTCGTGGCCGAGCAGATCCTGGCATGCTTGGCTTCTGTCTCGCCATAAGACAGGCTCTGAGACTTGGCGAGCCTTTGCATGCCTTAGGATTTTCTTCAAACGATTTGGATTCTGCTGCCTTCTCGTGGCCGAGCAGATCCTGGCATGCTTGGCTTCTGTCTCCCCATAAGACAGGCTCTGAGACTTGGCGAGCCTTTGCATGCCTTAGGATTTTCTTCAAACGATTTGGATTCTGCTGCCTTCTCGTGGCCGAGCAGATCCTGGCATGCTTGGCTTCTGTCTCGCCATAAGACAGGCTCTGAGACTGGGCGAGCCTTTGCATGCCTTAGGATTTTCTTCAAACGATTTGGATTCTGCTGCCTTCTCGTGGCCGAGCAGATCCTGGCATGCTTGGCTTCTGTCTCGCCATAAGACAGGCTCTGAGACTTGGCGAGCCTTTGCATGCCTTAGGATTTTCTTCAAACGATTTGGATTCTGCTGCCTTCTCGTGGCCGAGCAGATCCTGGCACGCTTGGCTTCTGTCTCGCCATAAGACAGGCTCTGAGACTTGGCGAGCCTTTGCATGCCTTAGGATTTTCTTCAAACGATTTGGATTCTGCTGCCTTCTCGTGGCCGAGCAGATCCTGGCATGCTTGGCTTCTGTCTCGCCATAAGACAGGCTCTGAGACTTGGCGAGCCTTTGCATGCCTTAGGATTTTCTTCAAACGATTTGGATTCTGCTGCCTTCTCGTGGCCGAGCAGATCCTGGCATGCTTGGCTTCTGTCTCGCCATAAGACAGGCTCTGAGACTTGGCGAGCCTTTGCATGCCTTAGGATTTTCTTCAAACGATTTGGATTCTGCTGCCTTCTCGTGGCCGAGCAGATCCTGGCATGCTTGGCTTCTGTCTCGCCATAAGACAGGCTCTGAGACTTGGCGAGCCTTTGCATGCCTTAGGATTTTTTTTTTTTTTTTTTTTTTCAAACGATATAAATTCGTCGACGTTACATTAATGGCAGGATTTGACTTACATGAAATTGTTCGAACATAAAACATAAAAATAAAAGATAGACAGCATGAGCAGAAATTGCTTTAAAATGTGAGCAAGTCTTACTGGAAGTATTTTCGGAGGTGTGCTGCGTTCCATGGGCGTTTCACTTCGTGGCCGTCCGCGCGAACCAGCTTGTAAGCTCCGGGCTCCGCTATCTGCTTGACTCTATACGGCCCTTCCCAATTCGGTCCCAGCACTCCTTGAGTCGAATCTTTGGTGCTCTGATTCACTCTTCTCAGTACCCAGTCTCCGACCCTGAATTGCCGTATGTTCACCTTCTGGTTATAATACTGAGCAACCCTCTGTTGGTAAGTGACCGATCGCTCGGCTGCTTGTTCCCTCCTCTCCATTAGCAGATCAAGATTCAAACATATCTGCTCGTCGTTCTCCTGTTCATTGAAATGATCTGTTCGGTGTGTGGCCGTTCCTACCTCAGCCGGCACGACCGCTTCATGTCCGAAAGCCAAAGCGAACGGTGTCTCCCCCGTTGCGGTTTTGTGGGTTGTTCTGTATGCCCATAGTACACCTGACAGCTCGTCAACCCACGCACCCTTTTTTGCTCCGAGCCTGGTTTTCAGAAGCCTCTTGACTGTCTTGTTGGCTGCTTCTACTTGTCCATTCGATTGGGGGTGAGCAGGCGAGCAATACTTCAGCTCTATCCCGAGGTTCTGGCAGAAATCCCTGAAGCTGTGATTATCGAACTGCCTGCCATTATCCGTTACCAAGGCATATGGGATCCCGTATCGACAGACCAGGTTTCTCCACACGAAGTCTGTTGTTTTCTTCTCTGTGATCCTGCTAAGGGCTTCTACCTCTATCCACTTCGTGAAGTAATCTATAGCGACTATTGCATGTGTCGCTGCTCCTCGTCCCTTCGGCAATGGGCCGATCAGATCAATTCCCCATTGAGCGAATGGCCAAGGGGAGGCCATGGAGGTGAGCTTCTCTGGTGGTTGGTTAGAGAAATTCGCAAAACTCTGGCAGCTTGCACAGCTCCTGGTCTTCCTTTGCGCATCCTGGTGCATCGTCGGCCAGAAATATCCCTGCCTTAGAACCTTGTGGGCCAGGGACCTTCCGCCAGAATGATTTCCGCAAATTCCTTCATGCACTTCCCTCAGCACGTAATCCGCGTCGTCATCGTCCAAACACCGAAGGAACGGTAATGTATATCCTCGTCGATACAGTACCCCATCGATCATCGTGTATCTCGAGGCCTGAGCTCTAATCTTCCGAGCCCGTAGCTTATCTGGTGGTAAGACCCCGTCTCTAAGGTATGAAACTATCGGGTCCCTCCACGAGCTTTTTTGTTCTATCCGCAACACCCCCAAATTTTGCTCGATACTCGGGCGAGACTTCACTTCTAGGGGGACCGACTTTGGCATTTTTGGGTCGGCGACGGCTGCCATCCTAGCCAAAATGTCTGCTCGACTATTCTGCTCCCTGGGGATTTGTATCACCTCCACTGCTTCGAACTTCCCCATCATCTGCCTGACTATCCTTAGGTATTGTTCCATCCTCTCCTCTCTTGGTTGGAATCTTTCACTGACATGATTCGCAACCAGCTGGGAATCGGTTCTGATCTTAACTTTGTCCGCTTTCACGGCCCTAGCCAATTCCAGCCCTGCTATCAGGGCTTCATATTCTGCCTGGTTATTTGTGGCTGCAAATTCCAACTTCACAGCATAAGAGATCTCCTCCCCCTCTGGGCCTTCCAGGACAATCCCTGCTCCTGAACCCCGCTCTCCTGATGACCCATCCACAGATATCTGCCATACTTGAGTTTCGTCGTTGCCTACATCTGCATCTTGCTGACCCAAGCATACTTCGGGCTCCGCGAACTCAGCTACGAAATCGGCCATCGCCTGGGCCTTTATCGCCGCGCGGGGTTTATAGTCTAAGTCGAATTCGCTCAGCTCTACAGCCCATTTGACGAGCCGACCAGAGGCATCCGGCTTGTGCAGAATTTGACGCAATGGCTGGTTGGTGATTACCGAGACTGGGAATGCTTGAAAGTACGGCCTCAACTTCCGAGCAGCAACCACAAGGGCCAGTGCCCATTTCTCCATCGTTGGGTATCTGGTCTCAGCGTCGAGCAGGGCCTTGCTGGTGTAGTATATCGGATACTGAATTCCTTCTTCCTCTCTCACCAGAACGGAACTGGCGGCCCGATCAGATACCGCCAAATACAGATTCAACTTGTCCCCATCCCTCGGTGTGGACAGTAGCGGAGCTTGCTGCAAGTAATGCTTCAAGTTCCGGAAGGCTTCCTCGCATTCTGGGGTCCATTCCGTTTTCTTTCCCCTCCTTATCACTTGAAAGAATGGCTGACACTTATCTGTAGCCTTGGATATGAATCTGCTCAACGCCGCCAACCTCCCCGTGAGGCTCTGCATCTCCTTCAGGTTTCGAGGAGACGTCATTTGCACAATCGCCTGGATCTTCTCGGGATTTGCTTCAATCCCCCTATGGCTCACCATGAATCCCAGGAATTTCCCTGACTCGACCCCGAAAGCACACTTCTCCGGGTTGAGCTTCATCTTATACTTCCTCAAAAGCTCGAACGTCTCCTCGAGATGTCTGACATGTTCCTTCGGGACTTTGGACTTGGTGATCATGTCGTCCACGTACACCTCCATGGTTTTCCCGATCAAGGGCTTAAAGACTTTATTCACCAGCCTTTGATAGGTGGCCCCAGCATTCTTGAGACCGAATGGCATCACCCTGTAACAGAACAGACCTTGGTTAGTGATGAAAGCCGTGCTCTCCTCATCCGGCTCGTACATGGGGATCTGGTTGTATCCCGAGAATGCGTCCATGAAGCTAAGCAGACCATGTCCAGCCGTTGAATCTACTAGCTGATCGATCTTTGGTAAAGGGAAGCTGTCTTTTGGGCACGCCTTATTGAGGTCTGTGAAATCCACACACATCCTCCACTTGCCGTTCGCCTTCTTTACCAACACCACATTTGATATCCACTCTGGGTAATTGACTTCCCGAATGAACCCTGCTCTCAGAAGCTTCTCCACCTCATCATTTACAGCCTCATACCTCTCCTGGTTGAAGCACCTCCTCTTCTGCCTTACTGCCCGAGCACCTTTCTTTATTGCCAGCCTATGACATGCTACCTCTGGGTCAATCCCTGGCATGTCCTCATGTGTCCAGGCAAACACGTCGGCATGAGCCTGTAAGCATTTCACCAACTCCTGCTTTTGCTCTCCCTCAAGTCTCGACCCGATTCTGATCGTCTTTCCCGGGTTCTCCGGTCCCATGCTTACTGTTTCCAGATCCTCTACGGGTTCTTGTCTGCCAGTCTTGTTTTCCACTCGGGTATCGAGGGATGTTATCTGCATCGCCTCCCTTGCTGCCGAGGAGTAGCAGCTTCTTGCGATCCTCTGGTCTCCTCGTACCACTCCGACTACCCCATTCACCCGGTACTTTAGAGACAGATAATGGTTGGACAGCACCGCTTTGCTCATCCTTAAAAATGGCCGACCTAGGATCATCTGGTAAGGACCTTCCTCGTCCACTACGACGAAGTCCAGTATCATTGTTCTTTCTGTCGGGGGGCTCCCGATTGTGATAGGCAGTTCGACCACGCCCAGAGGGACCAGCTTCCCTCCTCCGAACCCCTTCAAGGAGGTGTTGGTGTATTCCAACTTCCGGTCGGCTATTCCCATCTCTTCCAAAGTTGATTTAAATAGCACATCAACTGAGCTCCCCGTATCAACCAGTATCCGGTCAAACTTCTTGCTAGCGATCGTAGCCTTGATGACTAAAGTGTCCTCGTGGGGGTATAGAATCCCTTCCTCATCCTCATCCGTCCACATGATTGGCACTTGCCTGACCCTTGCTCGTTTGGCTGCTGGGGTGTTGAAGAGTATCTCTTTACTGGTCATGGCGTATCTGGCATAATTTTTTCTCGATCTGTTCGAATCTCCGGCCAACGTTGGGCCCCCAGCTATCACCCTCGCTACGGGCGGCTCGCGTCTCAAGATTCCATCACTCTGCTCCCCTTCATCCGTGGTGGCCACCATCGGGAAAGTCCCATCCATAAACTCGTCCAGGTACCGATTTCTCACCAAATCTTCGACCTGGGTCTTGAGATCTCTACACTCTGCTCTGGTATGGCCATGGGTGCCATGGAACTTACAATAACGTCCTCTATCCCTTCTGTTGGGTAGTTTTGTTATTGGCGTAGGGAGGTGCAGCAGCCCTCGACCCTTTATGGCCTCGTACACCTCATCCAGGGGCATCTTCAAGGGAGTGTACCGCCCATAGTCCTGGTTCTGGTCGACCAGATGCACTGCTCTTTCTCTGTTTGCCCCACTGTGAGTTGGGGGCGGTGGGAGTGCTTCTGGTCTGCTCGTCCTGCTACCGTGGGAATGTTGATGAAGATCGCCGGATGCCGAATCATGTCTTCTCCAAGGCTCCCTAGCTGGGGAGCGAGGAGGTGGCGCCCTGCTGCGCTGATACTGTGGCGGCCTCTGATGAGGCTGGTAAGCAATTACCCTACCTCCTGCTCCACTACCGGAGATCTGGTGGTCCCTCCTCCTGTTCGGTCCATTAGTTGGTAATGCTTTCTTCTCTTTCCTCCCTAACCCCTCCAACTGGTCTGTCTTGATCCGTGCAGCCTTCTCCTCCTCAATCTCGATGTCTCTTTTAGCCTGTTCGTATGCGGCTGCATACGTTTGAATAGCTGGGCTTCTTAAATTGTACCACAGCCTTCCTATCTTCACCCCTTCTTTCAGTCCCCTTAACGCCTGAGGGTGGTTGAAGGCTCCCAAGTCGAGGACAGCCCGATGAAACCTCTTGATGAATTCCCGAAGGGTTTCTTGCTCCCCCTGTTTCATGCTCTTCAGCTCCATCATGTCATCTTCCGGTGACATTGCCCCACTAAACTGCTCTGCGAATTCCTGGCACATCTGCTCGAAGGTTTTTATGCTGCCCCGAGGAAGTTTCCTGTACCATTCTCGTGCACGTCCCTCAAGGGATAGTGGGAACACCCTGCACCTTTGGGATGGAGATAATCCATGGACCCCCGTTATGTCGTTGAAGCGCTCTATGTGCACCAGCGGGTCAGTTCTTCCCGAGTATCTGAGGTCGGGGAGGCGGAAATCTCTTGGAATAACTGCCCTCATGATCTCTGCTGCGAGCGGTGATTCCCCGTCCAGCATTATCCTCCAACCAGGGGCTCTGTTCCTCCCTTGCATGTCATCAATTATTTGCGCTAGCCTTCGCACTTCCTCCTCCAGCTGTCCTGCGCGACCAGGGTCGCGCTGCGTTATGGGCAAAACATGGGATCTAGCGTGTTACGCCACGGTTCAGGGGAAAGCGTGGCTGCCACGGCTCTGTGAGACCTTGCGTGTTACGCCACGGTTCTGGGGAAAGTGTGGCTGTCATGGCTCCGTGAGATCTTGCGTGTTACGTCGCGGTTCTGGGGAAAGCGTGGCTGTTGTGCCTAGATTCTCGTGCTGGAGAGCACGTCTTGCCAACTGCCGTCGACCGGGTCTCCTCGCCTCTCGATCTCTAGCCGGAATGGCCTCATGCCTTTTATAGGAATTGGCCTCGCGGACGACAACATCGTGGACGAGCAGGATGTTTCTGCTCCTGTCCTTCCACGCGCCAGGCTTTAACGGAAAACACCGGTGCGCAGAACTCCGCCATCAGATGTCTGCTCGTCATTCCTGGTCCTTTCGACGCATTTGTCCCAAACAGTATCCTTCCCAAACAGTGGCAACAACTCAAGCATGGAAAATATTTATAATTCAAAAAAAGGGACTATTTGAACCTATCAAAGTACAAAAGAAAACCAGTTTTTGATAAATCTATTTATTACTAAAATGCCTATCACACAAATTACTATTATTGTCATACAAGAAGAAATTAAACAATAAGAGTTTTATTCTCTACACACTTTCTTCAACATTAAATCCCTCTAAGCACATCAAATTTTAATCATATGTTACTTGGAATTCTACTGTTAGTGGAACTCTCTTTTTCAGATTCCTTGATGGTCAAGATTCATATAAAAATAGAAAACAAAAGAAGTATTTGTTGCTGCTTTTTCTTTTAATATTTTCTTGCACGTTGTTATTACCATATTTAGTTTCATATTTGTTAAAATTAAGGCAAAGTTTGAGATTTATGTTGGAAAAAAAAAAGGAGAAAGAAGAATAAGGAAACAAAAGAGAGCTTGAAAATAATGAAGTGTTGTTAATTTGATATAAAATACGATGTTAAAATTTTGCTTGTATAAGACAAGAGAGAAATATTTGTTCGATTAAAGGTTTTATGTGCATATGATTTTAAATATGAATCTCTTAAGTAAAAAAAAATAGTTTAATAATAATTTTGTTTAGTAAGGTTTTATTAAGTATTTAGATTGATTAAAAGAAAATTTAGAACTTCAAGAGTGAATTCATTTAGTAAATGGATTTAATAATTGATTTAGAAGGTTTAAATAACCTCTCCATTAAAAAAAATGCTTTTTTTGAAATTCTGTGGGGAGATTTTCACTAATAAATTGATCCTCCCCATCAAATTACAAATATACTCTACATTAGGAAGGAAAGTGAAAAACTACCCTTTCAATAGTATATTTTAAATTTTTGTAAAAATAATGTCATAAATTTATTCATAAATATATACAATTGGTCTGGAGCCTCTACCATAATCATAAAATAACATATGTGTCTTATCTGAAAATATATTTAAAACTTGCACAAGTCGCATGTCGTTGTACAAATATACACCTCAAATATATACACATAAACATAAACGTGCTCATAATGCAAGTTATGCAGCAATACATCTCGTAGCCTAACCTCACATGTTAAAAACTTAACTACATGGAATCCTATGGAAACTTAGGAGACATAGGGTACTACAAAAATAGTGAGCTTGCCACTTAGTGAGTGGACATAATTATATATGTAAAAATAAAGTAGTATACTAGTGTTTATACATAATCATATGACATAACTCCACACTAAATATAATACGTAAGCAAATATGAAATTCATACATAAATACATGATGCCTGCACCAACTAGCACCAAAGAAAACAACTATAATACTCGTTGAGATCATCATCATGTGAGCAAAGTAAAGGAAAAGCTTCTCAATACGCGGAGGAATTTAATTATATCACATAGGCAGAGTAATCTAACTTTCAATACGCATGCGTAGAGCCTATGAGGAAGGGTACACATATGGTGATTGGAAATCACGTATCATGACTCAATTAATCATATAATGTTGTATATATAATCATAACATGTACTAAATCATACTATCAAATATAAATTCTTCACAAAATATATAATAGTAATAATAATATCCAATAGTTGATCCTATTTCACTTCGAGATTCGTTACGACTCTCGTGGGTTCCTGAGTTCTTGGATTTCTCCTAAAATTCAAGGTTCAAAAGTTAATTATTAGAAATGATATAAAAACTTATATGTATAACGTAAACTAAATCATAACTGCTTAAATTTCATAAATTTGTTACCCATTAGTCCAACAAATATAATTCTAATTATTCAATTTTAGTTCTTGTAATTTTCTAATTTTTTTCTTTTCGTTGATTCTCAGCTACTCTTTTCTTATTTTTTTTCTTTTTTTTTCTCTTCACTTTTCTTTTCTTTCTCTACCTCTTTTTCTTTTCATTTCTTTCTTTCTCTCGTTTTCTTTTAATTTCCTCTCTGTCTTTAATTTGCTTTTGGTTGCAATTTGATAAATGAAGTTGTTGTCAATATTTTTCCTTTACATAGCCACCGAATAGCCACCAAATCTAAGTAAGCAACTCTCAATTTATATATATATATATATAAGCACCGGTTCAAGCAAGCAAGTGAAGTATGCAGCTGACTGCTTCCAATTTAACAAGCTACATTTAGCTTTATCCATTGCATGCACGTGTGCTACAATTCCTCCATATTTATAAAAATTTCTTCCTCAAAATTTACATACTTGGTTGAAATAAATATGGGTACTATGACCGAATCTATTCCTCATGCTCTGAAGTGCTCTCCTTTGCAATGTGACTCTTCCATATCACTTTAACCAATGAGATCATCTTATTATGTATCGCATGTTGTTTCCGATCAAGTATCTGAATTGGTTTCACTTCATAAATCAAATCTGTTGTCATTTAGATTGGTTCTAAAACATAGAAACACTTCTGAAGCATAGAAACATGAAAAACATCATGCATTTGTAAAAACTCTAGAAGTAAAGCTAAACGGTAAGCAACTAGACCAACACACTATATAATCTTGTATAGGCCTATATACTAAGGGCTCGACTCCCATGTTTTCCAAATCGAAGAACGTCCTTCCCTATCACCCATTGTAAACTCAAGTGGTTCTGATGCTTATCTATATAACTCTTCTTTCTATCTTATATTGCCTTTAACTTTTCTCTGATGACGGCATTAATCTTCTCATTAGTACTCTAGACGATTTTTAGACCTAACAACTGCCTCTCCCCAACTTCATCACAACATATTCGAGTCCTGCATTTTCTTCCACACAAAACTTCAAATGGTGCCATCTGAATACTATAGTACAATCCAAAATTGTTAATTACTCCCAAGTATAAAAGTGTTTAGTTATAATATAATCTAATGAGTCTGTGATCGAATCACAAGAAATTTATAAATCTAGTAATTAATTATTAAACAAAAATTAATTACAAAAAAAGAAATTAATAAAGCCCGATCTAGAAAAATCCTAAAGTTACTAGATCTACTCTCAGTTTTCAAATGATGGTCATAATACTCTCTCATTTTTATATTTTGCATTTCTTTTGCTAGTTAATTATAATGCCATTTATTTCATAATAAACTATTTGTATAGATAAATATGAGATCAAGAACCTGATCTGTCACAGCTATATTGGAGTGTTGGCATTATATTAAAATTCTATATAGATTCAAGGAGATCTACATCTACAAATTAACATGACATGAAAGTAATCAATAAAGAAAAAAGTACAAATTATAAACATATAACAAATAAATAGACTTAAAACTCACTTGAAAGAGTAATTAATTCCATGATTTGAATTCTTGAGCTTCACCTTTCACCTCAGCTTAGAAAATTTAGCCACTCTTGTTTAAAAGGAAAACACTCATTTTATTTAATAAACTTTATAAAGTCCAATACAAGAAAATTTTAAAACAAAGGGAAAGGAAAGAGATTTTTTCCTAAATTCACTCTATATTTACACCCAAAATGCTCACCCCAAAAATCCACCACACAATTCTCTCCCCTTTTCTTTTTTTCCCAAAATCTAGCACATCCTCAATTGTGAGAGTTCTTACCTTTTTATAGGCAAATTTTAAATGATCAAGTACGGGTGTTTACAATATTTTAGTGATTTTACAATCATAACCATTTAGATTAGATTTAGTAGTACAATCCAAGGGTCTAAAATTTGCAACCATATGGATCGTTGGATTTAACAAAATCAATGGTTATGATTGAAGTCAAAGTGGGACCTTCCTTTTGCTCATTTATTAATGTGGTTGAGTTAATTTGTCAAGATAGTTTATCTACTAAATTTGGTGTGCAAAATCTAGTATAACATGGTGTTTGTGAGCTTGGACGCATGGAATGATCTAAATGGTTCAGTAATAATACCATATCAAAGGGCTAGAAAATCTCCAATGGCTTTTGAGTTTTTGTAATCCAAAGTTTACGTCCATTTTTTAAATCCAAGCATTATGATTTTAGGGAATTACCTACGAAGTACAAAAAATCATAATTAAAAACAAATAAGAATTAATAATTTGTATAATAGGTTAAGGATTTATTAATGTAATGAAATTGTTAGTGTTATCAACAGTTGTCGTTCATCTTTCGTTTGTTGGTGCATAATTCCTTAAAAAATTTTACATTACATAGCACCTGTTTAATAGCATCAAGTAGAGGAATATGTACCTCTACTTTATGAAAGGTCTCAAGGATCTCTTTTTTTCGCTTATCTTTTTTGGATTGTTCAAACCTGCTAGGAAATGGTGGAGGAATGAAAAGGGTCTTAATTCAAGGTGAGGGGCATTTACCTGTCCAGATGGGTCGACTGGCAATGTAGAATAGGAATTGTCTTTCCTTATTAAAGGAATAGCCTCAAGAGAGGGATTGGTTACAAAGTGCGATGATGTTGTAGACATCTTTGATGGCTTGGCTAATAATGGTTCCAACTGCTTTCTACTCTTAAGAGACATAGCACTAGCATTCTCCTTTGGATTAATTTCTAGTTAAGAAGGTAATTTTCCTGAAGCTCTAGCCTCTATCCTACTCATAGATTTGGCCAGTTGGCTAATTTGATTCTCTAAGTGTTGAAGTTGTGTCTATGTAGTCTATTGGAATTGCATTGGGTTAGTAGTGAGAGCTTTTACAAGATCTTCGAAAGATGTACCTTGACTTTGAGGAGTTGAAGGTGGCCGAACTTGGTAAAGCTGTTGCACCCGCTGTTAAGGGTAACTCAGTGGTCGAGATGGTGCCACATTAGGAATGCCTTGTTGTTGGTTCCCATACATAAAATTACGGTGATCATTCCACCCTTCAATGTAATTAGAGTATGGATCATACCTTTGTCTTGGTTGGCTTAGGAACCCCTCAACTGCATTGTTGGCCTGCTCATGGGACCCTTTTAGAGAACAAGGCACATATCAATCACATGCCCGACCATGGAATATACGCCACACGGTCTCACCCGTTGCCCTAAGGCTAATTGTTGCACCAAAGAAGTAAGATTTGAAACTTGTTGTTCTAGGGAAGTAGTACTTACATTAACTCGCTTAGCTGGCGGCAATAGATCGTTCCTAGTGTTGAACTGTTGGGAATTAGCAGTCATGTTAGCGATGAGATTTCGGGCTGCTTCTGGTGTCTTATCCACAAGTGTTCCTCCACTAACGGCATCAATCATACTCCTATTGTAACACCCCAAATCTAACATGTGTGGAGTACGTGAAGAAGGAGGTTACTCACAAATCATAATCTATACTCATAAGTTTCAAACTGAAATACCTCCAATTTTTATTCAAATAAATCCACAAATCCAAACGTCTAATACTAAATAATCTCTCTCGATGACATAAAAATAATAACAAAAGTCTCAAACTCCAAATTACACGTTCATAATAGAAATAACTAAATAGAAACACAAGTCTATTCCTCCTCTTATTCAAATAGCAACGGAAACAGAAAATTACTAACTCCAAAGCTAAGCGCCCCTCTCAAAGAAACTTAATCTGCAAAAAGTAATGACGAGGGGTGAGGCGTCAACTCGGTAAGTAAAACCATTTCTAACATACTAGACCTATCGATACAAAAAAAATATTGCAAGCCTTCTTTTGTTTAAAACATATATCATAATCCATAAATTTCATAAAACGATATATCACGATAATATAACATAAATTCTTAATAATTAAGAATATTCAAAAGCATATTTACTTATGAAGCAAATCATATAATACGTATACATAAAACAAAAGGTTAGCTCTTGTCACATAGTATCACCTATAGTTCCGGTGACCCGGCCAGAAATAAAATCGGAATATCGTGTGCACACTCAGAACAGAAACCCAGTACTGGTCCAGACAGATATATCATATATTACGATCAGAATCAGAATAACTATGGACAATGAGCCAAAACATTAGGAATCTCATATCATCATCAGTAATCGAAATCATACATGGGTACAAAACATTCGTATCAGATTTATAAAAGTTCATAATAATAATTTAGGCTTACATAACATTTTAAAGATAAAATCATAAAAGATTGCCATGTCATAAAATCATTTACATATTAAAAAGCATTCATAAGATACTTTGTCAAAAGAATTTAACTTAAAAACATTTACATAAAACTAATTTTATTATCAAAATCAATTAATCCTTTAAGTAGTATAAAAACATTTATACTCAAAATACTTATACATATCTAGTATACCAGGAATGAAATTACTTACCTCGACAAATGAATGAATAAACACACCTCTAAGCTTCTAAGAGCCTCAATCGCCTTCAATACCTTAAACAAATACAAGATATGACAATTAATAACTTATTCTAAGAATCTGATTTTCTAATTCATACCCATACAGGTCTGATTCTCATAATTTTAACTCTTAATCTAAGACTCAGGATGATATAATATTCTATGGAACTATTCTGGACATCCATGAGTACCCCATGTAAAATTTACAAGAGGATCCGATATCAAAAACATTTTAAAAACTATTTACTTCTCAGAAAATTCGAAACTGTTTTCACATAATCTAAACCAAACAGAACGGGTTCCGTGATTTTTATAAAATAAAATACTAGTCATAAAATTATGAAATTAAAACTGGGAATCCTAGACACATATATTAACATACATATAAACTTTCAGAATTTTCTGAGTTCATTTGGTGGTACAAATAGTCTTGTGAATCTGATCACAATACTAGAATCGCAGTTTTCCAGTGCAGTGGTTTCTATTTCGAAAATACATATAAAATTGAAAACGAAGTCGAATTTAATGAAATAAAATTTAATCAAGAAGCCCTACATGTCTAGTTTCCAGAAATATAAATTTTATAAGAAAATTCGTTCAGAAAATATAGCTTTAAATTCGAGATACTCATACTGTCCAGAATTATCCTGTGCTTAATACGTCAAGGATTGATTAACTAAACTCATAATAAATCAAAACCCTAAACAAAGCCTAAATATATTCTAAATCATGCATTACGATCTATAACCATCTAGAATCATGCCAAAATAAACCCTAGATAGAGTGATTAGAAATCTATTGAGAACATGGAGAATAACTTACCCGTCGCTTTGATTCTCTCCTAAACAAAAGTTTGAATCCTAAGATTTGGGTGGAGTGTAAAGAGCAGTAGAGAAGAAGAATAAACGTTGTGAATTTAGGGTTATGGGAGGGGAAAAGTATGCATTTATAGGGAATCTTAAGAAACCCTATTTAATAAGGAAAAATAACCATTTTTCAAAACTATTTCATAAATAACCTCTATTTATAATTAGTATCTATTTCTTAATAAGGGTTATAGGCCACCCATAATTATCAATGAAAGCCCAATTTCCATAATTTAATATTATGGAAATTTGTGACGTTACACCTATCCATAGGAAGTAGACCCTCATAAAAGTATTGAATAAGGAGTTAATCACTTATCTAATGGTGGGGGCAGGTAGCACATAGCTTTTTGAATTATTCTCAATAGTCGTAGAGTGACTCTCCATTATATTGTCGGATTCCACAAATTTCTTTTTGAATGCTGCCAGTTTTTTATGATAAGAAGTATTTCTCCAAATATACCTGACGCATCTCATTCCATGTGGTGACAGTACCAGAGGGAAGATAGTACAGTCATTCCTTGGTTGAATCCACCAAAGAAAATGGGAAGGTCATTAGCTTAACTTGCTCTTCAGAAGCTCCAGCTAGTTTCATTGTGGAGCATACCACATGGAACTCCTTCAAGTGCTTATTTGGGTCCTCTCCTTCAAAATCATGAAAAGTATGAAGAAAATGAATCATCCTAGACTTGAGTTCAAAGTTAACCTGAGGATTTGGATTCTCAATGCATAATGGTTGCTGGTCCAAGTTAGGAGCTGTCAACTCTTTAAGTGTTAGATTGTTGTTCTGAGCTATTGGTTCAGGTTCTAGGCTGCCTGGCTCTGTCTTCAGGAATGAAACGTGGATGGAAAAATCATGTTCTAAATGTGATGAGGTTGCTATGAGATGTTCGAGTTTCAATCAAATGTCCTCTATACTCATAAAAATATAAATATAGAACAGAAAATAACTAATTAAAATAAACAAATAAAATGAAAAAAAAATAAAAATAATAAAATAAAATGAGTGATAATAAAGAAACTAGATGCTAGTCCTTGGCAACGGCACCAAAAATTTGGTAGTGTCGTTAAGGTGCACAAAATTTAAAACATTACTACTAATATTAATAACTAGTATAAAGCGAGTAAGGATCGATTCCACAAAAACTATACTAATTGTATTTATTATCAACTCTAAAGCAGGATTTAAAATAAAATAATAGTAGTAATAATAATATAAATTAATTTAACTAAAGAAAATTCTAATTATAAATAAAAAGGGGTGTTTTATGAATTTTTAAATAAATAGCAAGAAATAAAGAAATTAAAATTACAAAAATAATAATTTAATAAAAACTCTAATTAAATGAGAAAGAAATAATAATGATGAAAACTTTGGTTAAAAAATCATTCGCCGCCACCAAACATGCACATAATATATCAATTCTATCATCAATTTCTATTGAAACTATCAACCGTAGACAACAATAAGCTCAGTTAGTCTCAATCTTTTCTTAGAGTGTCGTTAGGTAAAACAAGTTCTTCACCTAATCTCTAACCATTAAATAATTTAAAACAAGTTCTTTAAATTTAAGATAATAGAAGTACTAAGTAGAGAAAGATATTAGATTGATCTAGGTAATAAACATACAAGATCGGATTATTTAACCTAAGTTATGTTCTCCAATTGAAATAACTGATTCTAACATGCTACTAATGATTAAAACATCAAGACAATTACGGATCAAGAATTTTAATCTAGCAATAGAATTTATTCAAGCCCTATCTAATTGGCCACTCAAATAAGACCAGAATAAAATCATAAACATTAATTATGGAAGAACATAAACAATCTCAATTAAATAAATTGAATTATAGAAATTGAACATTAATCATATGACATATTTGGGGTTCTGAATTCACCCTTGACCAAATAAAAAATCTAACCTATCATAATTGAATTGAAAATAAAAGAGTTAATAAAATCAGATATAGAGATTAATTCAAGCGGCCACCTCCTTTATTTTTTTTTCTTTCTTCTTGCCGCTGCTTTCTCTTCAATTCCTCTTGGCTGCCGATTGTCCTTTTTTCGAAAGCCAAACGTTGGCTTTTTATTCTGCATATGCCACCGACCTTTTCTTTGGCAATTCATGTGCATGCTTAAATATGGCCGTTTCCTTTTTTTTTTTTTTCACTTTGCTTTCCATAATTTAATGCCGTGCACGTGCATTCTAGCTTTGGCAAGACATACATACAATCTTTTTAAATTGGTCAAGTGAATCCATGTACGTGCATGCACTTAGAATCACATTTAGGATTTTCACTCCCTTTTTTTATTGCCATGCACATGCAATTGCCAAAGTAAATCGTTTATTTTCCAATAATGCATGTCCATTCGAAGCTTGACGAAATTGACTTCCAACTTTTGCTCTTCAAATTCTTGTTGGCCACGGCTTCTTGAGTTTATGTTCCCTTGTCTTTCAATTGATTTCCAATTTAATCTTGATTGCTTCCCAAATTAAAATTCTTGATGCCCTTTTTATCCATAATCTCCAATTAATTTCCGATCAAATAAAATAATATAATTAACTAGCAAATATTAAATTAAGGATAAAATCTACAATAATAAAATATTAAAAAAAGTAAGATAAAATTTAACATAATAAAATAAACTAAAATAATTAGAGTATTTAACACCAAAACAAGAAAAAGTTGGAGAAATTAATTGTAAAATATAGAGAAAATATGCACTTATCAATTATATCCACTCATTGAACTCTAAGTTCATTATTTTCTTATTTACCCATTTCTCCTAGGTTTTCATAAGATTTCGTGCAGTTCAATTTCCAATTAGTTAAGGTTGGGACATAACACACATTGCTACATAACTTGCCTTTTGGGCACGTTTATGTTTATATGTATATATTCATGGTAGAGATCGAAACCAATTTTATGTATAGTCCTGGGCTAAATTTATGATATAAGCTTTTAGATATGAGCATGAGATAAGTACTACGTTGAGTTTTGACGCGATCTATCTCAAATCCAACAGACGAGTCAGGCCGTTCATGTCATATTGATTCTTCGTTTTCGTTCTGTTTCCAGTATTTGCTTAATTACCAACTCAAAAAGGTTAAAAATTTTGGTGAATGGCGCAACAGGTCTTTTGTGTGACTTGCACATAATTTTGGTGAGTTTTTAGTGTTTTGGGTACCTCTAATGGTCTCAAAAGGCGCCAACATGCTGTAAATATTGAAATTGTACATAATCATAGAAATTTTGTTCAAGTAAAAAATAATGAAATTGTGATTTCTTTTATTTATGTTTTGTTAGTTATTTTCAATAGTGTGTTAAAAGGGGAGAAAAGTTCAAACACCGGCGAAGCAACATTCAATATATTAATTGAGAGCCTTACTGCTTTAATTAATTAGTTAGTTATTTTCAACTGTTCTTTCTTTAAGTATTAGATGAATTGAAGTTACATGAATAAATAATAATTTGCAGTAGAAATGTTTTGAATAGCTTCGATGATAGACCGTCGTGTTGGGCTCAATTTTTTAAGGGTTGGCCCAGGCCTGACATAACATTGATCCATTAATATTCATGTTTTGTTGGGCTTTAGCCGTCGGCTATCTTTTACGTCAGTGACCTCGTTAATCTACAGTTCTCCAACAACAATAGCAAACAAATCACACATAAACTTAAAATGTGAGGTTGGAGTAAATTCATTTAATCATTCATGTCATGTTAGCAAGTCAATTTTTTTATGCTAGATTTGTGTCACGTCAGACTGGTCTATTTTACATCTTTAGTTTGTAATGATAAAATGCCTACATTGAAAAATGAAGTAAGTCGATTCAATCACTCAATCCCAAATTGTCATTTTTGTTGCTATCATCCATCATTCTTCAAATTCTAGCTAGCAATTGAATTGATTGTCCATCCTTAGTTGTCACCTACAATTTTCTTTTGTACATAGAACTAGTTTCCTTCTTTAGTTGTCACCTATTGATCAAGGTGATTTTCACACAACTTTCACCAACCTCAATTTGGCATCATCTTCAAGCAAACAAAATAGACCATATCATTATCACATTGTACAGGTGAGTCTATACTCTAAAAGCACTTCTGTTGGATTTGGACTTGAATTTCTTCTTCTTTTTAGGGTCTCACTTGCTATTTCTCTTTCTTCAAACAGTTTGTTTTAAGATCTCACAGGCTGTTTTTCTTTCTTCAAATAGTTTTATTTACCTAGCTATTTAAGTTTTGAGTCTTAAGAAGTAAGGAGTTAGAAAATAAATTTAAATTTTACCCACCCTTTATCTTAAAAAATAAAAAATATAATAAAATAAAGTTTTTTTTTAAAAATTACTATAATGAATTTAATTTAGCATGAGCGGGTATGATCGGATTCAATTGATAAAAATTAAGCGCTCAAATTAATTCTCTAATGGACAATAAGCAAGGTCACTTCATATAGACCTGGAACATAAGAGTCAACACAGAACAATGATAATGATCTAAAACGATAGAAAGTTCTCACAATTTTGCCAATAATAATTTACCCTCATTCTTGGTTTCAAATCAATGAAAGCAATAATATTGCTAATTGCTCAAAAAGTCTCTGATGGCCTGATCTTTGCACGGACAGTCATAGTGTTTGACCGTGAGTAAATCTGTCCGGCAAATGAAAAGATACTATTTGCAGTTCAAAATGTCTCAACTTGTGCAGGTTTGATGACAACTTGTGCAGGTTCTTTGTCACGATATCCTCAAAAATAATAACTCTACATAGTTTAACATTCACCATAGGTTGCTGCCTCATAATTGCAGTTATCCAAGAGAAATGAATTACCAAAAACCAACAGGCATATAAAAATAGATCCCAGCTAAAATAGCTAACAGAATGTTACAATCATTGAATCTAAAACATACCTCTTTACTATGCGAGAAGTGCACAAGTGAACTTATCATTAACAAGTTGGTTAACTGCATCTCTGAACTTGTGGTATTCATCTGGCTTGTTGTAAGCATGATGAGAAATTCGAGCATATCCTGTAACTGGGTTAACCACCCCATCACCCGGTTCCCTATAATAGATACGTACGTCAACAGAAAAATTATTCCTCAAGTGGGTACTCAACTTTAAAGCAATAGAATCACTAGAAATGCCCAAACTAGCAGGCAAGCCAACCATGATCATGCTTGAACACATCTCCGGAGCAGACCCAAGATGGGTTCCCCATGCTTTTGCCAACATCTCCCCCATCTCAACAACAGCTTTATGATTCCTCTTCTTGATTCCTTCAATTCCTCCTTCAAATCTGTTAACAAACTCCAAAGCTTGAGGAACCACCAGTTGGGCACTATAATCCCTAGTTCCAATCCAAGCACTCTCGATAGCCAACCCATTTCCATACTCATGAGACACCACAAGGTGATGCAAATCATCAATTTCATTTGATTTCCTACAATACAAAAACGCTGCCCCAGGTGGGCAAAAAACCCACTTGTTCAAAGTACCAGTGTAAAAATCAGCCCCAATTTCTTTCATGTCAACATCAACACACCCAATCCCCTGTGCACCATCAACAAATACTTTATCAACACCCTCTTCCCGACAAATCTTGATCAATTCTTTAACAGGAATCAGAACACAAGGAATAGATGTCACATGATCAATGATAGCCAATCTGACTTTCCTACCATTGATTTTTCCTCTTTCTACAGCTTTCCGAAACTCACTGACAATCTCACTATCAGAATTAACAGGAAATGGAAACCGAGCTTCAATAACATACCCGCCTGCACGCGTAACATATGCTTCCAGAGATTTTTTCACAGCACCATAAGCATATTGAAGCATGACAGCAGCATCACCTTTGTTAAACTTCCCTTGCAAAAATTCCCAAGCAACACTCTGCAACACAATGGCTGTAGCAGTGGTGGCATTATCAACAATTTATATTTCATCAACATGGTCAGCATTGACCAAGTCTCTGATCACAAGTCTTGATTTCAAAATCTCATCTTTCAGCCGATTGAAGTAAAAGTCATCAGGTTGTTTGAGGAACTCAAGTTGCCACCTCTGCTGTGCTGATATAACACTCTTAGGGCAACAACCAAAGCTTCCATTATTGATTCTAGCTATGTTTTGGACATGGTGTGAGAATTCAGATAGGAGTTCAGTGTCCGAAATCAAAGTTGGTGAAAGTTCAGGCTTTTCAGGCAAGTAGGTATTGGATATTTTAGTATCAGCTCCATTAGTATCCATGCTGTGGTTGTTGTGATGATAAAAGAAGGCATATAGGTTGGAATTTATAGATGAGTGATTAAAATATCAACCCAAAGTCTACTAATATTTACGTATACGTATAGAAATCATATCAATCAAAGTCTACTAATATTTACGTATACATATAGAATTCAGTCATAATCTAGATATACCTGTCCTCACTAGAAATCATCTGGGACTTCTCTAGATCTATTCTATTATATCATAGCCCAAATATATACCTACTGCCACCAATATTGAAAGGATATCCAATTATATAATTGGGAGTGAAAATTTGAGTCTCCCACAGGCTGGAACTTGAACTCGTACCTTGAAGTTGAGAGCAATTAGTATCAAGCATCGATTAATTAACAGATTTGATTAATTTTTGGGATAGCATCAAAGATTTGAAGTTCAAACCTTGCTTACATGATAAAAAGCATTATTGGATTTGTCATCAAGCAATTTTGTAATTACTTTAAACTTTTTTAACAAAAATACTAGAAATTACCAATACAAAGTCTATTTCCTAAAACTCAGGTGCAAAATTCAAGCTTTATTAGATGCGTGAATAAAATATAAAAACATATTTTTTTAAATATAGTCATATCTTGTGTCCTAAAAGCCATATATAATATATGAGCAAGGGACATTGAAGGAATAAAATTCTGGTACAAAATGAGTATATCTGTCTGTGGACAAAAAGGCATTGCACAAATCTAGTCCTGGACATCTAGTGATAATAAGGACACTGCTAAATAGCCAGTAAAGAGTATTAATAGAGCATTTAGGACAGCAATGTGCAATGGCCATGTGCCAGCTAATTACTACTTCCCCCTATCATAAGCAGCTATATTCTGAGGCTCACATTCAGGACTAAATAGGCAAACCAGCAGAGCAGTGGTTGAGCTCACAGAAACAGCACCGCAGCCTGCCCATCGAAGACTTCTAGGAACAGTAACCCTAGGACCTGCAAGAGCATAGAGTTGTAAATATTTTCCATTTTTATTAGATTGAGTATATCCAAATGTTGAAACCACAGAAAAGGAGAAAAGAGAGTCATTTTATAGCTTTTATCCTCAAATAAGAGAGTCATTTTATGGTTTCAATTTAATCACTAGGGATAATGTGATTAAATGAAGGAAAAAGGCAAAAAGATGAAAAGTAACAGATGCATTTTATCAGAATACAAACTCAGGGAAGCAAGTCAGTCATTTCTTGTTAGATTTACAGTTACAAAAACTAAAATACCCGTGCTTATACATAGAGAGCCTTCTTAATGATGATTAACAATCACAACACATCCGAAAGCAAACTGATGCTTATACAAACAACAATTATTCTTCTTCATCCATGATACATTCTATTTAGAAAACCAAAAAATTTAAAACAGTACGATAATGCCTGGCCACTTATTTAATATATTGAATCCTTGTTGCATTGGCATAAACTTTACTATATTTTCAAAGCAGAGATAACATCAAGAAAGAGTGAATCTCATAGCAGGCATACAAACTGCATGCAGATGATCAGTGATGGAAGTACTAATATAAGAAGCAAAGTAGAATATACCATAATGAAGCCTGCAAAGAACCCAGAACCCGAGTGCCCCTCCAACAGTAAAAATGCCAGCCGTCTGCCTCATTAGTCTGGAACAAGGCTTTGCATCTGATCTCATCAGCTCACCATCAGAAAAACCAAAAAACCGCCTCAATGCCATTTATAAAACCCTCTCCAGATACAGAACACGATACAGCTCAAAGTTTTAAAGCCAAAACTGTACTCCTGCTTGCTTTGCTCCGTCAAGACCTGAAACAGAGACTGAAACTGTCACAAGCGAAATATTACCAAATGACTTCAGTACGCTAACATTCAATTTTGTTGAACTGAAAGAAACAACCCAGACAAAGACTATACCCAAATCAAGTACCTGCAATGATCGATATCAGCATTTTTCAAAAAAAAAAAAAAAAGACTCGGTTGTTATTATATAAAACATAGCATTGAACTGTTTGCAAAACACTCATTTTTACTTGACAGCTAATGTTTATTCAAATAGCTAGTGATATCATTTGCAACAATAGTGGATTGATACAATCTCAAACATTACCCATAGCCACCATATTCAAAATTCAAGTCCTTCTGAATAGGCAAGTATATCAACCTAAATAACTTCATTATATTTCATAAAAAAGGCAGCACATTCACAAACAAAGAGACACACAAGACACCATGTACCAGAAAACCCAATAATGCTAATATTTGGATATAACCAAAGCAAGAGAAAACAACGCAACGACCTGGCTTTTAAGAAACCAGTTTTCTCAGTGGGCCATTTTCACAAACACTTGAAATGCAATCACTAAAACAACCAAATGAAATGACTTCCACAACCAAGCTAAGCGAATCCGAACGACTAAAATTTAATAGCAAATCCGAATGACTAAAATTTAACAACAGTTAAATAGCGGTACCTTATTGCCGGCGTGATTGAAATAATTTGACTGCTGTCCCAACTACAAATTTCCATATTTACATAGAAGAAAAATAGGTTGAAAATATTAAATTGACCAAAATGACAAAATTGCAATTTTCATAAATAAAAATGTTAAATCAGTGTTTTTACTATAATGACCCTCAGCAAAAGTCAAATGAATTTAAATACCAAATGGCCATGACATTGCGTGTATTTATGCGATACACTTGAAAGAGTGAGAATGATGTAGCCCATGTACTCGGTGGTGATGGGCTTTTTGGCCCAATCAAGTGTTCTATTTGGGCTGAGCTGGATTTTAACTTTTTAAGTTTTTAACCAAAATCCATCAAAAGATTGTTTTTTTTTTTCAAATAAATATAAGATGATGCATTATAATTATAAAATCAACATTTAGTCAAAACAAAAAAAAAAAAGAAATGGGTATGACCACATCGACACTAATGTATTAAAATATTATCAGGGCATTGCGGTAAAGTGTGCTAGAGCGATCATAGTACCATGATTTGTGACTTATAAGAACGTTATCCTGACAATATCATACATATAATATAATGTAGGAGGAATCTGTAACATACGCATCCAATGTATGCACCACAACTGTCCTGCATATGGAAAAAAAGCATGCAATTATTTTTGTTTGGTAGCTAGCTAACCAATCAGGAGCTGGCTAAGTTGTAGTGTAAACCAAAAAATATTGTAATTGCTGTCAAGGCAGCGTCACAAAACTGCAAGTATGATGTTACAGAAAAAAAAAAAAGAAACCAAAAAACAAAGCTATGCGTTATGTGATATGCATAGTTAGGGATGGCAATTGTACCCACAAACCCGCTCAAACCCATCCATTAAAACCCGTCCGTTGCGGGTAATTTTATCCGTTGTGGGCGGGTTTAATATTATAAATTAAAACCCGCACATGAATGCGGGTGGATTTGGTATTAACATTATATCCGGTGGATACCCGCATGGATATCCACCAAACCCGCAATATTTTTTTCAAATATTTTTAGTTTAATTTTAATCTAAAAATGTATAAAGAAAATAATGTCATTAATTAAATTACTAAATAGCCAAAGGCTCAAACTTGTATATGTGTGTATGTAGCCTATATCATATTCTAAAGTCATAATCTAAAGAAAACTAAAGGCATTTTCCTTCGAATTAGTATTTGAAAATATTAATCTTAATTATTATTATAGGCATTGTGTTGGATGGGTGCTTATGGTGGTGAATGAAATGAATATCTTCTCTTGGAGCTTGTTTTAAATGATAATATGAAATGTAATTATTATTTTTAGATACTAGTTTGCGTTTTTTAAATGGATTTGTGTAATTTATACTTAAATTTGAGAATTTGTGTTGAATTGATGTGGAAATTTTTAATTTTTCATTTACATTATTTAAATATAAAATTGAGTATGTTATATGGAATTTGAGGTTATTATTATAAATTTATATATTAAACATTTGTGATTTTAAATACGGAAACCCGTAAAAAATCCGCTGGATACCATTGCGGGTTTGGTAATTGTTAAAACTCGCTGCGGGTGGGTTTTTGTAAAAAAATTAAAACCCGCTGCGGGTTGCGGGTGGGTTTGGTAATTTAAATTTTGTGCGGGTTTGGATTTAGTAATGGCAAACCCGCTACGGGCGGTGCCCATTGCCATCCCTATGCATAGTTATGATTTCTGGCACTATTTTTAATTATTTTAAAAAAAATTAGAAGAAAGGATAAAATTCAAATCATTTATAAATTGCTTGAAAAATGCTCGACGGGGACACTGGAGGCGTCTGACTTCCGATGACTGGTTAGAGACTTGAGGTGGTAATAAATTAATAGGGCATAAAAGTCCTTAATATTTTGACAAAGACGTTTAAGTCCCAAATTAATTTTAACAGAAAAATTATTGTTAACTTAAAATTACCATTATCTCCTCTAACATGTAAGTCAATATACTGACTTATCCAACTGGTCCATAAATTATTAAGAAAATTACGAATATACGCTTATTTGAAACATTCTTCTTGTTCATCCTTTGACAGTAAATTCAGTCGGTAAGAAGATGTAAACAAAGCATCAATTTGAAAAAAGTGCAAAATTTGACAACAAAAAATCAAAAATCGGAGCAGTAATTCGACCAAAAAAAAAAATGGCAGCGCCAACAAATTTATAAGGCATTAATTCCGAATAATGCAACATTTAATTGTAAAATTTACAGGATTTTTTAAAAAAAAAACTTGGAAGACCTTTGCATGAAGGACTTACCAGAAGCTACGGTGGAGATCATTTCTTACAATCACTATGGTAGAGATCCGCAAGTTAATTTCTCATAATCTGGATCGGCAAGAAAATTTAGCAACCACCAGAAATCAAATCAGCAGCGGCTTATAGTCACGAGCAGCACCACAAACAACGCACGAGTAGCGGCACGCACAGCAGCACAAACAGCGACTGGGCAAGAGCAGTGGCACGAACGGCGGCAGGGTCTGTGTGCGGCGGATTTAACGGTCTGAGACGTTTTGATAGGGTTTAATCCATTCAGCCATTTAGGTTTGTCATGGTTAGGCGAGGACGTTTAGGTAAATTCAGTAGATTAATAAGGGGTATACTATATTAACCTTTCAATTATTTAACCAAATTAAATCTGTCAATAATTTAGAATTTAAGTTTTTTTTTTATAAAACGTTAGTAATTTTGGTATCCTTTTATCCAAATATTTAGGGTATATCAGTCATTTTCTCCAAATTAATTTACTTGGTTGCCTACACGGCTCTTTAACCTAATAGTCCATATAATAAATTAACAAAAATTGGCATGTAATTGTTAAATCGCATGGAATGACGCTAATGGAGATAAGTTGGTCTTTCAACTTTTGTCTTTTCCCCAATAAAATGACAAAATGCTCCTGTAGAAGAATCCCAAGAACATTATTATATTATAAAATTTTGCACATTGAGGACAATTTAGTACGTCTCGAATTTTCTCTTTAAATAGTACTCAAATCTGACCGTATGCGACAAATGTGACAAATCTTAGAGGAAATTTCTAAGTAATTTCCAACAGCCACGTTGAGCATTGCGTTTGCCGTTTCGCACCTTTATATTAAAAGAAAAAAAAAAAGTCATCAACCCATTCATATATTTTTTTTATCTTTTAACTAAATATAATAATAATTTAAAAGTTTTAAAAAATAAAACAAGGGAAGATTTGATAATAGTTAATTTTTGAAAGGAGTAATAAAAAAATTTGCCCTTTTATTCATTGGATGCTACCACTAGGGATTTTATCTATGGGTGGGGGCAAAACAAAGAAGTACTTTCCTTACTATTTAGTCTTTAGATAAACTTTCTTTTAAAAAGGCCAAAAAAAGGAACTTTTTTATGTACAAAGTCAAAAAATTAAAATAATTGAAGCCATGTGTTAATAATCAAGTACACATTTCACTGCGCGAGGACTCTCATTTTGGGTTCTAGATTTTCTTTGCACCTCAAACTAAAGGGTAATGCTAAGTTACATGCATGTACCTTACAACCCTTTCACATGAATAGTGTATAGATACTATTCATGTGAGAGGGTTGTAAGGTACATGCATGTAACTTAGAGGGATTCCAAACTAAATAGCACTTGTCTCTGGGCTTATGGGCCCATCAACTGTCAACATTTATAGGGTTACAAAACTCTCTTTTCATAAAGGGTATTATATCGATATTTATATTACGGTTTACCATGTAACTGTAACATACATAAACTTTATAATTAATTTTAGAAACATTCACGTAGTTTTAGTTAATTTTATTTTTGTTGCTATTAATAACAATTGTGAGATTAATGTATGGTACATGATAATGTACCTTAAAAAATTTCATAGGAATAAATTTATTGCCTAAAATATTAATGAAAATATTTAAAGTGAATAAATCTTTTTTTAATAGTACTATACATCTCAAATTATTTATCTTAAAAAATTATCTTGATAATATGATATTTATTAATTAATTGGTGAGATAATATAATTAATTTACTTAAGTTTTTTAAAGAATTATCAACTACTTAATAGTTGATACATTATTTAAGATAAAAATTTAAAAAATATCTATCATTACTCATCTTTTTATATATGTACATGCATGGTTTCTTTTCAGTAAGTGTTAATTTCTTATTATGGCATGCAGGCTTTTATACTGTTCAAATTATAATGATTTTATTAAAAAACCTAAATTGATAGAGAATTTGTTTATACCTTCTCAAAAAAAATAATTACCCTTATTGAAAAGAAAATAAATTTTAGGCACTTGAACTCATTAGCACATACGTGAACTATTAAATTTACTTTAAAGAAAAAGAAATAATGCTCCTAAAAAAAAAACAAGTGGTGAGTTAGGAGTACACTAAAATCGCTACAGAAGCGCGTGAGCCAAGTGTTATTCATGCAGATAATTAATTAAT
>NW_006262139.1:1334535-1345817 GCF_000493195.1 Citrus x clementina
GGAAAGCTTCAAACTCAGCTTCAGCAGAAAACCAAAGGTTTGGCTTTGACTCTTTGATTTCTTTCTCTTGATCGTCTTCATCATCTAATATAATATATGATCATCTATGAACATGAGTCTTTGACCTATTTCTCTTGATCATCTTTATCATATATGTAACACATGATCATCTATGAACATGTTAACAAGAACTTGTTGATCAGTGATCATCAACACCATATATACTTAAATTCTTGATCATCTGTTTAGTAGTAGCAGTATTTTGTAAGCTTGGTTACCTTATTTCATTTTATGCTTGATGATCAAATAATATTGTGCCTGTGTACTCAAAAACCTTCTTTTTTTTTTGGTCCCCAACTTGGTTTATACTTTATATTCAGTTTTATTAAAGTAATTGTTTCTGATGATGGTTTTCATTTTTCAGAATCCTTGTGGTTTTGGTTTTGGTTTTGGTTTTGGTTTTGGTTTCTGCTTGTGATTACTTTTGATGGTTTCATTTCTTAAATCATCATCACTAACATATATATTTTTCTTTTATCTCTAGTGAATTTATTTCGTTATTTCTAAAACAAAATGGTGATTTAGTAAGTGTTTTGATGTTGTCTGCCTGAAGATATGTTTGATTTTATTGATTATACTACATGTTAAATAATTTTCATGAGTGCAAAATTGTTTATGATTGACAATTAATTTGGTGATTCTATTATTATTCTAGCTGATGTTGATTCTTTGATGTCAAAACTTTCAAAATTAATAGTTAATTCTGAGAAGCAAGGCCAGTTCTGACTCTTTTGTCATCTTTTCTGACAGAACATCATGGAGCAGAAACTTCTTCGGTCAGTTTTCTGTTTATGGGTGCTAGCGTCGTGCTTGCTTCTTCCTGCTTCCTCTAATGGCTTACGGAGAATTGGCTTGAAGAAGCGGCGTCTAGATCTTCATAGTCTAAATGCTGCAAGAATAACAAGAAAAGAGCGATATATGGGGGGAGCAGGTGTTAGTGGCGTGCACCATCGTTTGGGTGATTCAGATGAAGATATTTTGCCTTTGAAGAACTTTATGGATGCTCAATACTTTGGAGAGATTGGTATTGGCTCTCCCCCACAAAATTTCAGTGTCATATTTGATACCGGCAGTTCCAATCTCTGGGTTCCATCTTCAAAGTGCTATTTCTCTGTGAGTTCTGCTGATTTCCTTTTTGTTGCTGTTAATACTATCCAAAATATTAAAAAAAAATGAAATGCAATCTAATACCTCATTCTTATGTGCAGATTTCCTGCTATTTCCATTCGAGGTACAAGTCCAGAAAATCCAATACATATACCGAAATTGGTAATGTTTTCAGTTTCATGGCCATGATATTTTGTGGATCATAGGCGTGGTAGATGTTTAGAAGCATTTCAAATTTGTTGTGTAAGTAAAGCTCCAATTTTTCTTTCTGAATTGTGATTCAGGAAAATCCTGTGAAATAAACTATGGATCTGGATCAATTTCTGGCTTCTTCAGTCAAGACAATGTTGAAGTTGGGGATGTTGTTGTCAAGGATCAGGTGTGTTCTTGTTCTGATAGTTCATTTTTTAAATTGGTGTCCTTTCACTTGGCAATGTGCATGCCTTCAAATATTTCTTTTGCAGGTTTTCATTGAGGCTACACGAGAAGGGAGTCTCACTTTTCTATTGGCAAGGTTTGATGGAATAATAGGGCTTGGGTTCCGGGAAATTGCAGTTGGGGATGCTGTGCCTGTGTGGTATGATTCTCTGAATCTATTCTATTTTATTTGTTTTTAACTGTGGTTTTTGGTTAGTTTGAAGTTCTGCTTTGCTTCAAATCTTTTGGTGCTTTTTCGGATGAACTGATACATGGCAAGAGTGCAGGGACAATATGGTTGAGCAGGGCCTTGTAAGCGAGGAGGTCTTCTCATTCTGGCTCAACAGGGATCCAGACGCTGAAGAGGGTGGAGAGATTGTTTTTGGTGGTGTTGATCCAAAGCACTTTAAAGGGAAGCATACCTATGTTCCTGTTACTAAAAAAGGCTACTGGCAGGTGAACGTATGATTGTTTTTGGAAACTTTCTCCTTGCTAGGAACATTAATATAAGAACTGATTTTTAATGTTGTATTTTCAGTTCAATTTGGGAGATATATTAATTGGGAATCAGTCCACAGGTGATCTCATGGAACTTTTCTCTTACCCATCACTGAACCCATATTGTGTGTGATTACCTCTTAAAATTGACAGGGACATAGCATGATTGTGCCATTTTAGTCTGATCTGGCAAATCTTAATGTTAAATTCTTAGCGAGTGCTCGGGTAGATAGGGTACCCATATATTTTTCATTCGTTAACTCCAGTTGCTTTTCTAGTTGATTCAAAACATAAAATTTAGCCCCTATAATTTTGAAAATACTATTCCCGTGTAATTTTGGTTTTGTTTGGGAAATGAGCATGTGTGAAGTTTCTTCTGGTTGAAGATCAATATTTCTTACAAGCTCTTAGAAGAAATTTTGTTAAGTTTTGATAATCATTATAATTTTTCTCAGGTGTTTGTGAGGGTGGTTGTGCTGCCATTGTGGACTCAGGAACATCCTTACTAGCCGGTCCAACAGTAAGAGCTTTCATTTTTTGACAGTTTTTTTACCAAAAAGCCTTCAGGCTTCGTCAATTATCTTGCCTCTGCATTTGTTTCATTTTCGTCTTCAGAGTTGAACTCATGGACCATAATTTTCAGCCTGTTGTGACTGAAATCAATCATGCCATTGGTGGTGAAGGAGTTGTTAGTGCGGAGTGTAAGCTAGTTGTTTCCCAGTATGGGGATTTAATATGGGATCTCTTAGTATCAGGGGTACGTGTACTTTTATAAATTTGTCATCATTTCTTTCCAATATCAATATAAATAACCAATTTTGGATTGATATATCTATTTTGATATGGAACAGCTACTACCTGAGAAAGTATGTCAGCAGATTGGTTTATGTGCTTTCAATGGCGCTGAATATGTGAGGTTAGGAATTCCTATTACTCGTGTTCTATTTGTTCTCAATGTTCGCCTTGCTATGCAACTTGTATATTCTTTAGGTTCTTGCCGCCAATTAAGCCGTTGAAAAATTGCATTCCTGTGTAAGCTCTCTAGTGTACTGGAGCAGATTGTTGTGATATTTGAGCAACATATATATTTGCCATTGGTTGGTACATGTCAAATCTGCAGCTTTTTGCTATCATGATTCAACGAGTCTGCTTAGATGTCAGTTTCCTGCTGTTCTCTATTCTGACACAAAAATGTCTCTTTTACTGGTCTCCAAAAAAGCTCAGGGGTTTTTCTTTAGATGTGAATAAGAAATTTCCTGAACAGTTCCTTCTATTTTCTTTGCAGTACTGGGATCAAGACCGTGGTTGAGAAGGAAAACGTATCAGCCGGGGATAGTGCTGTGTGCAGTGCTTGTGAAATGACCGTGGTTTGGGTCCAGAATCAGCTAAAACAAAAGCAAACAAAGGAGAAAGTACTCAGTTATATAAATGAGGTGACTCCTTTGAAATTCCTCCTGTTATCAGAAAGCCATATCCATGTGTTCCTTGTATTAAGCATTATTTAATCTTCAACAGCTCTGCGACAGCCTGCCAAATCCGATGGGAGAATCAATTATTGACTGTGGTCGCATTCCAACCATGCCAAATGTTTCATTCACCATCGGAGACAAAATTTTCAACCTCTCTCCAGAGCAGGTTAGTTTTATGTGATGTGTTCCTCTTGTGGATTTCAATTTCTTATTGGTCATTTTCAATTTTGCTGCTCCTGCTGCCCCTAAATTATAAATAATGGTTTAAGATTAGAAACTATCTGGCTAGGGAATGATCCAATATTCTAAAATTTATTTGGGAAAATGTTGTAGAAAAGATCTAAACTTCCAAATGCCAGCTTTTAAAATTTGGTAAGATATAATTGCATTGTGAATTAAAATTCATGAAGAATAATTAACCCATATACTGATTAGAACCGTGCTTAAAATGATATGATCATCCATCCTGCTCATTGTTACTTGAGAGAATCTTGATTAAGCTTCTAACTTATCAAATGGGACCGTTCCACTTCAATGGGTGATAACATCTGCAGTAAACATTTTGCTTTGAAGGTTTCATTAATTACAACCAAAAAAAAAAAAAAACAATTTGTTGATTTCATGACAGGATGTGACTGTGTGTTTGTGTGTCTATGACTGAATCTAATATCTTTATATTCTTAGCAAAAATGCACATTGGCATACTTATCCCTCTATTTTTTATTGTGAATTCTTGTGCTACGTGCTGCAGTATATTCTGAAAACCGGAGAAGGGATTGCAGAAGTCTGCATCAGTGGCTTCATGGCTTTCGACCTGCCTCCTCCAAGGGGTCCTCTGTGGTACGGCACCTTCTCTGACTGAAACTTCTTAGAGCTGCATCGTAAACTGCATTTTTGCAGTCAAGTTTGTGTGACATTCCCTTTTGTTTATTCCTTGGTTTATTCATGCAGGATTCTGGGAGATGTATTCATGGGGGTTTATCACACTGTTTTCGACTCTGGTAAGCTCCGGATCGGCTTTGCTGAGGCTGCGTAATGATCTACTTACTGTCAAGTTTTTATGTAGTAGCAGCGATCATCACCTGCTCATATGAGGAGGAGGGTTGTAGAATGTAGATTATGGTTTTCATGTACTGTAAAACGATCAGTATGCTTTTATGCATAACTATCATCATCATCACCACAGATGATATGCTGATATATACTTATGTAAAATCCTATCATCCTATGTTTAAAGTACTTCAATTTTATGATATTCTGACGTGATAGCTTTACTTATTTGGAGAAATTTCATCTTATAACTGTCATTGGACTTCGTTTTTTCCTTTAAATGTTATCATTTTTCTCTTTTGAGTATAATTTAGATAACATTATTGGTTCTACTCCCATTGTTTACTCCTATTCCAAAAAAACCCTAATTTTTTTAATTTACAAAGTGTCATTTTTCTACTTTGTGCTATTAACAAATGTAAGCTTTTAGTGATGTCAAAAAGATGGTAGTTGAGATATATCATATTGTCGTTTGCTGAAAGTATCAATTTTCAATTGAATGGGTAATAATTTTCTACCCATTGTTCACTTAATTACACTTTAGGACAGGATAACCATTTTTACTGAAAAAATCTCAACACTGTTGACCCAAAAAAAGAAAAATTGCTATAATTTATAAACATCAAGCAGACTGTCGAACAAGTTCAGTTTTTCTAGGGTTTTTAAAATTGAAGAAAACAGTAGGTGGACAAGTCATAATATTCCAATGAAATGTATTTTTTTTTTCAAAATTTGAAATATTTTAATTTTTTATCAACTATTCAGAAACAAGAATGGAAATACTCGGCTTCACAGGAGACTTAACTGTACCTAACAATTTAAATTTCTCATGATTCTCTCCAAAAAATAAATGAAATGGATGGAGCTATGGTGCAACGGGTGAATCATACCCCTCTTTTCGTTCTTTTTTTTATTACACCCCTTAATCTCTCCTGTATTTATAGTTCATTAAAGTAATTTTTTTTCCTTTTTCTTCAACCCCTCATCTTTATGTTTTTCTGGATTTTTTTTTTTTCATTTTCATTTACAGTTGTAATTAACCAATTGCAATCAATAAGACATAACTGGACATTCTCATTGAAGCTACTTTTTTGTTTACTTAAGATTCATTTGCTTTATATCACATAAGCAATAAGGAATTAAACTCTTTTATATAAAAGATAATCACATAGATATGTTTTTGTACCAACACTCTATTCATCATCTACAATGAAATTCGGGTGTAAATAAGTAGAATTTTTTTTTTAAAATTTTTTGTTATGTGTCTTTTTGTCATTGAACAGTCTAAAAATTGGTTTATCATCATCATCATCCTCCCCCCTACTCCTCCTCCTCATCATCAATGAAACTCCTCTCTACTATGTTAACAAATGATCAAAATTAAGAGCTTTAACAAAAATTCAAAATCCATCTTATTTTCTATTGTCTTTGTTGATGAATCTAACATGATTCATCTCTCTTGATTATAACTTGTGCAAGTGGATACTGTAACACAATGATGAGATTAGTAATTCTTGCTGAGAGAATTTATGAAGAAAGATGTTGGCACAAAATCTTGAAAACTTTAGGGCATATTCGGTACCATTTTTGGGCTTTTGTTTTCATTTTCGTTTTAAAAAGTACAAATATAATACATGTTTAGTGGGTTAAATTAAAAAAAAATAAACTAAATTATAAAATAATAAATTCAAATTCACTTTTATAACTATTAAAGTGAGAACATGTTACAAAACTAAATTAAAAAATAATTAAAAAAAAAAAATCTTTCCTTACCTCTTCGATCCTTATCTCTTCATTTTTCATCCAACAACGCTCTCTCTCTTTCTTCTTATCTCTCCCGATCTATTCTCCCTCAGTGTGCCCGTATCAATTGTTGTACTCTGTCTCCACTGCCACCACTGCTTCATCTAGGCCACTGCTGTTGCTCCCTCTCTGGCACTGCTGCTGCTTCATCTTTGCACGCAGCTGCTGCTCTGTCTCTGCCTTAACTGCCTCTGTTGTTGCTGCTCTCTTGGCTCTGTCCTTATTATTGCGAGTTGCTGGTATTTATTTTATTCGAGTAAATTTTTAGTAATTATTTTTTATTTTGTAAATATGATTTTGTTCTCTTAAGATTGTCATTGCCATGATAGTGGTTTCATTGCAAATGCCATTTTGTTAACAAAGCATATTTTCAGTTTGTTGTCTGTCACTCCAAATTTTATTAGCATAGCATGCATGGCTATACTGTCTAGTCACTAGTGTAAAAACAATTACAATATAATTTTTCTTTTCAAAACTTCAGTTTGTTGTCTATGTTGTAATATATATTAATTATTGTGTAAAAACAATAACAATATAATTTTTTTTAATGTTAATGCTAAAATTTTTTATTATGATGTAATTTTTTAGAATTATTTTGTTTAAACTATCTATTATGATTGTGTACGTATTAGTTAAAAATTATTTCCTAAATATAGATTAAATGTTTAGTAAAAATTATTTTTCAAAATAGTACTACGGAACATTAATTCTTATTTTTGTCATTTTTAATTATGCTTAACAAACACATATTACTATTTTCAATTTAAAATATAACATACAAAAAATAATATCAGTCGCATACTTAAATTTTAAATACAACTACAAAACACCTTTTTCTTCTCATTTTTGTTTTCAGAAAATACAAATTCAAAAATAATAGTGAATAAGCCCTCAACTTTTCTAAATTTTCAACAAATAATATGGACTGCATTATTAATAAACAAATAAACACAACCACGCCATTGAAACTATTGCATCTGATCCAATGGCAGAAGCACAAAAAGTCGAAAAGAGCGCACGGTGCACCTGTTGCACCGTAACTAGATACGAATGGATTTTAAGGGGCATGAAGAATTTGATAGTGTTGAAAACAATTAGTGATTCTTTAAAGGTTACAGAATAGGCAAACTCATCAGCATAAACAAACAAGAAAATAAAAATAGTGATGTATATTTTCTTAGCCACTTTGAACTAACAACATCATACAATGGGCAATGGTGACATATTACATAGACAACAAAAATTTATGGGAGACTACGTAAAATACATTGCTGGTAAGCAGGCATGGGGATTGATTTTCACTGTTCTTCATCACTATCATCACCGAACACTGAAGCAACAGCTACTTTTGGCTTCTTTGCAGCACTTCCAGTTGTGTTCTGCACAAGAAGCAAAGAAAACCAGAAGAGTATGAAGACATAATATCCCCAAAAGAGTTGTGAGTTCTATTCACCAAAATTGGTTTTAATGGGCAAGTGCATCAGAAGAAGCAAGAAAGTTAAACACATGATTGAAAGAAATAGTTATCACTGAGAGAACCATGAGTTCTAAAAACAAAAGCTGATTTTGATCATGCAAAGGATTTGTGGTTGAAGTTTTTAGACCTTGTACATTCAAATGGATGCAGATGGGTTCCCCACAGCTTGAGACTGAGAGAATGAAACACTACACTCCTATATAACTAGTACTAGAGCCATCACATAATTGAAGTATTAGACAGCAATTCATTTCACAAGTACAGTCATGGTCTCTTGATACATCCACTATCAGGTTTGACTTGAATGCATCGTACTTATCTCACCGCTAAACAAATCCAGAGAAGTTATCTTTATCTCCACGAGTTTTCTGGCTGGCGGTACTACAGCCCCAACTACTAAAAGTTGTATACATGAGAATGGGAAAACACCCCATCATAAAACTCAAATAAAGTGAATTTAATGCAGAGGCAGGCATGCTTCTTCACCATGCAATGCAGTGGCTGAGAAGGGGTTTATGGCATATGTAGTGATGACAACTTTGGAACCAAAAAGGTATGATGGCAATGACAGACATGACTGAACCATTAAGGAACTGTATCAGAATACTCTACAGCTCAACGAAAATTGCTGTGAACCAAAGACAGTTCTCAAGAAAGATCTAATGCTGCGTTTACTTTTTGGATTGGAGTGGGAATCCTTGGATTAAGAGTGTGGAGTGAGAGTGGGAGTAGGGTGTTTACTTAGACTAAATGAAAGTATAGATTGTCAATCAGAATCCTAATTATTTGTTTACTTTGTCTTAGATTGGGAATAAATTGTTTTAAATTACAATTTTATCCTTATGTACAGAATTATAATTTGTAATTAAAAAATTAATAAAAAATATATTTGGAAAATAAAATAAATATTTTATTATATTTATAAATTAATAATAATTACTAATATTCTTAATTATGTAAATCATAATTTTTTATTAATTTAAATTTAAATTATGTGAATAAAAATTATTAATAATAGCAACACAAATGAAATATTATTATTGATAATATAGTACAAAATTAATATTTTTTTAGAATAAAATATTTATTATTATTAAATAAATAAATAATTAATATTTATTAAAATTAATGTTTAATATTATTAATTTAAATATAATATTTATTTATTTTTATTTTATTAAATTTAATAAAATAAATATGATATAATTATTATTTTTAATAAATATGATATTATTTATTTTATTAAATATGATATTATTTATTTTATTAAATATTATTTATTTATTTTATTAAATATGATATTATTTATTTTATTAAATATTATTTATTTATTTTATTAAATATTATTTATTTATTTTTATAAGGATAAAATGGGAAGAGGGGGGAGTGGATTCCCACTCCCACCTCCCCCCATGGGAGTGGGAATCCCACTCCCCACTCCAAAATTGAGTGGGACCCACGGATTCCTACTCTCACTCCCCCTTTTTTAAGGTAAGTAAACACTGGAGTGAGAAGAATCCACACTCCACACTCCCACTCCAGAAAGTAAACACTACCTAAAAGCAGAAAAAAGCACTATACATGCATCACATGAACTGTCAGTTAACAAAAAAGATGCCTCAACAAAGACGAGAGGAACAAAACCTCACTTAGCACCACCTAGACTCATCCACAAATTCACATATGTTACAAAGAATTTAATCACCCATTTAGCAAAGCTATAATATAAGGGAGAGCTTTGACAATTTAATTATGTCCACAAATCCTAAGGTTCACAGGTTAGATGAATCTGGTGTTCAACAGCACATGCATACAAGCATGTATATGTACGACAACTGCTTCGACACAACTCAGATTCTTTCAAATCATCCTCAATAATTTTCTAATGGGAGAACCCACGAGGACCTAAAGTTGCAATGAATCAACTCAGAATTCTGAAGTTAGATGTACCTTGGAAGTGCCACCTTTAGAAGAGAAACCGAATTTTAACGCCTTGCGCTGATCCTGATTGGCAAGAGCTGTAGTAGTTCCAGGTGCAGTGGGGACTGAAACAGACCCAGATTCTTCGTCTTGTTGTTGTTGATCCTGCTGCCGCTGCTTTTGTTCCTGCTGCTGTTTATGGGCATCAGCCCTAAGAGGCAACGATGAATAGAAAAGTAAGATGAAATAAAAAGAATTAAGGCAAAACTTAAAATAAAAATGAAATAAATAGAAGAACAGACAGATGAAATAAAGGCAAGGGAAAAGATTTACATTTGAGCAAATTTAGCCATCTCCCTCTCCTGACGTTGTTGTTCTCGTTTTTGCCGATCATCCCGACTGCTAGTACCATGCATTTCTCTCATTTCTTTAAAACGCTGCAATCCTCGTCCAACAATGTTGCAGATTTAGACAAGAGTAGAGTATAGACCAAACGTTACACCACAGGAAAATACATTATTTACCTTTCTATGGTTGTGATCATATGAGCTCAGATGGGCTTCAAATTCCACAGCCAATTTGTATTGCTTGTTACAAAGATCACAATAGAACACCTTGCGTATTTCTTTCACCTCAGTTTGAATTTTCTGCTCACGTTCTGCTAACACCTGAATTTTCATAAGGTGCACGAAGCGGGCAGTAGAAGCCACCAGGTAATAAAAACTGCAGGATATTGTGAAGAGCTTCCAAAGTTGATATTCCCCTATGATATACCATTTCGGTCAAAAGACAAACATATATGGTATATGCTGCCTTCTGCTATTGGATGTGTGTTTCAGAAGAAGTAAAGCATCAATGTCTATGTTAAATTATTTATGTTGATTATCTACGAGTGTAAAAGCATACCTCCCGCTTCTTTGCATTCTCCTCAGTGTCCTCTACCTCGATATCAAGTTTTCTTCGCTGGATATTTTCTTCTGCAGTGAAAAAATCATCTTCTTCCTGTTTTCCAACCCCCAACTTTGGATCTCTAATCCCAGATTTTATCGGTTCTATTATTCCTGTACACAGAACCTAGAATGACTAGTTAAAAGTTGAATGACAAATTCATACAGAAGAACTCTTGTGAATTGTGCAGCTAGTATAGACACATAAATTAAAAGCAGATAACAAACAGAAATCCAGATTTACATGGTTCAGCACAATCATGCTAACATCCTCAGATGTAATCCACATAACTTTTTTTTGTTTTTTTTTGTTTTTTTTTGGGGGGGGGGGGGGGGTTGTTGTGGGGGATAAGAAACTGTAAATTATATTAATGATGAAAACTTTTGTGTGCTATACAAAATATACCAATCACCCATCTACAATACTAGACCAGCCTAGACACCTATGCATCTCAAAACACTCTCACAGCTTAAATGAATGAAGGAAAAAGATGAATCTTGGAACTCCTGGAAACTGAAGTCCACAGAGACTTC
>NW_006262139.1:1345917-1347557 GCF_000493195.1 Citrus x clementina
ATACAGATCTCTTTCCTGCCATATTACCCAAAAGATCCAAAGAGTTTGGCCTTTTTCCTTTACCAAAAGCATAGGAATTCTCCATAAGAATAGAGTGACGAGAACCCGGAATGAACCACGAAATGTTAGCCGCTTTGCACAATCTAACTTTCAAAAAGTAATCCAGATAACTTCAAAAAAATAGAGAACAATTAACAAGGCTAAACAACTGAAGTTTATCCTGAAAAACTCAAGCTTGGAACCCTATGATACTTTTCTCTCAAGCCATCAAAACCCATGGGAGAGAAATCACTTTCTGTAAACCCCCCCCCCCCCCCTTCCCTTTCATCATCAGTGTCTATTTATAAGCCGAACCCGACAGGTTTAACTGTATCAGCTAAAAGAAAGAAGGGTTCATAGTTATTCCACAGAATATAAACCTAGACCACATTTAAAAGTAAAACTAAAGTAGAAAAGTAATTTTATTGTTTCATTGGCTATGACTGCAGAATCCTTAACTCTGAAATCCAGCAGAAGAAACTAAGAAGCTTTAGAAGCTTTGTGTAATATATGTATAGAAGTTGCATATTGTGGTAAATATAAGTTAACTCCTAAATTTAGAAGAAAGACTTGAAGAAACTTATGCAGCCCTCAAAATATCTGTATATGAATGGAAAATAAAGGAGAGATAACAATAAGTTCCAATCATTCCACTGCTCAATGGTAGGGACCAGGAATAAAGGAATTTGTACACTTTTAGACTAACTGAGGCAAGAAATGTTTGTTTTTTTATCATTCTGACTGAACAAGTACTGTAAATGGAGAGGATAAAATGAGAAAATAGTATCACTAGCAAGATTCAACATGGAGGAATAGCGAAGAATTTTAGAATTACAATACCCGCAAAAAGCAAAAGTATGATGTAAAATCATCAGTCAAGGAAATTGTTGACAACAAAATAATGGTAACTATTATACATCGTCAGAAGTCCACAAAATATACCTTGCTCATCCTTCCCAAGACCTTTTCCTTTCCACCCCATCTTTTGGAGAAGCCTAAACCCAATATTTGATGATGTGAGCTTTGTATCTAATGACGCTTGTTCCACATCATCCAGGTCAACATTCTCTATCGGCTTTTGATGGATTGGCAATCGAAAATCCTCCGCCAAATCCTCAATAACAGAGTCCTGATATGCCTAAACAAGAAAATGCAAACGGTTCAACTCCACACAATAGCTATACAAGATTCCTGAGCATTCAGAACGTCCTGATGACAAAGTGAATAGATATTGCATATCAACAAAAACTTTAGCAACACAGACAATTATCTTAAGAACATTGCAATAGAACGTTTTGGTAATTTAGGAATTACTTAAATTAGGATTTCGTTTTATATAGGCAAATACAAACCACTTTTCATAAATAACTTAATGAAATCAATAGACCAGCTTATTCCATCGGAAACTGATATTCAGAATTCAATAGGCTTACCTGCTCCTTTTCATGTGGCTGTTTATCTCTACCGCTTAGTCCCTGTTTACCATTGTACCATCCATAATCCATTTCTTATCACCTAATTCACCACAAAAGCGGCAAAAGGTATATAGGATGATTTCTGGCATCAAATCAATCAAGAGTTCAGAATAAACATGAAGAAAA
>NW_006262139.1:1347662-1353933 GCF_000493195.1 Citrus x clementina
ATAGCAACATAATTATCATACTAATTATATTAAAATTACATCACCTTATAATGTATTTGCATTTCCAACCCAATGTTATTTAAGTTCTGAATTGAAGTAATATATTAAGGGAAATTACAAAGAACCTCAAGAGAAGATCTTGCGTACAAATGAATGCTTAAATGAAAGACCATGTTTACGATGTTGTAAGCTTAAATTAACACATTTTTTTTAAAATAAGAAGATCAGTAAAAAAACTCAATACTTTAAAACCATTTCAGCAATTTAACTCCTCCCAAATAGCACAATACTGAAACATGATTCACAAAACATTACACAAAAGCTAGGAGTAGATTTAAATATGATCTAAACAAACTCACTTCAGCTCATGAATGCCTCCAATAAGCTACAAAAATAGAAAAACTAATTTTTTTCCCTAAAATTCTATGATTTTCTAGCTGGGGAATTCATTCCAAGTACATTCATTCAACAAACTAGCCAAATTCATCACAAACCCTAAAATACTTGCACCCTAACAAAAAAGTGATTTTTCGAAATTAATCAAACCACACGAATAAATAATGATAAGTTTTAAAAAAATAAAATCAGAGAGAGTCAAATCTGATTAACAAACCCTAAATTAAAAGTAAAGGGACAATTATTAGCAAGTAAACCACATCATCATCAGCAATCAGAATTAAAACGATAATTAGGGAACGAAAATTAAATGTTAAAATTTTAAAAAATAAAAAGACAAAGGAAGACAGATCACCTGATCATAAAGAGAATCTAGCTCTGCTTCTGATCTCTTGCTGGTCTTCTGTTGGTCGATCGATTCAATGCAGCTGTATCTCATACAGCCGCTGTATCTCATACAGCCGCTTTTTATTATTTTATTAATACAACCAATAACCGGCCACCGGTACTCTCAGTCTCATTTTAATTGGTTACAAGAGGTAAATATTAAATGGTAACTATCATACAGCTCCCTCCATTTAGGTAAATATTAATATAATCAATCTAAAATTAGAAAACTATCAAAGACCCCCCTGAACTTAAAAAAAGAAAATACTGCTTTTTCTTTTAATTCATGAAAAAATAGTTAATATATTTAACTTATGTACTAATAAAAAATATAATTAAGTAAAATTAATAGACTAATATATTTAAACAACAAAAATAATTATTTTATTTTATTAATATTACGTTATAAATTCAATGATATTTTACTTTAAAAATGTAACTTATGTACTAATAAGAATAATATTTTAATATAATAAATTACAATAAATTATATATCAATTAAACTATTTTTATATCTATATATATATATATATAAAGATGGGACTTGAGGAGGTGATGTGGCATCACTATTTCTCATCTCATATTTGTATATTCTCTATTATCTAATAAATAGAGAAATTTTCTTTTAAATTTGTCTTTTCATCTTCTCATAATTAATTTGATTGTTATTACACAATAACAATTATGTAAAATTTTAATGAGGCATATTATTTGTAATGAACATCCAAGAGGGAGTGTTATAAATTTATTAAAATAAATGTAGATGTTTATAATATATATCTCTTAGTCTCCCCACTATCTTCCATTAGTAACTTTTAGCTTCCCTATAACTCCCATTATTTCACAAAAAATTATGATCCATAATTTTTCATTAATTTCATGGAGTGATTATGTAACTATAAAAGAAGAGCTCATTTTTTTGTTTTGTACACACACAATTGGAATGAATAAAATCACTTTATAATATATTTTCTCATTTTATTCTTTATCTTGCGTTGCTTCTTTATTTTTATTGCTGGCTAATAGCTTTTTTTTTTTATAAGGCTGTATCATCTTAAAAAAAATCAATTCATATTTTTTATCAGTTTCATCAAGTGTAAAGTAAGAAAAAAAGATAATACTAAATTTTTTTTTCAAAGCTGCGTGAAGCGCGGTTCTATTTTCTAGTTACTTTATAAATGTAATGATGTTTTGCCTAAAAAACTATCAAAACAACTTTATCAACTTTTAATCACATTAAAATCCAAGTATCTAAACATATAATAAAAATAATTTATTCCTAAATATTTGGAAGAAATCAATCCCAATATCCCACAATACACATATAAGGTCTTAAATCCCTCCCTACGAAAATGGTTGCAATGTTTATCCAACTATCGAATAATTATTATACCAAACATCATACTTACCCCTCAAATGTTGTTGTTGTTGTTATTATTAGTGGCTAATATTAATATGTTCTTTGTATACCCTTTAAAAAAATAATCATATATTAGACAAATATAAAGCATCTAATATTTGATATTTTTAAATAAAACTCACAAACAATCTCTTATGCAGATTAATTCATACAAAATTATGTCAAATTAATTACTTTATTTAATCTTTTTTGGTATAGTAATTTATTTTTTTTTTTGCTAAACATTAATCAAATTCATAATGGTACATAATATGGATATTTACAAATTGAATGCAACTAATATTGAATAATGTTATATTAAATTATTTTTACAGTTATATACTTTAAGCATGACAATTATATTTCTAAATTAAGTCAAATTATTTGAGTAATACTACACTCACTAGATGATTCATGATTTGTATATTGAATAGTGTGCAATTATAAAAAAATTAGTTCTGTTTGGGGGAAAAACAGGAAAAATAGCAAAACGTCATGTGTTGACGATCGGAAAAACTCCAATATAATCCAAGGTGCCCGGCATGATTCGAGGTACCCTGCACGATTCGAGGTGTCGTGCATGATTAGAGGTACCCGGCATGATTAGAGGTACTCGATATAATTAGAGGTACCCCGCATAGATCGGGATACCCCATATAACTTGAGGTATCCAACAGATCTGATTCAGGAGAATCTTCTGAAAAAGTCTGCCATGGGAAATATTTCCATATCTTGAAGGATAATATTTGATTTTGTTAGAATTAAATATCAAAACGTCGTACTGAAAAGGGGGGACAGCTGCTTGCCACCTCTGCCAAAAGTGAAGGACATTGTCCCAAGGACATTGTCCCAAGGACAGTGGTCCTCAGCCGCCTACCCGACAGCCACTGCAGAGGTACCCTGGACCACTCTCCAGCGCGCGCCACGTTTCCAAAGGATGAGATACGCTGCGAACGCCTTCTTGATTACCAAGCATATACATAATGGCCCAAAAATCATAAAAAGGTAAAAAGATGTGAAAGGCCTAAAAACGGATAGCCAATAGCTAAAAAGGATACGCCATGTGGCAGCAGAGGTACTCTATATATAAAGGTGTCTAGGTTTTATTCTCCGTCATGTTCTCATTCACTCATGAACACTCACACTCCACAAAATAAGCTTTCTTCAACCTTAAACATTGATTTACAGAGGGCGGGCAAGCTCTCTTTTCCATTAAAAAAACTTGAGTTTGCTAACTTGAGCGTTGGAGTGTGAATGTCGGGGTACCTCGGCTTCACCTTTAACCTATATTTCACTGTTTTGCAGGTGTGAAGCTCGCTTCGAAAGACTTTCTAGGTTCAAACCTTTCACCATTGTTACCACTTTCTTTTTCCCTTCTCACCTCCTTCGAATTTCAGAAACACCGCACACAACAAACCAGTAAGGTACCTCGTTTCCCCTAAAAATACAAATTCATTGTTCTAGATAAATTTATCTTTTTCTACCTTCAAAATCTGTCTAAAACAAGTTCAATCTTACATTTATATCTATGTTTTTTTAAATTAAGTTAATTTATATAACAACTAAAAATAATGAAATTTGTAAAAATATTAACAAGCTTAATTTTTATATCTATTTTTTTTAAATTAAATTATATTTTATTTTTGGTGAAACAATAAGTAATTAGGTTTCATTTAGATGGGTAAAACTACCGCAAAGATAAAAAAACAATTTTTTTTAATACCGTGTACATTTACAATTTTTTAATTTTTTCCCCAAATTTTGATTCAAAATATAAATACCTCTCATTCTTCCATTGTTAGAAACCCTAGTCGCTCAACTCAAAGATATCACCGGCCGCCATCGTAGACGCTCAACAAAAAGAAAAACAAGCGGCCGCCATGAGTTTTTACTCCTAAATTTTGTAAATCTTGCTCTTACCTTCTGTCTTTCTCATTACAGTCCCTAGATCCCTCATCTTTTCACCTTTGTTAATCTCCAAAAATCAATCAATAAAAAAGTTGGCATCTTTCGAACACTTACAGTTCGAGGTAAATGTGCAAGCTTTGAAATTGTATTCAAAATCTATGCTCAAGCATTTCGCATAAAAATTTTATAAATTTAGTTCCCTTTTCTTGAACTCGTCTTATTAGGGTTTAGATATTAACTATAATTATTTTTTTATGTATTTTGAATTATCAATTAGAGTTTTCAATCCCATTTTTTTTTCTTGCATGTTTTATGGTTCCATTCTAAATGGATTGGCAAGGGAGAAAATTGACAGACGACCTGATGCAAACAATGCTTTTGGCTTCTCTCAAGTGGTTGGATCCAAGTCCAAGTGACGCTGATGAGTGATGAGTAGCCTAAGCTTGAGCTTACTGTCACCAATTCAAAGAAAAATTTGCTAAGAATATAATAAAGGTAATTTTATAGGTAATAATAAAGGTAACTTATTAACTAATATTATTAGGGTAATTTGGTCATGTTTTTATTTGATGAAATAGATTAACTATGCCTTTATTGAAAGAAATATAAAAATTATGGTCCAAATGTTTAGATAGTTGAAATTAAAGAAAAAATTGCATCTGAATTCTCAATAAAAAATTTATGTGATAATATATTTGTGTGTATATATGTGTATATAACTTGTGAAATTCAGTAATGAAATCCTATTAGATAGCATGAATTTCTTTACTTCTGAAGAATTCATAAAATTAAGGTCACATGTATTCTGCCACTTTTCATTGCAAATGCAAGAAAATGCAGGTATAATGCTGATTTCTACAATAATTTTATTTCTTTTTAATGTTTCATGCTAGAAAAATTTTAAAAAAAAGGCTAAAAAAGACATTGATTTGAGTTTTTTTTTTCTCTGTTGTGATATCGTTATTCCTACCATTTACAATGCTTTGATAATTTGTAATCTAGTTATTTTTAAGTACCCCGAATAAAGTGTTTGGGAATTCTGACAAATCATAAGAATTGTGGGAACTACAATAAATAAACAAACAAATAAAAAATGAATGAGGTTTGTATTTTGAATGTATTTTACTTGTAAGAACAAATCTAAATCTTTTAGGTGCTTAATTTCTATTGCATTTTGTAAGTTTTTCATATTAGATGCTATTTTCATGATATATGTTGTTCATGCAATCATGGATCAGTAGTCCTGAAAAGTTTTGATCTTGTTAATTCTGGATGTATTCTCCTCTTTCAAAGCAACAAATGAATTTCTAGTTTCTTGAATTGCTGTGATGTTTTTATTTCTGTGCATGAATTTTGTGGTTTCGCAATCATTATATTACTATTATATATTATGCAAAGGTGATGATGGGAATTATGAGTTTGGGTTAGTCAACTTGCTCGTCAGCTGAGCACCACAATCCATTTCTGTATGACAATAAGCTTCTTTTGGCAAATTATTCTTGAACAATAAATAGCTAAAGAGAAATTAGATTTTGAAGAGCTATTTTCTGAATTCTTTTATATTTGCTTAATTTTGGTAGTAACCTCTGTGTAGGTGTTTTGTTAGCTAATATAATGAAGGTAGTTTATTAACTGACATTGTTAGGGTAATTTGGACATGTTTTTACTTTTGAACAATTCTTAAAATTAAAATCTCATGTTATTTTTTTTTCATTTGTTTCCTAAACTGAATGATGTTGTAATATTGATTTCTATAGCGGTTTTATTTCATTCAATTGTTTCATGCTAGACAAATGAAAGAAAAAGCTAAAAATTATATTGATTTGAGTTTTCCCCCCTGCAATGGCATTGATATTACTACCATTTTAAATGTTATGGTAATTAGTAATCTAGATATTTTATGTGCACTGGCTACTTGAACCAATTGTTTTGGGTATGCTGAAAAATTATAAAAATCATAAAAATTATGAAAACTACAATAAATATACAAGCAAATGGATAAATAAATAAGGTTTAGATTTTGAATGCAGTTTACTTACAAGAAAAAATCTATATGCTGATAAATTTTTGACAGTTATTTTTAAGTGCTTAATTTCTTTTCATTTTGTAAGTTGTTCGTATTAGATGCTATTCGATGATTTATATTATTCATGCAATCAATTTGTTCTTGTTTATTGAACA
>NW_006262139.1:1354300-1369912 GCF_000493195.1 Citrus x clementina
TGCAGAGACCCATGAAATCTAAATATCAAATTAGTAGCATTTGATTTAGCTTTTGGAAGCTGTGAATTGATTTAATTTTGTAATAGTTTTATTGATATTAATAGTTTTTAAAGAGTTATTTTCTCACAAGCTTCTAAAAAATTTTCTGAACAAAAGTAGTTTTAGGCTCGACTCTTTTTGTAATTTTAACTTTTCAATCAGCCTCACATTAGGTTACTAATGTAGCTAACTACTTAAGTGATCGAAGTTCTCATTCTTGTAATGAAAATCTTGATTTGAGTAATTTTTAAGTGCATAGGATAAAGTAGTAGGACATTATAATTCTATTTGCAAATAAATGCCAATAAATTTATGAGTAAAAAAGACCATTTGAAAAAAATTAATTAATTAAACATGCAAAATCATATTACAAAATGTTCTTACTATAATGCTATATTTTCATCGTACCATATTGGCCATAACAAATTTCAGAAAATTATATTGAATAACTTATTTGATAAATCGAAAATTATACACATATTTAAAAATGAAAAGGAAAAATACTCATTATAAAAAAAATTGTTAAAAAATCTCATGATTGTAGTAATAGTTTAAAAAAATAATAGTGGTAATAATACAAGTATAATATAATAATATTTATAATTAATAACACAAATATTTTGTTGAAGTAATTGGAAATTAATAAAACTAATTTGAAAAGAAAATAGAGTGGTAAAAATTTAATTCGAATTCAAAATAATCTTAATTCTTGATTTATTTTGGTTTAAAGATAAATAAATATGGTCAATTGAATGATAAAATGGGCATAACATGTACAAAGATCAAAATTTAAGTATAAATAAATTCAAGTTCAAGAAATCTTATCAATTCAATTGATCCCTCAAAAACAAAAAGATAATTCAACACAAATAAATTAAGAAAATTTCAACTTTTGTAAGTTTAAACATTTTTTATAATTTATGCTGTCAAAACTTTTAAAAAATTAATTTTTATTTTTTGAAAAACACAGCAATTGCAAGCACCTTTACATCTACTTTTAATTCACTGTCAAATTTTTTAAAAATTAAAGAAATTATTTAAAGAGTAAAGAGAAAGCTGAAAATGAATGCATTAATTTACTTGATAACTAAAATATGTGTAAAGATTACATGCTCAAGTATATATATAATATATACACAGACAATCAAATTCAAGAGATTTGAAGTGAAGAAAATAGAAAAAAAAATGGACTTAGATTATAGACAAAATATTAGAAAAGTTAAGGGTTATAATAAAGCTTTTTCAGTACTATATAGTAAGTTGATATTTACTAAAATAGTAAGGGGTTCAACATAATTTACCTTATTAATATTATTGTTATGGGTGACGCAAGTTACGTGCACGTAACTTGAGTCTCCCTCCCAGCTACAGTATCCATGGTGCGGCCGGATACTGTAGCTAGGACGTAAGTTACGTGCACGTAACTTAGGCCCTCCCTATTGTTATTGGTAATACAAGTACATTGACTATTTAACCCAATAATTGGAATATTGCCAAGTTAATGAGAAGGTTCAAACCAAAATTAGTAGAACAATAGTTGAAACAAATAGACCCATAACGGAGAAAGTATAACCGTAATTAGAGACTTAACTAACCAAAAATAAAATTATGAAAAATAAATTTGGTACCTAACTGGAATAATTGGAATCTTACCAAATTAATGGGAATATTCAACACAAAATTAGAGTAACAATTAGTTGAAGCACATGAACCAATAAGAGAGAAAGTGTAACGAAAATTAGGAGCTCATCCAACGGAAAATGAAAACTACTTGGAATATAACCCAAAATTTTGGCATTTAATGAATTTAGTAGGTATATCAAATGTAAAACCGGTGGAATAATAAATTGAAACATATGAACTTGTAAATAAAAAAACTTAACCAAAATCAGGAACTAATATAATAAAAAAAATAATTTGGGTATTTAACCCAAATAACCGGAATCTTACCAATTTAATTGGAATATTAAACTCAAAATCAGTGAAATAATAGTTGAAATATATAGACCTATAAGGGAGAAAGTATAACCAAAATTAAGAATTTTTCTAACCAAAAATAAAATTATGAAAAATAAATTTGGTACCTAACCGAAATAATTGGAATCTTACCAAATTAATGGGAATATTCAACACAAAATTAGAGTAACAATTAGTTGAAACACATGAACCAATAAGAGACAAAGTGTAACAAAAATTAGGAGCTCATCCAACGGAAAATGAAAATTACTTGGAATATAACCCAAAATTTTGGCATTTAATGAATTTAGTAGGTATATCAAATGTAAAACCGGTGGAATAATAAATTGAAATATATGAACCTGTAAATGAAAAAACTTAACCAAAATCAGGAACTAATCTATCAAAAAAATAATTTGGGTATTTAACCCAAATAATCGGAATCTTACCAATTTAATTAGAATATTAAACGCAAAACCAATGGAATAATAGTTGAAACATATAAACGAAAAAGGGAGAAAGAATAATCAAATTTGGGAACTTCTTCAACGAGAAACGAATCTACTTGAAATTTAACCCAAAATATTAGTATTTAACGAATTTAATAGGAATATTAAACACAAAACTAGTGGATTAGAAAGTAGAAACAAATGAACCTATTAGTGAAAAAATTTAACCAAAATTAGGGACATGTAAAATTAACTTGAAATATTTACCTAATATATTGATATTTAACTAAAAGTGTTGGGACATGATTATTTTACCTTTTTTTAACTTTCATTTAGGTTAAAAATATTTTTCTCACTCAAATATTTTTTAAGTTAAGTGTTTATAAATTTCCGTAATTTTTTCATTTTATTTTATTTTTTCTACATTAAAAATGATTTTTTTTAAATTATTGAAAGAACAACCGGTAAAATTCAAGTGGAAAAAGTAGGCTATATGTCATACAGCTCTGTACTATATGAAAACTCTTAATTTGAGAACAACGTCGGCTGAGAGAGCCCAATTTAAAAGAGTTTGGGCTGGAGCGAGCCTCTAACACCCCTCAATCATATATATATACAGTCTTCTCATCCCATCCTTCACATAAATAATTTTATGGATGATAAATTTTTTAAGTGTTGTTATCCCTATTCTTCAATTTTTTTCTATGTATAAACCTCAATAATAATAACTTATCAAGAATGAATATAATTAATCTATAAAAAGAGAAATTTTTTATTTTAATTTTTTATAAATTAACTAAATAGATGATAGTTATAGATTAAAAAAATAAAGAAAATAGAGTAATGATAAATCTAAATAGTTTACTTGTCTGTTTGGTACGACTAATATAAAGGTCATAAATGCTTATTTAATCTTAAAAGTTCATTTAATTTTTTTTTATTGTTGTTTGGTTGTTTTTGGGTGGAGTTTTTAAAAATTAAATAAGTTATTTTGTCGCTACTAAGAAAAAGCTCAAAATTTGAGTTTTTGAGTGTAGAGATTGAAAAGCTTATTTAAAATGTTAAAATATTTATTTAAAATATCATTTACTTATTAACAATCTTATCTCATTCATTTTATAACATAATTTTAAAAAAATTGTCTATAAAAATAATTTTACAAATTTTAATAGAAATTCTCATTGACAACCAAATAAATAATTTTTTTTTATTGAAAACTCTATTAACAAAATCTCTATTTAAAAAAATTATACCAAACGGAACCTATTCTTTATAGCAACAAGAAGAAAAATAAGGGTACCCATGCAAGCAAAAGAGACGAAAGAGAGAGAAAATATGGTGGGGTACATTAGATGGTTATGGTTATATTGGATCTGATCTATAATAGAGCATGAATCTCAACTATATGCGTAAAATAATAAATAATAAAAAATTTATTATAACTTTGATCGTGTAGTTATGAAGAAGTGCCTTAAAGCGATTCTAACATAACTTTACTCACGTATCTTTTGTTTGTGAATGTAATTTAAAAAAAAAAGGGATTTTATCACTACATTGAGAGGGGTGTTAAAAGCATCACGCTAAATTTAGTGGCCAACCCTTTCGACACCTCTTCCGATTTCTCATAAAACCCCTTCTTCTTCTTTTTTTTTTAATTAAAATTACTTGTATAACTCAAGATAAATTAATTCATTTCTTATTTTGAACGAAAAAGTTTAAATAAATTATTTTTTAACAAATCTTTTACACTCACCTGATTTCAAATTTTATACTTTTACGTTTTAAATTTAATTTAAAAAATAAATTTTTTAAAAAAATTATAAGAGTTGAGATTTACAATCACTCACATACTTTATGATGGGCAGGGACAAAATTTCTACTAAAATAATTGTTTTCTATACTTTTTAAATTTAATGATTTTCGTTATCTTTTTGCCCTTTATAGTTCATAAAAGAATAATTGTTTTGAAGCTGTGGCTTAACTAAAACCATTATCAAACAAATTGCATTTGAATTTGCCCGTGGAAAAAAAAAAAATTGTTTTATGTGCGGGTTTATAAGACATTTTTTTTATATTAAAATTACTTTTTCTTTTTTCACAAAACCCATTCACTTTCCCAAGACTTCAAATTCCGCGGTCTGCCGCTGCCTGCATAAATTTCTCAAAATTTAAATTCGGAAAATGGTCTTTACCGTTTCTGAAATTAAAAACCCCTCTTCCCAAAATGCTTATTCAAAATCCTACTTCCCTTTCCCTTCGAAAATCACCCAATTTCTCTGAACATCAGAATAGCGGGACCTCAAGTTCACTTTTTTACGGCTGCCCTTTTCACCGCAGTCCCTCCCAGGTTCTAATCTTCAGGTTCTAATCTTCATCTTAAATTCGATGCGAATTTTTGTTTTTTTATAATTTTTTTTTTTTGGCATTACTTTCATTGTTTTTTGGCATTGCAATTGAGTTGAAATGAAGGGAGCGACATTTTCAATCATTAGGGTTTTGACTCCTTGATGATTGTAGTAATGTATGTAGATATGTTTGCTTTGTTGATCCGGTATAGCTGTTTTTTTCAGAATGTGAAATAATTTGAGTTAATTGGAAACTCTTAGGCAACGTGATTTGTCTTGGTGCTTGTCTCGCGATAAATTAGATAGCTGATTGGAATATTGATTTGTTTTATTTTTCATAGTTGATGTTGATGGCTTGCATTTGAAATTAAATGTCTGTTAACTTTTGCTTTCTGCCGCGGTTTAGGGTGGCAATAATGTGATTTGATTATGTCATTGTGGATTGTTGGATCTGTTATCACTTAGTAGACATCTTTAGAGTTCTTAAGCATCAGTTGTTGGTATATATTCTTTGTTCGAAATGCGTTCAAGTGCAAATGAACAATCAACTGAAGTTGGTTGTGTCACTGAACAAGAGACAAGCCCTGGTATTAGTAAAAGTCCAGCGAGACCTGAGGATGAGGAGGAAGAAGAGGAAGAGGATGAGGAGGAAGATGTAGATTTTAATCCCTTTCTGAAGGGGACTCCTTCACCGGAAGCTTCTTCAAGCTTGAGCTCTGAAATTGTTGGAGATTGTGAGCATGATGAGGAGGAAATCACGACACAAGCTACAGTTTCTCCTAATGGAGCATGTCATGAAGGAAAAAGATGTCATAAAGATTTTGCTAGAAAAAATAAGAAGAGAAAATCGCTTTTGATCTGTCAACCAGAAGAAAAAACTATTCAAGAAAAGGAGAATGGATCTACAAGTAGTGGAATTGATGTTAATGATTGTATGGTGGGAGATTTGAGTAATGTGATACATTCACGGAAGCCCATACTGGATTTAGATGATGAGGATGCCATCTGTAGGCGCACGAGGGCACGATATTCACTTGCAAGTTTCACACTTGATGAACTCGAGGCATTTCTTCAGGAAACTGATGATGATGATGATCTTCAAAATGTTGACGACGAAGAAGAGTACAGAAAATTCCTTGCTGCTGTATTACAGGGTGGAGATGGTGATGATCAGTCAACTCAAGAGAATGAAAATGTTGATGATGAAGATGAGGATAATGATGCTGATTTTGAGATAGAGCTTGAAGAGATGCTTGAGAGTGACTATGATGAAGGCACTGCTGATAAAACCCAGAAAGAAGAGTTTGTGAGAGCTATACGACGGCCGGAGACTAGGCAGAATAGACGCCAAAAGGCCTCTGCACAGTACAAAAAGAAGCTTTTGGAACAGTCAAAGAGGCCATTGCGCCCCCTCTTACCAGTCTTGCCTAACGTACCCCAAATTGCACCTTTCTCTACTTTTGATGGGGAAACTTTGATGCCTGAGACTTCTCCAAGCTGTCCATCTTTAACAACACAAGATGCTTTAATAAATGGATTCTCTCCGCATCAAATTGGCCAGTTGTATTGTTTAATACATGAGCATGTACAACTTCTTATTCAAGTATTTTCTCTTTGTATTCTTGATACTTCTCGGCAGAATATTGCCCACCAAGTTCAGGGATTGATTTTTGAGATGCTTCACAAGCGTGATGAAACAAGAGCATTCAGAAATGAGCCATATCCTGAAATTTACTTCCATCCTCCTTATATTTGTTCATCTGTACCAGATGTACGCCCCCAATTTGGCTTTGATCAAGGTACCTTCGGATCATCTTCTTCATTTGATGCACCAGGAGTCAGCTCACCTCCAGATATTGAGATGTCTGCTTTTCAAAACATTTCTACTTCTAAAGGAAGCTGTGGACATGTTTCGAATTGCCAGGCGGGTTCTGTCTCCGTGAAGGGCTCTTCCTGGGTACCTTCAGTAAGTGGTTTGGTTCTATCAGTTCTGGATGTGGCTCCACTTAATTTAGTCGGAAAATATGTTGATGATGTTTATACTGGTAAGTCATGTAGAAGTTGTTAGTTTTCTTTGTTTCTTTTCAATCATTTGCTTGATAATAGCTTGTTTTGACATTTGTCACCACTGATTCTTCATTTTTTTGACAGCTGTCCAAGAACATCGACAGCGTTGTCTGGCATCTGGTTCTGATATTTGCTTTCAAAGAGAACCTCTGTTCCCTTTTCCTTCTTTTGCATCATTGATTGAGGCTAATAGTGAAGTTTATAAAGGAAGAACTCTCCCTAGTGCTAATACTATAACATCTTCTCCCAGTCGACAACCACCAAAAAGGTCACTTGCAGCTGCACTTGTTGAAAGTACCAAAAAGCAATCAGTTGCTTTAGTCACTAAGGAAATTTCGAAGTTAGCACGGAGATTTTTTCCCCTTTTTAATCCATCATTATTTCCACATAAGCCACCTCCTCCATCTGTTGCAAATAGAGTGCTTTTTACTGATGCAGAGGACGAGTGAGTTTTATGTTTTCTTGCTCTTTCCCCGGTTGACTGACTTGGTGCTTCATTAAATGGGTGGCTTTCATATTCTTTATTACTTACGGTAGCAATTTTGTTGACATGCTGAATTTTTTATATATGTCCTTTTGATACCATATGCCATGGAGTTTGAATGTTGCAGTTAAAGTATGATATTATACATTAGCACTTGAAATACCACATCAAAAATGAAAAACAAAAGATTTCTGTTGGAAATCTACCTGGGTTCCAAATCAGGATTTTCGTGTGTGGCTAATATAATAAATGTGGTTTATGAGACTAAAGGTCTGGAGAATGGTGAAAATTTACTGTACGTTCAAGAAAATATCATGTTAATCCCTGTCTGAAGTTTGCAAGACTAGACAGGTCATTAGAATTACAGGATCTGAATTCTAAACTTTCATTTCTTTGGCTGTGTTAAACTCCCTGGGCTCTCTCACTCCCCTTTGTATTAGAAATAAAGAAAAACATGTCACCTCTGTTCTCCAAGTTTTTTTTTTTTTTATGGATAATCTAAAGAAGTAAGTATTTTTTTGGCAGTCTGAGTAAGTAGATGGTCTTTTGTTGATATGCTTAGTTTACTTGCTACCCTCATTTTATGACATTCTCTTCTTATGAAATTGCCAAAATGTGCAAGATCATATACAACATACTTCAGCAGACTTAGTAGAAGTTCATAGTTGGTTCCTGCTGTTGTGTTTTGTTAGTTTCCTAGATGATGGCATTGTCCTTAGTTTGTTATTCATCTCATGATTTTTACCTCACTATAAGCTTTGTTGAATATGTACCTGTTTTCATATTGGGATCCAGATTGTTGGCACTGGGGATGATGGAGTATAATACTGACTGGAAGGCAATCCAGCAACGGTTTCTTCCTTGCAAATCGAAGCATCAGGTGATTATACTGTGCTTTGTATCACGAAAACTATATTTCCTGCTGATTGTTGCTTGAACTAAACCGTGAACATGGCCATTTCATTGGCATGTTGCAATTTCCTCTAATTATAAAGGAACAACATGTTGTTGAAAGACTAGGCAAGTGAAGCCCTTCACTCTTTTCTTCTCTCCCTTCGAACTGCTTTACTCTTGGAACCCTTTCAGTTTTGCTTGGCCTTGATGTTGCGCCTGAGTTTTTTTCAACAATGATAGCATTTACCCAATTAAGGGGCACTCAATTTCGCACTTTTTCAGTACTCTGTTATCTTATGAGTAGAGGAAATTCACACTTATGGTATACTAAATGTTGCTAGGGATAAATTACTGGAACCGTCCTTGGGTTTGATTTGATTAAACTCAAAAGTTTTCTGACATTTAGCACTGACCTGCCATAAAAGTTAACTGGTTTTATTGACTGTTAAATCTTGTATCAGCCTACAAAAACACCCGTAAGCATCATAAGCATCTAAGAATGCATAATCACGATGAACAAGGATATCAGAAAGCTACCTACAGGATGAAGAAACTAAGCCTTGGCAAGGAACAAAAGTGAAAACCCACCAAAAATCAAAGAAATAAACTAAATTGGTCCAGAAAATAAAAAAACAGAAAAACTTACCAGCACACAAACAAGGAATAGTGCATAATATGATTCCATTAAAGCCACATTATTTGATGTTGAAGGCTTGTTTACAGTACAGTAATCTATGTCTGTATTGATGTGCTTGTTGGGAAGTAGTTGGACTTTTCTGAATCCTCAAGACTTACCGTATCACTTTTCGCATAGTCCCAAAGAACTGCTTTAATCACCCCATCACTCTGCAAAACAACCCAACCCCTTTGTATCATCTGCTTATAAAGAAAAGTTCCCTTTTCTCCTCTCACATGGGTTCCCATAATTGTCAGCATGAAGTGGTTGTTCATGGGCTTTAACCCAACTGAGATTGGCATGTAGTGGGAATATTGGGATCGCGGAGGAAGATGGATCGTTGATTTGGAAGTTGACGTATTGAAGAAATTACCTCGCAACTCATATTTTTATGTAGAACTGTTTTAGCCTATAGGTAAATCAGACTGAATGCCTGTTAAGACAAGGCAGATATTAAAGTTACCCTTGTTGAGCAATTGCTTATCGATCTGACGGTGAAATCCTTTCAGTAGTTCTCCTTTTGATATACTGGTTTGGATAAATTTAAATAGCTTTTGCTTTGTTAATAAACTATGAGTGAAATAGAATGGTCTAGTTGATTTGGGCCTATGAGTACAAAATTACATAGTGAGCTTGTAAATTTTCTCTGATATTCTGATTTTTCTCTCTTTTCTCTCTGTGTAATGTGTTTTGATTGAGGTACAATTTCTTGGGCTTAAAGTAAAGTGATTTTGTTAAGCTTTCTATCTTAATGCAAAGTGTTATTGTGAGCAATATTAGTTTTATGTTGCGTTATATGGTCAGTTACTGCTGTATTTTTTGTGTGGCTATAATTGGAGTATGATTTATGCAGCTTTTTGATGTATCCTGGTGATTATGACTTGCATTTTGTAGATTTAAACTTTTTCTGTCATTATGTGAAGGTAGAATTCCTGGTGATGTGAAATATGTTGTATTCATAATGTCACATTGATGAGTATGTGATAACTGCCTATTTTAACTGATGCACCCTTTATCTGTTTCAGATTTTTGTTAGGCAGAAAAATCGCTGCTCATCCAAAGCACCAGAAAATCCCATTAAGGTATATAAACAATCTCCTGTACTAAAAAAATTTCTTCGTCTTATCGTTGTTCCTTCTAATATCATACCATTACAATTAGTTATTCTCTGTTCTCTCTCTCTCTCTCTCTCTCTCTCTCTCTTTGTGTGTGTATTTCTTTTGATGCATTTCAAATGACATCAAACTTATCATAATTGTTGGAATATTTCACAAATTAAACTATTAGATCATAATGCCAAAATTTGATCATCAGTATCATAATCTATTGGACTTGAACTAGCCTGATTGGATTCGCTTCCTTATCTACACCAATAATTATCTAACTGTTAGTGTGATTTTTCTGGAAATACCAATACTATGTTCACACTATATATATTGCAAGTGATGACTTGTCTATGGGATTGCTGTGGTTGTGAATTGTACCTTGTACTGAACCTGGATTTTTGTATAATATGGGCTGTAAATACTGAAAATTTTATAATATTTTGATTACTCAATGCAGGCAGTTCGGAGGATGAAAACCTCTCCGCTGACTGCAAAAGAGATAGAATGTATTCAGGAGGTGATTTCATTTGCTCTTTCTTCAAAATCTATTTATTTGGTTCCTTTTTGGATAAGCTGACTGTCATCATTGATTCTTAATGTAACCTTAATTAATCCAGGGACTGAAGGTTTTTAAACTTGATTGGATGTCAGTATGGAAATTTGTTGTCCCACATAGGGATCCAAGCTTGTTACGCCGGCAATGGCGCATTGCCCTTGGAACTCAGAAATGTTATAAGCAAGATGCAAATAAAAAGGAGAAGCGGCGGTTGTATGAATTAAAAAGAAGGTGCAAAACTGCTGATCTGGCTAATTGGCATCTGGATTCTGATAAAGAGGTTTATTTAACTTCTGAAAGCCTTTTGATCTTGCATCTTCCCAGATACTAATATGTTTACGTTGATCTTATACATTGATCTTATGAGTTTTATATATCAAACATTCTGTTATTTACAATATGTGTGGCTTGTATTAGGAAAAGAAATTCACTCACTTGAATCTTATATCAATTAATTCTGCCATTTGGGATCTGAAGTAGCTGGCCTCTCCCAACTCTGTTAGAGCTTGATCTAAGTTCATCATGTTTTAATGATGGTTTATCTTTTTAAGGACGACAGTGATGATAAGTGGATTAAGGCAGTCAGTTTAGAAATTGTATTTTTGCATTCAGAAATAATAATCATTATGAAATTTCGCAATATGGGGCAATTCGTGGATTTAGTGTACTGAAGTATAAATACTTGGTCAATTAGGATGAGAACACGTTGTCTCTGTATAAATGGAATCACCTCTTCGGCGTCTACTACAGCAGTAAAAGGTTTCGTCGATCCACCAAAAGTTCGGCTTGAGCATGGAATTGTCTCAAAAGCCATATAATATGCTTGGCTAATTGGTAAATTGTTGAGGTTTATTCTCATATATTATCATGAACTTAGTTACTGCTTTTGTTGACCTCAGGTTGAAAATGCTGGTGGAGTTATTAATGGAGCTGATGGTTACATAGAAAATACACAGGAAGGCTATGTCCATGAGGGATTTTTAGCGGATTGGAGACCAGGTGTTTACAATCAAGGTTCTTCTGGGAATCCTTGTATAAATCTTGGAGATAAACACCCTTCTTGTGGCATATTGTTGAGAGAGGGTACTCACATTGGGGAAGAACCAAATAATTTTGTGTCTGACGGAGCTCATCCACCTACTAATAACATGCATGAGCATCCTTATGCATTAAACCGTTCTCAGGACCTGTATCCTTCACATTTGACTCATGTTAGACATGATGTGTTGAATTCAATGCAGCCAAACCATCCAGTTCCAAATATGGCATCAAAAACATCCAAATCTCAAGTTTGTTTGCCACCATATCGGGCTCGTAGAAGCAACAATGCACACTTGGTGAAATTAGCACCTGACTTGCCTCCTGTGAATCTTCCTCCATCTGTTCGTGTAATCCCACAGTCAGCTTTCAAAAGCGTCCAACGTGGATCATCTGTGAAGGTTTCTGCTGCTGAAAGCAATGCTGGTCATTCGGGAAGTCAACATTTGGTAACGGCAGGAAGAGATAAAAGGAATACAGTGACAGAAAATGTCGCAAATTCTCACCTAGAAGAATCACATGTTCAGGAAGAAAGAGGCACAGAGCCTGATCTTCAGATGCATCCTTTACTGTTCCAGGCCCCTGAAGATGGACATCTGCCATATTATCCATTGAACTGTAGTGCTAGTACTTCTAGTTCTTTCAGTTTCTTTTCAGGGAATCAACCTCAATTAAATTTGAGTCTGTTTCATAATCCACGCCAACTTAGCCATGCTCTCAGTTGTTTTAACAAATCTTTGAAGACTAAGGAATCCACCTCAGGATCATGTGTCATTGACTTTCATCCACTTCTGAAAAGAACCGAGGTTGCAAATAATAACTTAGTGACCACACCCTCAAATGCACGCATATCTGTTGGTTCAGAAAGAAAATCTGACCAACATAAAAATCCTTTTGATGCTTTGCAGAGTAAGACTTCTGTCAGCAATGGTCCATTTGCCGCCAATTCTGTACCTTCTAGCATAAATGAGAAGTCTAATGAACTGGATTTGGAGATCCATCTAAGTTCTTCTTCAGCAAAGGAGAGAGCTTTAGGAAACAGGGAAATGGCTCCACACAATCTGATGCAATCAATGACTGTTGCAAATTCTGGAGATAAAACCGTAACTCAGAACAATGACAATTTACATTATCAGTATGGTGAAAATTACAGCCAGGTTGCTTCAAATGGTCATTTCTCCGTACAGACCACTGGCAACATTGATGATATTGGTGATCATTCCCATCCTGAGATTGTGATGGAACAGGAAGAGTTAAGTGACTCAGATGAAGAAATCGAAGAACATGTAGAGTTTGAGTGTGAGGAAATGACTGATTCTGAAGGAGAGGAGGGTTCAGGCTGCGAACAAATTACTGAAATGCAAGAAAAGGTGGCTCTGCTTTTTCTTTATAACAATTTATTGAAAACTCTTCGTGTCAATTACCTATTTGTTAGAATTTAGAACATCATTGGCATTTATACCTCAAAAAACTATTAACCTTCTATGTTAATAGTATTGGTTTAGCCATCTGAATTTTTCTACCATTCTTCTCTTTCTACCTCCTTTTCACTTTATTTAAACCATAGATATGATCAGTTGTGCACAACCCTTTTCTCTTTCCCCCTGGGAGGAAAGTTCTTTCAGTTTTAACCGCCTTCTTCAGCTAAGTTATGATTACTAATGAGCTTAGAAAAGTGTTCATGGATCTGTGAACCAAACCATGTTGACTTTCATTGTTCAATTGTAATAAACTATATATTGAATATGTTGCATGTTTTAGTTTTGCATCCAAGACATTGTCATTTTGGGGGAAATTCCTTTTGAATTTGTATTGAGCACTAAACACATCATTTCTCTCTTATTATCAACTCTTCTATTAATCTGTGGCTTCTTCAATTAAATTCTTCAGCACACTATGAGCTATTCCGACAGATTTTTATGTCATCTTGTTTTGGGCCGATGGGGTCTACTGTTCTACTTTTCCATGTCTTTTGACTTCTCAATATGTACCATTAATCTTGGCCTAGCAGAGAAGCTTACATTTTGCAAATTTGAGTTAAATGTTCTGTACTTGTTTCTGCATTGCAGTCCTAATTTTTTATTTGTTACTTGCTGATAGGAGGTCCCCAGTCTTATGACAGAAAAGGCAACAGATGGAGATAGTGATGATCAACAACATGAATTAAGGAGCTCGCATGGTCTGTGCAGTGCTCCAGCTTCCAGAAAGGGCAGCTCTCCTTTCTTAAAGCTTGGTCTGACAAATCTGGGAAAGGATACTGCAAGTAGTTCATGGTTAAGTTTAAACTCATCTGCACCTGGTAATCCTATTTGCACAAAATCTAAGAATTCAGAGGATTCAATCAGTGGAGGCCCTGCCGCTAAAATTATGGCTTCTCGTCCCATCAGATCTTGCAAGAAGGTATCTCCTAGCTCAAAAAAGGTTGCGACACAGATGCATGCCACAGATATGACAGAACAGCTCAGCCTGAGTTCTCTTGCTGTCCAGACAGTGAGGAAAAAGCGGGGTTGCCGAACTAATACAGGTTTGAATATCAGAACAACTGACAATAAAGATTGATTTAGGTCAGTTAAAGCTGTGTGATTACAGTTATCACCTTTTAGTTGACAAATGAGTCATTGGTGCCAAAGTGATTGTCTTACATTAATTTTCTATCGAACTAACATGACATTGGGATCTTTCGGATTCATATACCTGCTGACTGGTTTAGAGGGGAGGAAGGTCTTCGTTTCTTCTCTCTCTATTGTGAATATGGTTTTTGACTTTTTGCGCAACGGCACTAGTAAAAGTGTCAAAAGTAAAGTTCATGTACAGAACTTTGCTTGTAAATTCTGCATTAGTCCCATTTCTTGGGGCCCTGAAATGGATTCATCTTTAAAATTCTTCTGCCATTTAAGATCAATAGCTGAACCTTTTTTCACTTTAGTTTGATGTTTTTAATTCGTTTGCCTTCAAAGTTTTATGGAATAGATAGAGATCATTATTATAAATGTATATGTTGATAGTATAAAATGTAATGATAAGTGTTTTCACTGATTTTTAATTAGGATTCGATTCAAACAAATTGGGTTGTTGTCACCAGATCCAACACAAATCTTATTTAAATAAGCAAAAATTATATTTGAGGGAAGCTTGTGCTAAGCTTGAGTTTAGGTGTGTTTTTATCATGTTTGGGAAAGGTGGTATGATTGAGGTACATTAGGAGGTGAACTAAAGTGATTTGTATGGAGAGTTGAGGTGGTCATATGAGGAATAATATGGAAAGCTTAGGACTTGTTTGAAATTGAGGTGTTGTAGCTTTTAAGTGGAAATTGTTGTGAAAAAAAAAAAAAACTATAACTATGAAACAAAAGTTAACAATTTGTAGTAAATATAAATTTTAAATAATAATTTTGATAAAATTATTAAAGATATAATAAATTTTTCATTATATAAGTAAAAAACCATATCAATATAGCTTCTAAATTACAGCAACTAACATTTATCAAACACTTTAATATTGTAATTTTTAAGCAATAGTTGCTCAACTTCAATCTCAAATGTACCTTTAGTGGAGTTTATATGAGTTAATTTGGGGAGTTGATATAGGGAGTTGATGTGAGCTTAGGAGATAGCTCATGTGGTCTTGTAAAATACTTTGCATAATTAGGGTAATTTAGATAAGCTCATACGTGAAACATAATATCAACTTCAAATTAAAAATATAATAAAATAAAAATAAGTATAAAAAACACATAATGTTTACGTGGTTCAATTTTCAGCTTACATTCATGGGAGCCAATCATCACCAAACCATTATATAAATAAGACATTACATGAGATTTTATATTATCAAAGATAAATTATATGAGCTAAATAGTTAAATAGAGATGTTTAGTGTTGATAAAGATAAATAAGTTGAATAAGGATAAGGAGAGTGATAATATAGTGGAGAAGATGATGAAGGTAGAGATTAGAAAAGGCTTTCGAAAAATGGAGAAGTAGTTGATTGTCTAAAAGATT
>NW_006262139.1:1371672-1432222 GCF_000493195.1 Citrus x clementina
GGGGGGGGGGGGGGGGGGGGGAACAACCCCAAATATGAGTGAATAAGTTATAAGACATTTACATAGTATAGACTAATGGTAAACAAAGTGCATAAAATTTAAAGTTAAATATTATACTCAGGTCAAAATGAGAGGATATTTTTAGCGCTATATGTCATATTTAGGAAAAAAAAGTTTAAAATATTTCTTTTGTACTACCTTTATTTTTTAAAATATTTTAAAGTCTTCAACCTTGGGCATTGATTCCTGAAACACATCCAATAAAAGTCTTTAAAATAGGATATTTCTATTGCTCCAAGCTCATTTTACCCTCGTAATTGTTTACGTGCCCTTCATTTATTAGTCTAAAAATTTCCTTCCAAATTTATCTCCAAACAATAAGTATACATATGAACTGTTATTGTAATACGCATACAGTCAATTTGTTACTGCATAAACGTTGCAAATAGGGTACTTTGTAATATATATACATGGCTTACACAAGAACAAGTGTATAATGTAGGGCTAGTTTAGAATTGCGGTTGCTAATTAAATAAGCTGCTTCTGTTGTGTGGATGAAATAAGCTGCTGATTAAGAAAGTAACTTGGTGTTTGGTAAACTGTACTGTTATGATTGCTATGTAAGTTTAAAAAATAGTGTACATTAAAAGTATTGTTTTATTATGTAATGACCAAAATAGATATAATTTTAAATTACCTTTTATTTTTTAGAGTATGTTTAATAATGTTTGGACATCTTTTTTCTTTTTAAAATACATAAATTACATAAAGTGAAAAAAAATTCAATTATATAAAATCTAATGAACTTCATAATCTATTACATAAAATATGATAAAAATTCATATCAATACTAATCCAAATAAAAAAAAAAAAGTAGTATGCATTACATTCATATTAAACTTGTTGTAATAAACACTTTGTATATGGAAAAAAAATGATTGAATGTTAAAAATCACTAGTTATGAAATTGATTTTGAAAGTCATGATTAAATTTCATGTGAAATTGTTCATAGTTTAAAGAAAATTTATGTAATCATATGCAAGTATTATCAAATCTTATAATAGAAAATAAAAGTAAAATATGAAAAATAAAAATTTACTGGATCAAAACTTTATAATTGTAAGGGTAATTTGATTATGCTGGTAATATGATATCTAATTACTTATTTATTAGGTGTATGGAAAAATAAGACATAATTATCTTTTTGTTAAAATATTAAGGTTATGATAGGAATTTTAAAAAGGATTGGTGACTTATTAAATAAGTTATTTATGAAAAATAACCCTTTACTTATTTTTAAAAGCTGCTGTAAAAATAAAAAATTATAAAATAAGTAAATTTTATAAAATTTATAAAATATTTTTTATAAAAAATTATGAAATAAATAATTCGTTGAAATTCAACCTCAATCTTAAACGGCCGTAGAAATGAGGTAGTCAGCGATATCTAGTGACATGATTTGATTAAGCTAGGCAGGCGACGGTAATTAATGACGAACACCATATAGCGCTGTCTGTTAATCCATATTTTCTTTCGCCACATATGGTGAGCACTAGTGCGCTCCAGATAGTTTTTCCATAAATAAATACAACTTATCACTTATACTAGAAGTGATATGCTAGATGTGATATGAGTGATGACATTTACCTGATCGAACCATCACTTAATACTAAAAACAAAACCTAACCCTGGCCTGCACAGAGTCCCCTCTTACAGAGCTTTTCATGCATTGAAACTAAAGAAAATACACTTCAAAAACTTGTTTGTCAATTTCTTTCTTTCTTCTAATGTTTGTTTCATTTGATTTAAACTGAACATCTGTTGTCCTTAATTTTACACGAGAATCTATAAGAATTTTCCAACCAATCACATAAACCTCACCTACACATGCAGTTCTTTACTGCTCATTAAATGTACAAATCTGAATCTTTATTCACAATATTCATAATTTGCTTAAAAACTAAATTAAAAGTTGTGGAATAAAATTACCCTAGGACTAAAATTAATGTAGACTCGATTCAAAGTTTCTAGAAACCAATTTTCAATGGTCAGAGTAATATTATTATAATTCATAATAAACTTTCTTTTTTTTCATCAAATTGGTTAGATTAACCATCATTAAAGTTACTATACGGTCACTTTGATACAGACTTTAGATTTTGGCATAGACTGCTTCTCCAAATACGCAGTTGAAAATGTCCCAAAATCCTCAAAGAGTTTAATGGCATCATTCTTATACTTTTTGTTTTTTTAACGTTCTTTCCGAATTGGACCACGGAAAGTATCCAAAAATTGGGCAGCAATGCATACATAGATCTGATCCAGTTCCATTTTGATAACCATCATTGTAGACCTTTAATCTTTATACTCAAGTACAAATACTTGCTTAACCAGCAAATCCATTAGCATCATTGCAGAGGAACAACTTAGGCAATAGTGGATTATTTTGATCATGGACATTTTTAGATTATGCGCATGATGATTTTGGTGGAGTTGGGGGCAAACAAAATGAACCCATAAGCCACCTGAGTGTCCCCCGCCCCGCCCCCCCCCCCCCCCCCCCCCCCCCCCCCTCTCCTCCTCTAAATATGAAATTGCTTTAAATATTTTCCTGAAATTTCTAAGTTATTGGCATAATTACCATAGCCTTAAATATAACAAGTATTATGGTCAATATGGTATGCAATAATTCAAATCAATTTAAATTATTGATATCAAATGATACGTTCCTATTATGTCATTCAAGTATTAAATTTGGGCCTTCCAGCCAAATTGAATTAATTTGGTGAGATTCACTTTCCATATTTACATACACAAAAATGGTTATGATTCTTGCCTTATGTGAATAACATAATAGTCATAATTGTTGATATTCTGAGTACGCCATAAATGGTTCTTAAGATGATCTTTATCAATTAATTTCAGCACAAGATCTTTAGGTTAGACTAACTCTGATACCGGTATGAGATATTGAGTTACCACCACTTACACTTAAAAATTTAAGCCTAATTAAAGGCAAAGTCTCAAACAATTAATTATATGTAAGCTTGCTTTGATCATTGTCTCTTCCTGTAATGCAATGATGTTCAAATATGTGATATTATCTGCTATTTTTCATACTATTTAAATTTGTTTTATGGAAAAGAAATTGATGGTCTGGGACTCTATGTATCTAAAAAGTAGAACATGATAAATAATTAAACAAAAATTTGAAATTATAATCATAAGTCGAGTAATGCCATGCATTCTAATATTATGTCATAATATTTTATTCTAAATAATGTGACATTCATCATATGAGACTCTATATTTTTAAAAGGTGGAACATGATAAATAATTAAACAAAAATTTGAAATTACAATTGTAAGTTGAGTAGTGCCACACATTCTAATATTTTATTTGAATACTTTAATATGATATTCATTAATTGAATGGTGTGATAATGTATTTTTTTTCTTTAAAAAAGGTAAGGGGTAGAAAAAATCAAAATTCATTTTTGAACCCTTTACCTCCCCCTTTTCCAAGATTCGAACCCAAGTGAATTGTTAATTAAAGTTACCTCGTCCTTGAGGGACAATGACGAGGTAATACAATTAAGTCATTTAAAAATTATCAAAACTTGTCAATTACTTAACAACTTACATATTTACATGTCGCATTAGTTGAGATATAAATTGGGTTAAAATTTTGGGATGCGTCATTACTCTAAGTTTTATCTATCCTAACCATATACGATAAGTACGATAAGTAATTAATGGGTCAATCTCATTAAAAGGGAGCACAAGGGGAGCTCTCCGAAGGCTAATAGTGGCAAAATTGCTTCCAAGTAATGAATGGAAGGACAACCCAAATTTTAGTTAGCCAACAAAATGTGAGATACAAAATTCCATTAATTTAATCAAATGCAAGGTGTTAAACCACTGAGTGTAATTAAAACTGCCAAAGAGGAGAGTAGCCAGAAGTCTCGAGACTGTGAGAGTAGCCAAACTCATTATTTAATTATCTCCTAGTTATGGAATATTAACTAATTATTTAAGTAACAATTCAGCAAACTGCATCGATGTGCCACATCGATCGATATCGAATACAAATCAAACTCTTTAAGCCAGATTATTCTTTTTATAAAATATATAATTAAAGAGAGGGTATTTAGAAACACAAAATTAATCAATGAGATTGAGTACAGCTAGAAACATAAATAATTAATTTTGTATACAAAAGCATGTTAAAGCACACATAAAAGATGAAGAAAAGAGTTCCGTGATTTGGAGTACAAGTTGGGCACTACCAAACTGTGCGGCCCTAATTATTTTAATTAGGGTTTTGAAGAAGATACCTTCAAGCTAGACAGCTTGCATGCAATGCTGCAAAACAAAGGGCGAAAAAAAAAAGAGAAGCTTTTGATAAACTATCACCATTAAAATAATTATAAAATAAATGAAAATTATATAGTATATCAATATAGTATTAAAATATCTAACATTTTTATATAAGTCTAATTATATATGACTTTGTTAATGTGAAAGTTGATATTCACGTAATTTTTTTTTTTTAGTTCTTAGGTCACCCGAATTTGAATTTATTGGATGGCCAATAAAAAATAACTATTTAAAAACCACACGGTTAAGTTTTCGTGGACGAAACACCTAAAAGAAAAAATTGAAGAATGGATGATTAAAACATGAAACTTTTGTTCTGATACCGTGTTAATTACTTTAGCTAAAAGCATAAATGAACCTATTATAAAAAGGTTCAACTATTAGGATTAAAAAAAGTCTAATTTTCGATTTTGTGAAAAAAGTTAGGAGGTACTTTATTCATTTTGGTTCCTCTAATAGTTTGCAGCTAGTGATTGCTGTGATGGTCATTGAAGAGAAGCGAGTATCACAAGAAAAATGGAACAAGCTTTTCATTAAAAAAAAAAGTAAAAAAAAACCTAAACCCTACCAACCTGTACGCGTGAACCAGACTATTCAATTCAAAAAGAAAACCTTGAAGTTTCTTTTGACCATCTTCTTCATTCATTAGATTTGCTTTATCCAATATTCTCTGTTTCTTTCCTTGAATTATATATTGCATGCTTTTAATTAGTTTACTACGTTATGTAAACAAATAAAAAAACTAATCAAAATTACCTGTAAAACGTGATTCAGGCATCAACATCAGAAATAAATAAATCTAACATAATGTAAACTTCGGGAACGATATGCGAATAAAGATTAATCGATCCAATCAAGATGATAAGAATTTCTTTTGAAAATTTCTATCCATATTAATCCACTTGCTTGCAAATCTTCAGCAACTGCTGCATATAATAGAGTAAATTAATCATCAAATAAACATGTTTAAATTTCTTGTTTGGATTTTTAGAATCAAATTAATATATATGTACCTTCTAATGCGATATTAATTCGTGAAAGATGCAAAATCTATTGTAATTAAATTATACAATAGTGTAGCTGTACTATTTACTTCACCTGGTTGATGATGACAGCCTGACTGATTATTTATATGTGCCGAGAAAGCAAACTCTTGCTCTTTTGCCATTTATTTGCGATCAATATCTAATATATTTTCAAGGTAACCAACTAAAGAATCAGCTGAATTGGCACAATGATTTGGAAAAGATAAATGTAAGGAAGATAAAAATCAAAGGCCCAACTAAAAGGGAACGTGTTATAGAAAGGAATCTTGTTTGGCTTAACCCATGGTCAAAACTTATAGCTTGAGTTGGTGGTTGCCTGAAGGTAATTTGATATATTTTTTTTATTACTCTCACAACGTGTAGGTTGGTCTTTTTATTTCGTCATTTTCACATGGTAAGATAATGGCGGCTCACTTGTATATGGAAGTTCAGACCTAAAACACATCGCAACAGTTGAGGGTTATCAAAATGTATCAATCTGATATGGACTTTTTTTTTTTTTTATCATAAACATAGGTCTATATTTTTTTCAAAAATAAGAAAGAGAAATTAGGTTAAGTAGGTTAGAATAGATTCATAATTAAGTATAAACAAATTAATGGAAGAGATGAAATGCAAAGTAAGATAAGAGAGAGCTCTTCAATTATGACTTTTGCAGAAGATGGACAAGAAAGTTCGGAAGACCAAACAAATAATTGGGAATTGAATGCCCAACCAATGCTTTTCTTAGGTCAATAATTTTACCAAAGTTAAAGTTCCACAATACATGTGCTTTTGCTGCAAGGTTCACCAACACTATAATTAATATCTATCTTCAAATTGATGTTTCATTTGATTTAAACCCAACACATGTTTCAATTCTATTGGTCTTTAACTTTTTTCTAGATTCTGTAAGAATTTTCCAAGTAAGCAGACAACAATCTCCTACTATAAATATAATAGATAGCTAGAGCTTTCAGGCATTGAAACTCAAGAAATATTAGTATACTTAATATAAACTTCTTTCTTTCTTTCTTCCTCAGAAAAATTAGAGTGAAAGAGAAGAAAGAGGTTGATTAAAATTCATTATGGCTGGAAACAAGCAAAAAAAATCTTCTTTCTCTCTACTCAACATGTTCAAATCGCGGAGGACTAATCGAAGATGGGAAGATCCGTGGGATGATGTAGGAAGCACACCGAGAAAAATTTGGCCAAGTGATGAAGATAAAGGTGCTTACTGGGTTGCTGAGCCTGGAATTGACAGAAAAGCTTCAGCTTTTATTACAAAATTTCATGAAGCTCGCATCTCAGAATCCGAACGCCATGCAGTTTATCAAGCTCTAAGGTCTTGATGACAATAACAAGCTAATTGTAGTCTCTCTATATATATATAAGCTTAATTCTAAATTATGTTAATTTTCTTGTGTTTCTGGTACTATTTGTTTCAAAATATATATGTTTATAAGAAGCTTGTAAAATCACAATAATGAATTAAAGTAGTAAGATTTGTTTGTGCAGTACTTGTCCATCTTTCTTTCTTCATACAAGCTAATTATTTATTACTTCAGGCTTGTTATTTGGATGACCTCTTTTAGAAAATCAATAGGAGTGTTCTCTTCTTAATTTTAAAAATAAATAGAAAAAGAATAAATAGAAAAAGAAGGATGGATATAAAGCTTATTAAACTCCACATTGGGTTATTGGTTTGCCATGCAGGATTTGATTTCATCAAGATACCAATGTTGAATTCAGATTTCACTTTGAAAGGAAGGCTCTTCTGGATTTTGTGTGTAGAGTAATTAATTAGTTGGGTTCAGTTAAATCTTACTTACTATTTTAATTTTTTTCCTTTTAGTTAATGAGAATCTCGTTAAAAGTACAAAAAGTGCTTTCCCCCTTGGGAATATTCTTACGTATTTTCCACAAGAGGTTTTGTGGTTTTTTCTGCACGAATTGTACTTGGTTACATATTTTGGGTTACCATCTTTTAGCAGGCTTTCATTTTTGCCTTTTTTTTTTTTTTCTATTTTTGCAGCTGTTTTTACTTCCTTTGTAACATAGCTTATTAACAATTTTCACCCAATTCTTTGATAATTTATACTTCTAAATGTTGGATACCTAATTAGGAATAAATTTTGAAGATATTAACAAGTTGTTTCAAATAACATCTCCCACTGGAGAGGTGGAAGAGTTATACACTTGGACTTAGTAAGTTTCGGCTGGACTAAAAAATTAATTCAAAATTTAAGATTTTTTTTGAACATTGAAAAAATTGGGGGACGATTGATAATTTTTCTTTAAAAAAAAAATGTACAATTACGTTTGGAAAATAAGATTGACTGGCATTAATAAGTTAAACTATTTAGATTTTTTTATTCTCTTTTCCATCTTTTTTTCTTTACTTCAGGTTATTATTAGAAATCAATGGGAGTGTTCTCTTGTTAATTATTACTTATTTTTGAAAAAATAATGAAAAAAAAGAAGGATGGATATGAAGCGTAGAATGCAGCGTTGGTTTTCATCAGAAAACCAAAGTTGAATTCAGATTTCACGTTGAAAGAATCTTTGACCCCTCTAGATCTTTTGTGGAGGGTAAATAATTAGTTGGGTTTAAAGAGCCGTTTAAATTTTATGACCATTTTCAATAAGTTACGAGCCGTTTCAATAATTTTATGCTCTGCTTCAATAAAAATAGAAAGTGATCTCCCACTTGGGAATCTTCTGACCATTTTCAAGAAGTGGGGTTGTGGTCCTTACTACATATTTTGGTTGTCCACCTTTTATTAGGCTTTTCATTTTTTTTTTTGGGGTATTTTTTCAGCTGTTTTTACTTTCTTTGTAAACTAAATCTATTAACATTTAATTCTTTTATATTTATACTTCTAAATGTTGGACACCCACTTAGCTAGGTGTAGAGTTTGAAGAAATTGAAAGTCTATTTCAGTGACGTCCGTCAACGGAAAGGTGGAAACTTAAAAACTTGTGCTTGCTAAACTTGGGTGGATTGTAAAATAAATTTGAACTTTTAGGGTTTCTTTAAACATTAGTGAAATTTCACATGGGCGATTGATAATTTCTCTTAAAAAGAAAATGTCTGGCTAATATTGTTTAAAAATACGATGATTGACATTAATTTAAACAATTTTATAAAGAATTTAAACAATCAATTCATTAAAATTTCATAGAGCAATGTTACACTTACAAACTTATAGAAAAATTTTATATTTTAATTAATGCAAAATATAACATGTCATTCAATTATAATATTAATAATTAAATTTATGATGAGATAATAAAGCCAAAAATTACTTATATTTGTGATTCAATTGACATTTGAGAGATCACATTAATAATTTTTTTGGTCTTATCTCTGTATGTTTTACAAACAAGCATGACTAGAGAAGAAATCAAAATTGACATTTTATCCTAGACATATTAGAGACTTCTATAATTTTCCTTACGAGGAGATGTTAGAGAGAATCGTAGAGATAAATAGGAATGGAAAGAGTCAGAGACTTTTATTTGCAAGCTGTTTCTCATTAACTGCAAAAATAATTATGATAAGAAAAATTAGTCTAAATTAAAATTTTACATTTGGCTCCCTTAATTTTACGTACATTTGTTATATCCTGCCATTTTTTTTTAATGTTTTCATCATTATAGTCCCCACTGTTTAGGAATGACAAAATCCTCTATGAGTTTGGGGTCCTATGGGGCTCCATCCCAAATGGGGTGGATTTTGAATAATTTGTGGGGAATGGGGAAAAAATAATCCCTAAATTCTTAATGGGACGGAGTTTAGTTTTGTACTTGTCACCCCACCCCAATCCCCATTATAAATATAAATATATATTTTTTAATTTTTTTAATAATTTTTATTTTATCAATTACAATGTTAGTTAATAAATTTTCTTTTTATTTTTACTTGACATAAATGAGTTATAACTGAAAGAAAACCCTACAATATAATTTTTATTCAACCTAAAACATTGTTATTTTTTTTTCTCTCTTAAGATAATGCTCTCTTAAAAAAAATTTCACTTTTGATATCATTTCAAGATATTATTTCAAACATTTGGAGATTTTTTTAAAAATAATTTAAATACTTTATAATATGATAATGATTTTTTTAATGGGGTGGGGAATGAGGTAGGCCTCCCCACCCCCACCCCCACCCCACCTCACCCCATTGCCATCCCTACCACTATTGGTCTCCTCGTTTGAATATATTCTACTTCATTTTGTGCTAGATCTATTATGACCCCTGTTTTATTGAAAAGACAAATTTATGGAAATTAAAATGTTGGGTTTCAGAAATAGACAAAATGCATCACAAAGTTTTCAGCCAAAATATTATGGGGAAGATGCTCAAATTAGAGGCAATGAATTGAATTAGTGTATTGTCGACCAATTAATGAAAAGGAATGACAAGTGTTATTTCAAAACCGCCCGAACGAATGAATGTACTACTTTATGTCATTGAGCAACCTTACTATTATTGAAAATGTTCTCTCCATCATTTGATCATCTTGACTTTGGGATGTTGGTTACTATTCAAGATGCTTTGCTCAAGTGCACGTTCATGTGCTTCATGATGTTCATGAAATGCCTGGCTAAAGATTTGCTTGTCTTGCTTTCGTTAAGTTTGTACTTTGAGCAGATTTTCTATGATGCACACTAATTACAGGTTCAAAAATGACTTTGCTCAAGTGCACGTTCATGTGCTTCATGATGTTCATGAAATGCCTGGCTAAAGATTTGCTTGTCTTGCTTTCGTTAAGTTTGTACTTTGACCAGATTTTCTATGATGCACACTAATTACAGGTTCAAAAATGATTTTGAGGGATAAAGATTAGTGTTAAATTGTTTTAAATTATAGTTATACTTTTGGGTATTGAGATTTCTCTAATATGGCGCTGGAGTTGAAATCCCATTTTCTTTAAATTCCTATGTGATTATTTTGTTTCAATTAATTTCTATTTCAAATGCAACCCGTTTTATTTGAACCTTTAGTTAATTTGGCCTCTTATTATCCACAAAATTTATTTTCAAATCCTTTTTTTTAAAATTTGAACCAATTTGAGCTTCTGTCTTGATCTCATAGTAGAAACCATTTACTTAAAATCAAAGTCTCATAGTAAAAACCATTTACTTAAAATCAAAGTCACATCTTGTCTGAGAGAGTTTATTAAGATTTATCTTTAATTAAAAAAAGATTAAACTCCTACATAATGGGTTAAGTTTTTAGGTCTAGCAGAATGTCTTTCTCTCTCTCTCTGAAATAAATTTCTTTGTTTTTATATATATAAAGTGTGTGTCTTTCAAATATAGAGAGGTGGACAAAACTCAATCAAATTTTTTATTTCCTACCTTCTCAGCATTCAAACTCAGGTGATAAAGCTAAACAAAATTACTTAAAAAATCAAAGGCCCAAAAAAAAAGGGAACGTGTTATAGAAAGGAATCTCGTTTGGCTTAACCCATGGTCAAAACTTATAGCTTGAGTTGGTGGTTGCCTGAAGGCTGAAGGTAATTTGAGATATTTTTTTTATTACTCTCACAACATGTAGGTTGGTCTTTTTATTTGTTTCTTTTCACATGCTAAGGTAATGTCCGCTCACTTGTATATGGAAGCTCAAACCCAAAAAATATCTCAACAGTTGAGGATTATCAAAAGATATCAATTCGATATGGAATATTTTTCCAATGATAAACATAGGTATTTTTTTTTAAAAAAAATAAGAAAGAGAAATTACGTTAAGTAGGTTAGAATAGATTCATAATTAAGTATAAACAAATTAATGGAAGAGATGAAATGCAAAGTAAAATAAGAGAGAGCTCTTCAATTATGACTTTTGCAGAAGATGGACAAGAAAGTTCGGAAGACCAAACAAATAATTGGAATTGAATGCCCAACCAATGCTTTTTCTAGGTCAATAATTTTACCAAAGTTAAAGTTCCACAATACATGTGCTTTTGCCGCAAGGTTCGCCAACACTATAATTAATATCTATCTTCAAATTTATGTTTCATTTGATTTAAACCCAACACATGTTTCAATTCTATTGGTCTTTAACTTTTCTCTAGATTCTGTAAGAATTTTCCAACTAAGCAGACAACAATCTCCTACTATAAATATAATAGATAGCTAGAGCTTTCAGGCATTGAAACTCAAGAAAAAAAGAAAAAAAGAAAAAAAGAAAAAAAAAATCTCCCACCCCCCTTACCTTTAAAAAAAAAAAAGAAAAAAGGATGAAAATTAATTAATTAAATAGGGATATTTTAGAGAATCTCTTTTAATGATATCATTCAAATTTTTTAGATTAAGTAAAAAGTTTAAAAAAAATTGTTTAATAACTTAATGACAGAAAAGTTTCATTAAGTTAAAAAAATAAACGGATTTACTGATTTAACTGATCGAAATTAAATTAATGAAGTCATCAAGTAAAAAAAAAAAAAGGCCCCTTGTTTTGTAAGGATATGAATAAGCTAGCATATAATGTTATCTCTGATAATAAAGGTTTTACTTTATCACTCAAAAATTAATTTAGGGGGAAAAAATCCTTAGACATAAACATGTGAGAAGTTTTGAGTGATCCAAAGACAGGTTGATAAATTTATTTCTTATTTCCATTTTTCCCCTCAGTTCTGGATTCTTATACTTCTTTTCTCTGAATGGTTCATAGGAAAAATACTTCAACGTAAAAGAAGCCACTAGTGCTCTTGCTACAAGTTATACCAACATATAATATCATTTCTTCAAACGTTTGCTTCATTTGATTTAAACCCAACACATGTTTCAATCCTATTGGTCCTTGTCTTTTCCCTAGATTCTATAAGAATTTTCCAACTAAGCACAGAGCGCTCTCCTACTATAAATACAAATGAGCTTTCATCATTGAAACTTAACAAAATACACTTAAAAACTTCTTTCTTCCTTTCTTTGTTTCGTACTACAAAATATTAACAGTGAAAGAACACAAAGTTGATTAAAATTCATTATGGCTGGAAACAAACAAAAGAAATCTTCTTTCTCTCTACTCAACATGTTCAAATCGCGGAGGACTAATCGAAGATGGGAAGATCCATGGGATGATGTAGGATGCACAGCAAGAAGAATTTGGCCAAGCGACGAAGATAAAGGAGCTTACTGGGTTGCTGAGCCTGGAATTGACAGAAAAGCTTCAGCTTTTATTGCAAAATTTCATGAGGCTCGCATCTCAGAATCCGAGCGCTATGCAGTTTATCAAGCTACCAAGACTTGATGACAATAACAGCCTAATTGCAGTGTGTGTACACACACACACTTAGTTCTAATTTATGTTAATTTTCTTTTATTTTTGGTACTATTGGTTTCAAAATATGTTTATAGCTTGTAGAATGAAAATAATGAATTAAAGTGGTACTATTTGTTTCAAAATATGATTATATATAGCTTGTACAATATCAATAATGAATTAAAGTAGTAAGATTTGTTTGTGCTCTTGTCCATCCTTCTTTCTTCATGCAAGCTAATTATTTATTACGTCAGGCTTGTTATTCGGATGACTTTTTCTAGAAAATCAATGGGAAAAAAGAAGGCTGGATATGAAGCTTAGAACTGCACATAGGGTTATTGGTTTGGCATGCAGCATTTGATTTCATCAAGATACCAAATTTGAATTCAGATTTCACTTTCAAAGGAAGGCTCTTCCAGATTTTGTGTGTAGAGTAATTAATTAGTTCAGTTAAATTTTACTCACCATTTTTTTTTCCCTTTTCTTTTAGGTAATCAGAATCTTGATAAAAATATAAAAAGTGATTTCCCACTTGGGAATCTTCTTACGTATTTCCAAGAATAGGGGTTGTGGTTTCTTCTGCACGATTGTACTTGCTTACAATTTTTGGTTCTGTTCTCCATCTTACGTATTTTTGCCTTTTTTAAAGTTTATTTTTCCAGCTGTTTTTACTTTCTATGTAACATAAGGTTATTAAGATTTTTCACCCCATTCATTGATAATTTATACTTTTAAATGTTAGAAACCTATATAGGAATAAAGTTTGAAGATAGTAACAAGCTGTTTCAAGAAAAGTCTCCTAAGGAAAAGGTGGAAGAGTTATACACTTGGACTTGGTAAATTTTGGCTGATAAATAAATTCAAATTTTAAAGATTTTTTCGAACAGTGGTGGGACTTTGGTGGACTATTGATAATTTTTCTTTAAAAAAAACGTAAAACTAAATGTAATTAGAAATTTGATTGATTGGCATTGATTTGAACAATTTGTTAATTTATGATGATTATAGACAATAAGTTCGTGTTGATTTTTCCTTATTTCCATATCTGTTGTTCATTCTTTTCTTTTGCATGTTAGTTGCCCATTCATTTAAATTCGATGGGAAAAGAACAATGAGCTCCTAATGTTTGGAAAAAAAGAATATAAAATTCCTTAATATTTACATATAACCCCTATTTTTATTGTTAAATTCTATTTGTTTTATTGTAAATTTATTTTTAATTTATAATTACTGTTATGTCCCTATGATAAATAATGCAATATATTGATTTAAGACATATCATGGGTATAATGAAATTAACAATTTTTATTTAAAACTTAAAAGTAAGATGTAATTACCTTTTACCCAAATTATTCACTCTAAATTATGAATATACCCTTCCCAATGATAAATTTGATTTTAATTTTACATATTATTCATCATTTTTTATCATCCTATCATTGGGAGGGGTATATTAATAATTTAGAGTGAATAATTTGGGTAAAAGGTAATTACAACTTAATTTTAAGTTTTAAATAAAAAGTTGATTATTTCATTATACACGTTATCAATGACAGTCTTAAGCCAAAATATTGAATTATTTATTATAGGGACATAATAGTAATTGTAAATTAAAAATAAATTTATTATTAAAACTAATAGAATTTAATAATAAAAATGGGGGGTCATATGTTTTTTTTTAAATATTAAGGAATTTTATGTCTCTTTTCTCAAATGTTAAGGGGTTACTGTCTTTTTCCCAAATTTGATAGAACAATGTTTGGCTTAAGGCAAATGCTAAGTTACAATTATTGTAACTTACACCACTCATGTGAACCACACAAAATTGTAGAACCCTCAATTTGTGTGGTTTACATGAGAGATGTAAGTTACAATAATTGTAACTTAGAGACTTCATTGGCTTAAATACAAATTTAAAATAGAAGTTTGTAATTTAATTGATTCGGCATATGGCATTTAATGATAAATGTTAAAGCTTACTTTTAGTTTCTGTTTTCTATATATGATCCGTTTAACTAAAATCCCAGATCATAAAAATAATGAAACACTTGTATGATTTGAAAAGACATATGGTAATGAAATGTCGGGTTTCAGAAATAGACAAAATAGATTACAAAGTTTTCAGCCAAAATATTCTGGAGAAGATGCTAAAAAAGGATGCAACGCATTGAATGAGTGTGTTGTCGACCAATAAATGAAAAGGAATGGCAAGGGTTGTTTCGAAGCCTTCTGAATGAATGAATCTACCACTTTATGTCCCTTTCCATTAAAATGAGACAGCCTTTGCGTAATTGAAAGTATTCTCTCCATCATTTGATCATCTTGACTTTGTAATCTTGGTTAATATACATGATGCTTTCTCAAGAGCACGTTCGTTTGCTTGATGATATGTTTGAAATGCCTGGTTAAAAAATTGCTGGTCTAGCTTGCTTTCGTTGAGTTTCAGCTTTGAACAGATTTTCTATTATGCACTCTAATCACAGGTTGAAATATGATATTGAGGGATGAATATTAATGGTCAATTGTTTTAAATTTAAGTTATACTTTTGGCTATTGAGGTTTTTCTAATATGGTATTTGAGCTAAAGTCTCTTTTTCTTTAAGTCCGTTTGTGATTATCTTATGTCAATTAATTTCTATTTTAATCATAACCCATTTCGATCAAACATATGGTTAATTTGGGCTCTTATTATCCACAAAACCTAATTTTAAATTCATATTTAAATTTGAACAATTGAGCTTTTGTTTCGTTAAAAGCCTGTTTTACATTAAAATTGAAGTCGAGTTCTATCTGAGAAAACCTACTAAGACTTGTTTTAAAAAGAAAAAGAAAATTGAACATTGACACAATAGTTTAAGCTTTTGGGTCTAACAATTTCAATTTCTCTCTCTCTTTAATAAATTTCTCTAGTCTTCCATATAGTATATGGGACAAGTGAGTAGCCCTTAAAATTACACTTAATTTCTAAAATTACAATGAATTCCTAAAATTGCACTTAATTTTATATTAGTTTTAGACCTTTGGATTCAAAACTTATCAAAGGCCAAGATTGAATGGATTAAATAACATTAATCTCTTTAGTTAAAGTATAATTTTAGGAAGCTGGTGAACCGCCCCTGCACGCGCGCGCACACACACACAAGATAGGGAGGGGTGGTAAAGAAAAAATTAATTTTTTATCCTTTACATCCCCAAGATTCAAACTCAAGATTCAAACTCAAATGATGTCTAAATAAAATTACTTGAAAACCATTCTTAATTCATTGAGGTTCACTCAAATATACTTTTCTTGAAAAATTGAATATGACTTGAAAAAAGTAACACTAAACTAATAACTTGGTAATGATAACATGCAGGGGTGGACCCAACTTATGATCGGTGGGGGCATAAGCCCCACTGGGTGCACACAATATAACTAATATAACCTAAATTATAAGTTACCATTTATAGGGTTTTACTTTACCGTTGTATGCGACAATACAAAAACTAGTTTTAACAAAAAATAGCTAAATAAATAGTTGAGAAGTTTCAAATGAACCATAGACACCCCAGTTGCTAAATTTATTTCTTAGTTCCTTTTTTCCCCCTCACAATTGTGGATTCTTATACTTCTTTCTTTGAATGGTTCATAGGCAAAATACTACAACGTAAAAGAAACCACTAATGATGGCAGGCTTAAAATTTATAGTAAAGGGGTGTTGATTTTCCTTTGTGTACAGCTAGCTGTACATGGCTCAATAACCGTCTATGTTAAGCAAAAGTTTTATGCTTTGTTTTTTAGATACCTTTCTTCAGCTCTTTCAGAAGTACTAGCTATAGCTATCATGTGCTGCCGTAAGCTAGTGATCATTTTAAACCCTTCAAATCTTCCTTTTTGTTCCACTATCATCACTGTACATTGATTTTTATATATATTCTCTCATCTTTTAATATTTATTTTTTCCTATCCTTGATTATGATATGTTTCTTCATTTAGATTTAAGCTTGTTTAAGAAAATTCTTTAAAAGTTTCAAGAATATTTAATAATTAATAGGTTATTCAGATATTTTGTTTTGTGTGTATGTATATGTCCCATCAAAACTTTAAGTACCCACAACTTTTTATTATTATTATTATTATTATTTTTAAGCAAATTGTGTATATTGTGAATAAAAATTCAGATTCTCACACCTAGTTGAGCAGTAAAGAATTGTGTATGGAGGAAGGAAAATATCTCACTTGCATAGTTGCATACAACTGTCACTTCTAATAAACTCAGACTAAATCAATGATCCACAATGAAATTAATTATAATTTCATAAATAATGAGAATGAATAATAATCTTATGAATTATGATCAGCTCTTTAATATTTGCGTGGAAAAAGAAAAATTGTTCATGGTTGTTCTTTCATGTTATATAATCTAATTAATTTGCTTGAATTCTAATTACAGAAACTAAAAATTCTAGTTGTAGCTATCGACTCATTATGAGAATATGTTTGATATAAAGTCTAAACTATATAAACAAAGGGTTAATTAATATTAATATTAAAAAACAAGTATACCGTCTCTTTGTTTCACAAAAACAATATGATCCCTGAAAATTGCCTCACAACTCGGTTAATTTTGATCGTTCAAACACGAGACCTCAGCTTTCGCATCATTTTAACCTAACCTGCACTCAAACCAGAAACTTACGCTTAAGAGCAGACCAACATAGCATTAGAGAATAAATATTAGGATTTTTCTACGTTGCTGCAGCATAGATGATGGGGTTGTTGTCGACCTTTAGATTTAAGTGTTTTAATTTCAGCCATTCATTTAATATAATGAATAAATTAATAATTAATCTTATTAACGACAATTTTGATACAAGAATGAAATTAAACCAATGATACACTGCATGTACATTACATGCACGTCAAAAACTTATGTTCAACACCATTTTTCAATGAATTTTTTTATTATATTTATTTCTGGGTGGATAAAAGAAAAAAATAAGTGGGTATTGGAGGGGTGATGAAAAAAAGAAAAAATTAAGAAAAAAATTAAGCTTTCTTTTGCTTGTTGCTCAGAAAGAGAATGCTTTATGGTTCAGCAAATTTGAAAACCCTATAAACATTCACATTCAACCCTTCTTTGCACGTGCAGGAAACATTTCACTCTGTTAATCAGTTAAAATTTTAAACATGCAAACAACTTTATAATTAAACGATAGAATATATTTTGTTCAATATGTATTAATAAAAGCAAGGTATAAATACAGCACATATGAAAATGTAACACATTTTCTCTTTCGTCTAATGTAAGATAATTCAGTCCTTAAGAATCCAATTTCAAGTAAAAGAACATGAAAGATAAAGATCCAAGAGTGTATTCATGAGATACAAGAGAGAAATTGTATTTCATTATATCTCTATTTTCTTTTCTTTTTAAATTTATAATTACATTTTTAACCAACTTGTTAACCAGTTATGTACAATTAATTTTTTTTATTAATAGAAATAATGTGTATCATTGATTAGATCTAATGGTACATATTTCTTATATTATTGATGATGTAAAAAAATTATGGCATTATAGAGTAGAATTTGAATTCAGTGCTGAGTTAATCTATGGTTAACTCTTCATAATCTTTTGCCACAAGCATAGGCGGACCCAACTAAGGTTCAAGAGGGGCTTCAGCCCCTTGACCATTACTTTTCTTTTAAATGTGCCTCACGCCTCTTCTAAAAGAGTTAGATAAAATAAATTTGGGCACACTTTTTATAAAATTAATAAGTACTTGTAGTTCAGTGGTAATATTATTTGTTAGTGGTTTGGAGACTTGGTTCAAATCCTAATAGCCACATAATTTTATTTTGTTAGATATTTTATGGAGATTACTTAGAAAAAAAAATTACTTTCACAAATATAACCACAACAAATTCCAACATTTAAAATAAATAATTTAAGTTTTTAAGACTTTTAACTGTGCTCAAGTGAACAGTAAAAAATTAAGCAACCCAAATTAAATAAAAGTGTTTGAACTACGCACCTCCTAATTCAAATGTTTGGATCTGCCACTAGCCACATGTGTGTGTATAGAAATAGATGTTTAAGATCTAATTAGTTGGTAAAAGTTTAACAAAAAATTCAACTTAGCGTTGAATCTAAATTCGATAGAGTGACAGTAAATATTAAGTTTTATAATTGCTATATTAATTTTATTATAATTATAATTTTATTCGGTCTTCGTCTCTAGGGAAAATTTTAGTGTATTTTTTTCTTTGGTCAGGAGAACATATTAATACTCATACTTGAAAGGAAAGTTCAGTCATGAGATCCTTTGTTCCAAAAGTTGCTATAATCTATTATTAAATTGCTTTATCATTATGTAATAATTTAAAATAAAGGAGAAAGAATAATGTTGAATGCTGAATGAGAATTTGGAAATTCTTCATTTGAATTCAAAGCTCACCAAATGAGGCTTCAAAACTCCAGGAGACCTTGCTTGCTGACCAATCCTGAGCCCCGAGATTTTTTTTCCCAGCATTTTAATCCTAAAAAATGATACCTTCACATCAATCCTACATATTTGCCAAATCAAGCTTCTACTTGCAGGCAAAGCTTATGTTACATGAGTTGTAACAAACAGCCAATACATATGGATAGTTAGATTTTGTACATGAGCTGTAAGAAACAGTCAATACATATGGATAGTTAGATTTTAGTATTTCTTAATCTAATGGATGAAAATAATTTTAACGAAAAACAAGGTATGGGTGTAATAGTTATTTACAAAAAAATTTATTTTGAATCACATATTTACTTATTTTTTTAAAATAAGTACTCATTAATTTTTTATAACTAAATGATTTCGTTGTCCATCTCTCTTATATCTATTTTAAATTTTTTTAAAGTTTTTACTATATTTTTATAAAGATCTAAATGATTATCATATTTATAAAAATCTACAAATTCTAAATATATATTTACATTTACATTTATAATTTTTTGTCTCTCTTAAGACATAAACTAGAAAGATGGTATAACAAATAAATCATTAGAACCTCTAATTATTTCACAAAATATAAAAACTAATAAATTATCACATTCTAGCTATACAAAAAGAGGATTTTTGTATGAAAGATTTCAATCATTTGATCTTATCAATGATTTAGACATGCGGAGAAATAATTAATTAAATTAAATTTCACTATATTTATCAATAAATTAGGAAACCCAAATTTATCTATAAATGATATAAAAAACAAATAAAATATTAAAAATTAATAATTTTAATAAAGAAAACATACAACAAATTAAAAAGTTAGGAGTTCAAATGAGTAAAAATTTTAATAAAGCTAAACAATTAATAAAAGACTTCAACATTGGAGATCATGATATATTAAAGTAAAAAATCATTTCTATAATGAATAAAAACTCAATAAATATAAGATTAAACAAGTTGGAGATTCAATTGGATAAAATAGAAATTTGGTACTAAATTTGTTATAAATATAAATGGAAAACTTAAAAAAAAAATTGAAGTACTTGCAGCGTAGCCTAGTTGTAACTTGGGGTTTAAAATAAAAATTTAAAACCTATTGAATTTTTTGTAATTATAAACCTTTTTGAGGATTTGAAAATTTATAGCTGTTTATTACAGCTGATGTAACATAAGCTTGTCCCTACTTGCATGGGTATTTTCTAGGGTTTTCTTTACTTTTTCAGCAAGTAAATTTTTTTGGGGACCCGGGGGTAGGGGTGGGCATGGTTCGGTTTGGTTCGGTTCGGTTCGGTTTGGATTGAAATTAAGTAAAACCGATTTAAATCGGTTATTTTATAAAAAGAACCAAATAAGAACCGAACTCAAACAGATCTTTTCGGATCGGTTAGATTTTTTTGATTCTGGGCCTATTAAGCCTATTTTGAATTTTCAAATTTTTAGCTCATTGGGCCTCATAAATGTAATAATTTTTTTCAACAATTAGTTCATCATAATTTCATTACAAATATTAACAATAAATACAAAGTATTCAAAACACATTTTATCACTAATATCTTACTAACTACTAATAAGGTACTCACAAAATATAAAATATTAAAATTTCACAATACATAACCAAACTCCAATACTCCATCTACATAAACATAATCATAATGTTGTAAAGACAAATAAAAATAACAACAATTATAACTTACAACACAAAATAAAAAGAAAATTTAGAAACAAACGCCAACAACATTCTTCCATCTTCATCAATATAAACATCAACTTTAGGCATTTTCCAACTCAATAATTGGATCTATAAAAAAAAATTTAACACATTGATTTGAATAAAATCTAAAATTAATTCGGTTTTTCGGTTCAGCTGAGTGAACCGAATACCGAACTAACATTTCGATTTTTTTTACAAATGATATATTTCGGTTTCTTTTAAAATAAAAACCGATTCGAATTAGAAAAAATTGCCAGTTCGGTTTGGTATTTTTAAGACCACGGTTTTTTTGCCCACCCCTACCCGGGGGGGGGGGGGTGGTGTGTTGGAGAATTAACAAATAAAACACACAAAAAACACACTATTTTATTTCTTCAACAACACTCTTCACCAATTACAACTCTTATTTTTCACTCTCTACACCTTAGAGATTTTGCTACTTCACTTGATGTTTAAACCAAAGGGGAGAGGGGGTATTTATACATGAAACAAACTAATCACAACCATTCATTTATTCAACTAATAAACAAATCCTCACCATCTATTAAAACCTACAACTCACCTACTTCACCAACCACACCTAACACACCTAACACAAATAATTCAAACCTTACTAACCATACCTACTCATGGAACCTTCCATGAGTTGGACTTGATTTATTCATCCTGGATCAAGTTTATGATCCAACACCTCCCCTTAAACTTGATCTTGTGACACCAAGCAAACTTCTGAATCTTACAAAGTCTTCTTACTTGAGTGGCTTAGTGAAGATATTAGCTGCTTGATCTTGTGATTTTACATACTTGATTTGCACTTCTTTTCTTGCAATACACTCTCTTATGAAATGATAGCGAGTGTCAATGTGTTTACTTCGATCATGAAAGACTGGATTCTTGGATAGGGCAATTGCTGATTTGTTATCAACACAAATCTCGGTTGGCTCTTCTTGTGCCAAACTCAACTCCTTCAGCAAATTTCTAAGCCAAATTGCATGACAAACACTTGATGTGGCAGCTACATATTCAGCTTCACAGGTGGATAGCGTGACAATTGGTTGCTTCTTTGACATCCATGTGAAAGCAGTATCTCCCATGAAGAACACAAATCGCGTGGTGCTCTTTCGATCATCTACATCTCCACCCCAATCACTATCGCTATATCCAACAAGCTTGTAGTCATTAGAAAATGAGTATAGCAAGCCGAAATTAGTTGTACCTTTGATGTAGCGAAGGATTCTTTTTGCAGCTTTAAAATGGGTGGTCTTTGGATTCTCCATGTATCGGCTCACAAGTCCAACAACATAAAGGATATATGGTCTTGTGCATGTCAAATAACGTAGGCTTCTAACCAAACTTTTAAAGAATGTTGGATCTATATCTTCGCCTTCATCATGTTTGGATAACTTGACTCCGCATTCCACTGGCGTGCTTATAGGCTTACAATCATTCATCTTGAACTTCTTGAGAATCTCCTTTGCATAGCTTTTTTGGGAGATAAATATGCCTTCTTCCTTTTGCTTGACTTCAATGCCGAGGTAATATGCCATCAGTCCGATGTCAGTCATCTCGAACTCTTTGATCATCACTCTCTTGAACTCTTCAAACAAGCTTGGATTACTTCCAGTGAATATGAGATCATCCACATACAGGCACACAATCAAAATATCTCCATATTTTTCTTTGATGTAGAGAGCATGTTCATATGGGCATTTGGTGAAGCCTTTCTCTTGAAAATACTTGTCAATTCTGCTATTCCATGCCCTTGGTGCTTGCTTTAACCCGTAAAGAGCTTTCTTCAATCTCAAAACTTTGTCCTCATGTCCTTTCACCACATAGCCTAATGGTTGTTCGATGTAAACTACTTCTTCAAGGAATCCATTCAAGAAAGCAGACTTCACATCCATTTGAAAAATCTTCCATTTGTTCTGAGCAGCCAAAGAAATAATAAGTTTAATAGTTTCAAGTCGAGCTACAGGAGCAAATACCTCGTCATAGTCTATGCCAGCCTTTTGACTATAGCCTTTTGCAACTAGCCTCGCCTTATGCCTTTCAATTTCTCCATTTGCATTTCTTTTCGTTTTATACCCATTTGACACCGATCGCCTTGTGACCTTTTGGAAGAGTAGTAAGCTCCCAAGTATCATTCTTCACAATGGCTTTGATTTCTTCATCCATTGCAATTCTCAACTTCTCATCTAGTGCAGCTTCTTGGAAGTTGACTGGCTCACAATCAGCAAAGATGCAAAAGAGAGTTAGATTATCATATCTCTCAGTTACCTCATAGAGATCTTGAAAACTCCTTGTACGTTCTTCGGTTCTTTCATTTAAGAAAGACGGCGGTGAATCTCCACATGTGGTTGATGCTGGTGAGATAGGTGGAATGGCAGGCTCTTGTTGTTCGTCTACTTGTTTTATCTGTGTATGATCATTTTCTTCAATGGGAAAGAAGTTGAAGTCATCCACACCAGAGCCAAAATCCCATTCTCATTCTTCATCAAAAATTACATCTCGACTGATCACGATCTTCCCGTTGTTTGGATTGTAAAGCTTGTATCCTTTGGAGTTGTTGTTGTAGCCGATGAAGATGAACTTCTCACTTTTGTCATCCAGCTTGGCTCTACTTTCGTTTGGTACATGTACATGGGCAATGCTTTCGAAAACTCTTAGATGGGTGATGCCAGGTTTTCTTCCACTCCAAGCTTCTTGTGGCGTCTTGCCCCACACGCTTCTTGTTGGAGATCGATTGGATAAGTAGATTACACATGCAACTGCTTCAGCCCAAAATTATTTAGGTAGCCTCTTACTCTTAAGCATGCTTCTTGCCATGTCGAGGATGGTTCTATTCTTCCTTTCTGCAACACCATTTTGTTGGGGGGATCTTGGAACTGTCAAAGGGCATCGAATTCCATTTACTTCACAAAACTCTAAAAATTCTTTGGAAGTGAACTCTCCACCTCAATCAGATCTCATGGCTTTAATCTAGCATCCACTTTCTTTTTCAACTGCAACTTTAAACTTCTTGAAAGCTTCAAAGACTTCGGATTTTTGCTTCAAAAAATACACCCAAGTTTTTCTTGAAAAATCATCTAAGAAGAGAAGGAAGTAGTTACTTTTACCAAGAGAGTTTGGCTTGAATGGACCGCACACATCAGTATGAATGAGCTCGAGTGGCTTCTGAGCTCTTGAGTTTGACTCATTTGGAAAGCTCTTTCTAAACTGCTTGCCAAGTAAACATCCTTCACAAAGTTGGTCAGGGTGATTGATGTATGGTAAGCCTTTCACCATGTTCTTCTTAGATAGTAGCTCCAGTCCTCCAAAGTTGAGATGCCCATATCGAAGATGCCAAGTCCAGGATTGATCTTTGTGACAGGCTTTGAGACATTTTGCAACATCATTTTGAATATTTAAAGGAAACATTCTATTATTTGACATTCTCACTTTTGTAATTAGATTTCCTTTGTCATCTCTTAGGAAAAGACTATAATCTTTTAAGTGAATATCATAGCCTTTTTCTAAAAGTTGATCTAAACTAAGAATGTTGCTTTTCATATTGGGCACATAGTAAACATTCGAAATTATTTGGTGGCTACCATCTTTTGCACGAAAAAAAATGTTACCTCTACCCTTCACTGGTACTTTTGAATCATCTCTAAAAGCGACACTGCCATTCACAGATTCACTTAGTTGCACGAACATGCTTCTGTTTCCACTCATATGATTGCTAGCACCTGTGTCAAGATACCATGTATTTTCTTGACCTCTACTTGTGTCATTGCGTGCTAGTAAAAGTGTGCCATCTTCACCATTTTTCTCTTCAGTATAGTTCACTCTCTCTTCAATTCTGGTGCTTGGAGCTCTGCATTCTGAAGCATAATGCCCAAACTTTTGACAATTATAGCACTGTACTTGGGGTTTGTCATTCCTCGATCTTGGATTGCCTCTGCCTTGTCTTCTGGTTGAGCTTTCTTCTTTGGCATAATTGGAGTTGTTGTTGTTGAAATTCCAACCTCGTCCATGACCACGACCTTTACCTCGTCCTCGACCTCTACCTCGGACATAGTGCCTTCTCTCGTTGTTGGAGCTTTCTTCTCTTTTTTTTGGATTGACTTCCATCTTGAGAAGTTGTTCTTCGATTCCTTGCTTCTTTTTTTATTTTTTTTCATAGGCTTGCAACCTTCCTTGAAGTTGCTCGATCGTCATATCCTTCAGATCTCTTGTTTCTTCAATTGTCACAACAATATGGTCAAACTTCGAGTCTACTGATCGAAGTATCTTTTCAATGATCCTTACCTCTTTTAACTCCTCGCCATTTCTTTTTAATTCATTGGAAACGGTCACAACCCGAGTAAAGTAGTCAGAAATTGACTCCGATGCCTTCATGTGTAAGGACTCAAATTCTCCTCGTAATGTTTGGAGACGAACCTTCTTAACTTGCTCCGCTCTTTTGTAAGAGGTCTCTAGTTTCTCCCATGCTTCTTTTGACGAGGTTGTACCAGTAATCTTTTCAAAAGCATCTTCATCTAATGATTGAAAAATGAGATACTTTGCTTTATTCTCTTTCTTCTTCAAATCTTTTAAATTCTCCTTCTGCACCACAGTTAAAGTGGCTTCATTTTTTGGCACAATAAAACCTTTCTCCACGACATCCCATACGTCATGTGCGCCCAATAGAGCCTTCATTTTAATACTCCAATTGTCAAACTTACTTCCCTTTAATTGTGGAACTTGAAATGACATCATACCACCGTTTGCCATAACTCACAAATTGAGTGAGAATTTGGAGTCAACTTTCGGTCAACGGACTCGAGTGAACTTGAAATGACATCAAACCTTGGGAAGGACTCGAGTCAACTTTCGGTCAACGGTCAACACCGGCTTGGTAGTCTTGGTTTGGTCCGGATTGGTTCAGTTCGAGTTAGCTCGGTTCGACTTGATTCGGTTCAGCTCGGCTTGGCTTGGTTCAGTTCGGCTCAGCTTGGTTCAACTTGGTGAGTTGACTTAGCTTCAGGACAGAACACTTCCGGCGGCAAGTGTGGGCGTGTCGGGTCTCGGATCGAGATGATTTTTACGACGTCACGTTCCTCTCGTCGAGATCTTCAATTTGATATGCTATATGACTATATATAGCATCAAGCACTAGCTCTGATACCACTTTGTTGGAGAATTAACAAATAAAACACACAAAAAACACACTATTTTATTTCTTCAATAACACTCCTCACCAATTACAACTCTTATTTTTCACTCTCTACACCTTAGAGATTTTGCTACTTCACTTGATGTTTAAACCAAAGGGGAGAGGAGGTATTTATACACGAAACAAACTAATCACAACCATTCATTTATTCAACTAATAAACAAATCCTCACAATCTATTAAAACCTACCACTCACCTACTTTACCAACCACACCTAACACACCTAACACAAATAATTCAAACCTCACCAACCATACCTACTCATGGAACCTTCCATGAGTTGGGCTTGATTTATTAATCCTGGATCAAGTTTATGATCCAACATGGTGTTGGGGTGAAAGGAAGAACTGCGGGTCTTCCTTCAAAACCAAAAACTAATAGAAAAATAAAGGAGGAGATTTCACATTTTCACAGAAACAATATATGCATGCATGTTAGTAATTTATGCCTTCTCTTCTTTTATTCTGCAAGGAGCTTGACATTTTCTTCCCATTTACCCTCATTTTCATAATACTTGTTCCCCCGATGATAAAACATTCGTATAAACATTCGTCCTAACCAGAAAGTACAACTTCTTAATTAAAAAATTAAAGTTTTGACGTTAAGGGTAACATAATATTATAAAAAATATAGGGGCAAAGTAGTAAAACTAAAAAATAAAGTTGTATTTTTTAAATTGTACTTTTCAAAACTACAAACAATAGAACTCAACATTTTTAGAAGCTGAGTCAATAGTATCCTTAATTTCTCTTTCAACATTAATAATCATACAATTTTTTAAAATTTTTTTTTTCATCTTACTATCGAGTGTCAAATGATGCATGCCTTGATAAAATTTATATATTGTTATGAAATAATTATAATTTATATGGATGTTCATTAAAGCATCCTTTTATTTCCTCACAATCAACTTTTCATCTCTTATAACTCCTATTATCTCCTTAATTTAAGGATTATTGTCTCTTACAATTATGATGTATTACTTACTATTTTATGGTTGTATCAATATAAAAGGAGACTTTTACTCCTTATTTGTATACACTTGGAAGTGTGAATAACACACAAGAGATTGAATAAAATTCCTCTCTACACACATTATGTCTCTTATTTGCTTTCTTTATTTCTCTTGCTATATGGTTGTGCTCTTAATTAATAGATTTTATAATACGTTATCAGCACGAGTCTCAAGCCACAAGAGATCAATTTTCATCCTCTTTAAAATATGGTAATATCTCATCTTTAATCTTACTCATAAAATTATGAGGTAACAATCTTGATTTTGTCTGAGATAATATTTATATTTGCATATGTATTTTGATAATCTAGAATAATGCATCAATGAATTCATACATTTATATCATCATTATTTATTTTGTTATTGTTTGACATTTCTTATTCTAATATTCAATTGCTATTATATATTTTCCTTTCTTGAAATTCAAAAAATTCATCCTGAAGTGTGAATACTATAATATACAATGAAAGAAAATTAAGAATGCATCATTGGGGGATTGCATCACACATAATGAAGATTTTCTTTCAAAATATGTTCTTGAAGAACTATTCCAAAATTATGATGTCATTCATCACCATCTTGTTTATGAAGAGTTGACTATATAAATGTATATTTTATATATCCCTGAAGGACTAGACAAATATTACGAGTTCATGTTGTCATGCAAGGCTATATACGAATTTCCTTCTTAATATCTCCCAAAAGGAGTTATAAAATGAAGAGATAAACATGACATAATTGTTTCTTTGAAACTATTTTGGAGGAAAAATATGACAATCAAAAGTGTTTGAGTAAATGCATTTATGGTATGAATAATTTCTTGACTTCATTAGCTTGTTGCTTTATTTTCAATCATCTAAACTTTTAATGACAAATTTTTGCATGCTTATTTTATAATTTCTAAGAACAGTTTGATAGAATAAAATATAAGAATGAGTTACAAATAATATATATGCGTATTTGATCTTTTTAATTGATCTGTATGTTTTATTGAATTCTAGATAAATGATTCTTCTATTATTGTCTTGAATTACTAAAGTTTCATTAATATTTACATGTTTGAAATCATGAATAGTTATAAAATATTTTTGTGGAAGAATTCAATCCCTAAAGGATTGTAAAAAGTTATGATTTTCTTTTATGATCTTCTCCTTGAAGGAGCTAAAAGTTCATATATAAACTTGACGATATTTTCAAAAGCTCGATTGATTCTCTCATTTGAAATTATGTAGAGAGAATAATATAAAAGTAAATATATTAGATGGAACATGATTTTATAGCAAAAATATGCTCATGTAGTAGCAAATTAAGAGTGCCATTATAAATTGATACTATGTTTTCTTTTGTTAAAGATAAAATATGAGCTTTTGATTAAAAGAAAATCATGACTAATTCAAATCCTTAGTGGATTCCTACTCTTGTGAGAGTAGTAATGGAAGTCATGATTATCAAATAACTATTCAAAATTATAATGGTCATAGATCTTATTGTAAGAAATCAACATGTGAATATTGTATCACCAGAAGTGGTCTTAAATTGAATTAATAGTAGAGATGGACCAGAAGTTCAATTCTAAATCTTCAATAATTTGACTTAGTAAAGTCTCTATGCAAGCTTAATAATTTTCGTGAAAATTCTCCTATGATTAGGGGGAGTAAAGCGATATACATTTGATAGACAATATAAAATGGTTTGTTTCACTTTTATCCCATTTTGATCTTTACATGTGTTAATTTATTTGAACCTGAAGTTCAACAAGATTATTGTGCAATGCGCATTATTGATCAATTATTGAATGAATTTATTGCCATGTGAAAGTGAAAAATCACAAACAAAATATAATTGTTGGTTGATATAATGTCCTTGAAGGATGAAATGGTGAGACAAATAAATCTGTGAATGCCTGAAGCATGTAGTAGATCAATCGGTGAAAATGTTTAATTCTTGGGAAGTTGAAGTTAAATAATTCGGTGCTCTTGAAGAGACCATGTTTGCATGTATAGCAAAATATTTGATCTATATTAAATTATTGAACATATTGCCCTTAGAGGAGAATAATGTACCAATTACAAGATGAGTCTCAAATACCCTTGAAGAGGTAAATTGTGAGAAATAAAGAGAGATTCATATTGCCTTATAAAAAACACGCGTGAAAATTAAGAAAGAGAGATCTTTAGCTCTTGCAGAGGCATATGTATTAGAAGTTTCGAAAGATCTCATTGGGCATACATATTGCAAAATAAAAAGGTATTTGATCAATAGTATGTTGGTACTTGGTGCAAGAGAAAAATTGAAATTGACATAAAATTGTTGTCAGTAAAAGTTTAGTTATCATGATAAAATATCCAGGATCCTGAATTACAAAATTATGAAAGAATGTCAATTTATATGATTGGTGAAAATTTGGACCTGTAGTCCATATGCCAAAAGATGTATAATTAATTAGCAAGACATAAAGAATTTTGGACTTGCAGTCCATATGCCTGAAGTCGTAAACTTTATTGATAAAATATGAATATGAACTATAGTGCGTCAAAAATCAAATTGAAGAATCTATGCACTTATCACTGAAGAATAACTAAAAGTACTAAATGAAAAAGCTTGCAGTTTATATGTTCTTGATAAAGCTATAATTATAGTTGTGTATATTATAGCAATATAAACTTATGAAAGTACAATCACTTGAGTGAATTTATTATAAGTGGGATATGTCATTATCCACTTTGCTATGTGATTGAAAATTAAATTTGCAATCTTTGCACAATGTGTTGATGATTTCATCATGAAAAGACTCTTGAAGAGGTTATGAACTTATTTCTTTTAAGAATACAATTCAAGATTAAAGATCTTGCAATAAAAGAATTCTCTCAATTTATGAATTGAAGTTTATGAAGTAGAATGCTGATATATAGAATACTGGAAGTATTTCATATTCAAAATTATTCTACTTTAAAATATGTTGTATATGTTTTGGTTCCGAAAAACCATACTTTACTCAAAATTGTGCTTATAAAGACATTAGAAAGTTGCATAATTGTAAATTAAATTATGCTCAGCATATACTTGAAAATTTCAAAATAGTGTGAAAAGTATATCACACTCTTTCCATGATATGGATGCAAAACCTTAGTTTTATTTAAGAAGATCAACAAGATTATGAAGATATATGCACATAAATATTCTTCAAATTCAAGATGATTGTATCTATAATTTATGACATCTTTCAAGCTTCGAAAGGATGGTGTTGATCCTGTAGATTATTTCACCAAAATATTGTTAATTACAACAAATTATGATTGATCTTTGAAGCATCCATGTCATTTTGAGGGGGAGCATATCTATATGGAGGACTACATGCACTATATCCCATTGGGTTTTTCCTAGTAAAGTTTTAATGAGGCAGTTTGCACCTCCATAAAATACAAATGAATAATGTACTCTTTTTCCTTCGCTTGTTTTTTTTTTCCTATAGGGTTTTTACTAGCAAAGGTTTTAATGAGGCATATTCTTTGTAAGATGAACATCCAAGGGGGAGTGTTATGAAATAATTATAATTTATGTGGATGTTCATCAAAGCATCCTTTTATCTCCTCAAAATCAACTTTTCATCTCTTATAACTTCCATTATCTCCTTAATTTAAGGATTATTGTCTCTTACAATTATGATGTATTACTTACTACTTTATGGTTGTACCAAAATAAAAGAAGACTTTTACTCCTTATTTGTATACACTTGGAAGTGTGAATAACACACAAGAGATTGAATAAAATTCCTCTCTACACACATTATGTCTCTTATTTGTTTTCTTTATTTCTCTTTCTATATGGTTGTGCTCTAATTAATAGATTTTATAATATATATGAAAATGCATGCTTCTTTTAAAATGTATATAAAAGTAAACCCAAAAAAAAAATGGACACAAACATAAACCTCCTTGAGAAAATGAACATTAGTGGTAGGTTCTGTGAGAGAATATGAAAAAAGGAAAGTGATAAAAATATTGGAACAATTATTTTATAAGTGAAGTGGTATTTTTGTAATTTTAAAATAAAATATTAACAATTATTTTTAGGGGCCAGATTGGGCCTGAAACTTATACTAGATCTCGTGGGCTCAAATGAATCTACTTTAAAACTTTTTTGAGTGCAGCTATTAGCACAACTCTACAATTCTTATAAAACCTCCTTCATATATTTACTGTTTTAGACTTTGCTAATCACATAAACAGAACAAAAAAAAAAATCTATATAAAGAAACTAGTCAAAGAAAGAAATAGGTTGATTGAAATTTATTGTGTATGGCTAGCGACAAATAGAAGAAATCTTCTCTCTCAACTCAATATTTTGAACATGGGAAGATTCATATGATGATATAGGAAGCACAACAAGAAGAAATTGGCCAAGTGATGAAGATAAAGGTGTTTATTGGGTTGCTGAGTCTAGAATTAATGGAAAAGCTTCAGCTTTTATTGCAAAAATTCATGAAGTTTGCCTTTCAGAATCCGAACACCATGTAGTTTAGCAAGCGACCAAGATCTGATAACAATGGGAGTGTTCCCTTGTTAATTACTTATTTAAAAAATATATATATAGAAAATAAATGTCAAAGGTGTTACAAAAATTATCATCGAGGAATATCCTAATCACTTATGATCTTTTGTTTACACAAAGTAGGTTTTACTCAAAATTATGTCTCAAAATAGCCATTGACCAAAATATTTTTCAAACAATCTCCACATGAATAAAAATTGGCAAAAAATAGAAAACCAAATGCTTTTAATATCAAAATCAATCTTCACAGTACCCTTTCAGCTTCGTCATTGTCATGTTGCTTACGTTTTTACTAGGCAACATGAGGATCTACTCCACATGATTTGCTTGGTCAAAACATGTCACCATTGATTGGTTTGGTCAAAACATTTGCTAAGTTTTCTTTGGTATGGATTTTCTACAAGTGAACAATTATGTCTTCCACTACATCTCGAAAAAAGTGGAAGTGAACCCTTATGTACCTTGTTCTAGAATGAAAAGATTGATTCCTTATAATGTGTAAGGCACTCTGACTGTCATAAAATACAATAATTTTCTCTTGTTTGTATATGAAATCCTCCAATAACCTTTCCTTCCAAATAGCTTTCTTGTAAGCTTGTGTAACTGCCATGTATTATCCTTCTATTATAGATAAAGCCAGAATGGTTGGCAGTTTTAAAACCCAGCTTACAGCGCCTCCTGTAAGTGTAAACACATAACCAACCAGTAGTGAATTTTCTTTTATCAAGGTGTCCTGCAAAATCTAAATCAACATAGCCTTTGACAGTAAATTATGATCCTCCATAACATCATGCAACATTCGAGATTCCTCTGAGATATATTAGAATTCTCTTTACAGTTTTCCAATATTCTCCACTAGGATTCACCATGTATCGACTAATTGCTTCCACTACTTGTCCAATGTCTGGTCTTGTATATATCAAAGCGAATATCAAACTTTCCACTATTGATGCATACTATACTTAAGATATCTCCTTACTCTCTACTTCATTGTTGGGACACCTACTTGAGGATAATTTGAAATTATTATTAATTGGGGTAGAAATTGGCTTATAATCTTGTATGTTGAAGTGCCGCAAGATTTTCTTCAACTAATTCTTTTGAGAAAGCCAAATCGTCCTATTATTTATGTCTTGGTGAATTTGCATCCATATAATCTTATTTATAGTCCCAAGTCCTTCATATCAAATTTCCTAACCAACAGTGCCTTCAATTCTTGGCCTTAATCTTTGTTAGGGTCTATTGGCAATATGTCATTTACATACAACAATAAATTGATTAAATCTTTTTTCTTCAAACCTCTTATAATATGCACAATGGTCTTAATTGAGTATATTGTATCTAAGGCTCATGGTGAATGAATCAAATCTCTTATACTAGCATCTCGGCACCTGTTTGAGACCTTATAGAGATTTGATCAACTTGTAAACCAAGTTCTCCTTACCTATTTTAGTAAAACCTTTTGGTTGGAGCATATGAATTTCTTTTTGAAGTTCTCCATGAAGAAATACAGATAAACCAAGACTATTCTGATAGTTGTAAGTTGAACCACTAGGAAAAATATCTTATTAAAGTCAATTCATTTTTTTTTTGGCATAACCTTTCACCATTAATCTTACACGATACCGCTCCACCTGGTTATTTCCATCATGTTTTGTCTTGTAGACCTACTTGTTTATAATGACTTTTCTTCCATGTGATAATGATACAAGTTCTTATGTCTTATTCTTGTGCAAAACTTTAGTTTCTTTCTATATTGCTGACATCCACAAAGTAATATTTTTGCCGTTCAAAGTTTCATGGAAAATTGATAGCTCTTCATCCTCTATTAGAAGATAGTACGTAACATTGAACTCTGAATACCATACCGATGAGCATTTCTCACGAATTGACCAACAAACTTTTAGAGCATCAGACTTGATTGGTTCTTGTTCCTTTTGCTTTGGTGTTGCTTCAAAAGAATCTGAATCTTCATTTTCCAGATTATTTTCCGCATACACTGGTACAGTCTTTGATCTTTTTTTTTTTTTTTTATAATGCTATCTTCCTCATCTTTCCGTTGTAGTTGATATTCTACAAAGATAACATCTCTGCTGCTAACAATCTTGTAGGCAATGAGACCCACAAATGATACCTCTTCACTTTATCAATATATCTCAAGAACATACATCTTCTGAATTTTGGATCGAGTTTTGTTCTTTCTTGTACATTCTACATTACATATATAGAACATCTAAATGCATGTAAATAAAAGTAGTCAATTGCCTTCCTAATCCACATTTCCATGATAGTCTTTGACCCATTTGTTGTAGATGGCAATCAATTTACCACAAAATAGGTAGTTTTAGCTACTTTTGCCTAAAATAAGTTGGAGAGACCAGTAATCCTCAGCATAGCTCTTATTCTTTCTGTAAAAGTTATGTTCATCCGCTCCGCCACTCCATTTTGCTGAGGAGCATATGCCACTATGAACTATCTTTGAATATTTCTTACTTACAATATGCAAGGAACTCGCTTTCTGTATACTCTCAATATTATATGTTCTCAAGCACTTGATCCTTTTTCTATATTTAAGTTTTACCTACGCTTTGTATTTCTTGAAAATTAGAGATATATCTGACCTTTCTTATTTGGATAAACCCAACATCTTCTACAGTAATCATCAATGAAAGTCACCAAGTACTTTGCACCTCCTAGTGATATATCTAGCGATTTCCAAATATCAAAATGAATCACATATAGAATGCACTTACTTTTGGTGGTGGATTTGCTGATTTTCAATTTATGCTACTTGTAAACAATGTTTGCAAAATTGATATTTTAACGATTTGAACCTCGGAAGCAACTTTCGCTTAGAGAGAATCTTTAAATTTTCTTTGAACATGTAGTCAAGTTTAAGATGCCATATCTTTGCCGATTCCTCTCCATTTGGCGCGACACACACATTAGCTTCCTGCAATGTTTTCCCTATAAGCATGAATAGATTAACACCAATCTTTTCCCTCATTCATCAATACAATCACTCCTCTAACAATCTTCGTGATTCCGTTTTCTACATGAGTTTTGCAGCTAAGACTATCTTTTTGTCTTAAAGATAATATATTTTTTTCACGCCTCTAACATATTGCATCTCAATGTGAACTGTACTATCAAATATTTTTATTTTGACAATACCAATACTAGCTATTTCCAAGGCATTAATCACCTATTTATACATATCCTCCTAAGATATCTCCATATATATGGAACCATTCTCTCCAAGAGGTCATGTGCTATGTTATTCTTGAGTTTATAAGCTAGACGTCAGCTAACTGCTTCATGCCTTCTGCAACAGTTGTTCACTTACTTGTTACACAACTCTGAGCATTTGATGACTTAACTTTATTATTTTCACTTTGCTTGTTTTTTCCAATACTCTTTTTCGACGTGCCTTTTCTTGTTACAATTGTAGCTTTTAAAATTCTTTTTATTTCTCAATTTTGATCTACCATGACTGTGACTTCCACTAGGGTCACATTCTGTTGATCTCCCTCTTATCATCAATAACGCTTTTGCTTGTTGCGAACTCGCATGGCTGCCTTCCTTGTTTTTTTGCCTGCTTGCTTAATTTAATTCAAATGATGCAACATCATCGAAGACTAGATTGTCTGTTTGGTTGTTGTTTGTCAGATTGATAATGAATTGATCATACAAATTTGATAAACTTTGAAGTAGAAGCTCTGCACGTTTATTTTCCTCTATTTTATGATCCAACATTGTCAGTTGTGAAAATAAAATCTTCATGGTGTTGATACGGTCGGTCACCAATGTAGATTCGTTATTCGAAGAGTGTAAATATTTCTTTTTAAAAAAATCTTGTTGTGTAAAGAGTTGGCCTCGTATAATTTTGTGAGAGTATTCTATATTTCTTTTACTGTTTTTTTTTCTTCCACACTAGATAACAATTCATTAGTTAGTGCTAAATGTAGATCAACAATTGCATTATCGTCCATCTTGTTCCATTTAGCATTATCAATTATTTTCGTGGGCTTTTCTCTAATTACTGCCAAGCAATTATTTTTCCTCAAAATAGTCTTGATCTTCATTTTTCGTAATGAGAAATTATTTTCGTTGAACTTCTCAATTTCGTATTTTGTTGCCATTGCTTTTTACCACGAGCTGCCTTTGCTGGGATCAGCTCCCATTATTTAATGTGAACAATAATTGTATATGTGAATAGTACCATATATGTGAACAATACTCTGACAATCAAAAGCTCTAATACCACTATTAGGAAATTGATAGGTGGACCAGGGTTACAACTAAAATTTAATTGGAGAAAATGAAGAATAAACACGCAAAGAGAACACAAGAATAATTTGACTTTTGGCCTACGTACACAGGCAAAGACAGAAGAAAATATCTTATACTATACTGGGAAAATAATAACTTCTCCCTAATAATAGGAGAGAACAATTACACTCTATCTATAATTAAGTAAAACTACTCTAACTTTCCAAAACTCTAATTATACGCAACACCCTTAATTTAAGCGCAATTATATTTAGCAATGAAACTCGATCTAAGTACAAGAAGAAATGATATTTTTTAAGATGATTCAAAATGAAGGAAGCATCCGTCCTTTTATAACCAACGAATTGGCTACTGTTCATGCTATGTTTTTTTTCCCAAACCGTATTTTTTTTTCAACAATTGTGGCACTAAATTCGATGCATTGCCTCCATCTTCGACATCATTAAAGTCGATGAAATTGGTTATTAGTTTGCTTTGGTCTTCTAGAAGGATGTAAATTAGCCATAGAAGGTATTATTTCGTGACCATTACTTTTAGTCAGTAATAAGTTATTTGTATGACAATTTTCTATAGTCAAAAATCACGTTCTTTATGTGAATAAGTACTATAGTCGATAAATGCATTACAAAGTTTTCGGTAAGAATATTTTTGGGAAGATGCTCAAAATTAAAGGAGTCAATGAATTGAATTAGTGTATTGTCGACCAATCAATGAAAATAGCGGGGTCGTTTTCAAAACCTCCTGAATGAATGAAACTACCACTTTATGTCCCTTTCTATTACAATGGGGCAACCTTAATTATTACCATAATTGAAAATATTCTCTCCATCATTTGATCATCTTGACTTGGTAATGCTAATATACAAGATGCTTTCCCAAGTGCAAGTTCAATCGCTTCATGAATGTTTTTGATGCAAGATTTGTTTGTCTTCCTTTCGTTGAGTTTGTACCTAATTTGAGCAGATTTTCTATGATACACCTATACCGGTAAGAAAAAGATTTTGAGGGGCAATGATCAAATTAAAGTAATGTTTTTGAGTACGTGGTATTTGATCAAAAGTCCCATTTTCTTAATTGCTCTGTGATTATTTGGTCCAGTTAATTTCTATTTCAATCACAGTCCATTTCGATCAATCATCTGATTAATTTGGCCTCTTACCAACCACAAAATCTATGTTCAAATCTTTATTTAAATTTGAACCATTTTGAACCTATGTCCCGATCTCTTAGAAACTCCATTTACCTTAAAATTGATGGAACATTTTAGTGTATTAGAAAGAAATGATAACTATGAAGGAGAGAAAAGTTTCAACACCAAAGATAAACTTGAAAAAAAATACTTTATTGATAATTGTTTGAAAAATCTATAAATAAGTATGAATAATAGCCCTATTTAAACTACTAGCTAAATTAATCCTAATCATTCTCAACGAGGGAAACAATTTAAAATTCTAACAAAACTAAAATTATAATTACAATTGAAATAAACATACTAAAACAAGATAAATTCAAATAAAATAATAAAAAATAAATAAATTTAAATTCTATAATTTTTAATTTATTTTATCCCTATAATTCCTACCTAGAATTTTATTTTGGAGAGAAGACTTGTCTTTAGGAAAAGTTAAACTCTTACATAATGGTTTAAACTTTTAGGTCTAGCAATCTTTCCTCTCTCTTAAGTAAATTTCTCCAATATACATACATACATATATATATATATATATATATATATATATATATATATATATATATATGGTTATAGAAAATATAGAGGGGTGGGAAAAAAAAGGTTGGGAATTGGATGCCTAAACAATGCTTTTACTGCGCCAATAATTTTACCAAAAGTTGTGAGTTCCATAATATAGTTGCGCTTGCGACAAGTTTGACCATTATAATAACATTTCTTCTGGTGTTTGTTTCATTTGTTTTAAAGCCCACACCTGTTACAATTCTCTTGGTCCTTAACTTTTCTCTAGATTCCATAAGAATTTTCAAACCAAGCATACAACCCCTCTTCTCCTACTATAAATACAGGAGATCTTTCATGCATTGAAACTTAACAAAATACATTTCAAAAACTTCCTTCTTAATTTCTCTCTATATTTCTTACTCCAGAAACTTAGAGTGAAAGAAGTAAGAGGCTGAATAAAAACCATTATGGCTGGAAACAAGAAGACGAAATCTTGTTTCTCTCTACTCAACATATTCAAATCTCAGAGGCCTAATCGAAGACGGGAAGATTCATACGATGATGTAGGAAGCACAGCAAGACGAATTTGGCCAAGTGATGAAGATAAAGGTCCTTACGGGGTTGCTGAGCCTAGAATTGATGGAGCAGCTGAGGATTTCATTTTAAAATTTCATGAAGCTCGCATCTCAGAATCCGAAGGCCATGCAGTTTATAAAGCTACCAAGGGTTGACGACAGTAACAAGCTAATTACTTGTAGTGTATACATATAGACATTCTTAATTCTGATTTATGTTTTCTTGTGTTCCTGGTACTATTTGTTTCAGAAAAATAATGATAGCTTGTAAGATCACAATAATGAAAGTCGTAAGATTTGTGTATGCTCATGTCCATAATGTACAAAATATCTAATTCTACATCTCAAAGGAAATAACAAACTTTCATACTACGACTATTCCAGAAGTCTTAGTTGATGAATCTAGCTGGTTTTGGAGATTGAGCGGGTCCGATTTTAAGACCCAAAAATATCTCTTTCCATTGAGACTTTCGGACATTCTTGAGTCATCACGCTGCGTTAAAATGACTGAGGTGCACGAGTTTAACTTTTAGGCCATAATTTGGCCACTGAGAAATGAATGGTTGAGAAGAATTAATAATATGACTCTGACCACTGCAAGGGTCTGGGTACACGAAGGGGATCCCATGATAGTAGGTGTTGAAATTGGTGTGCTCAAGAACCCAAGCAACCCCAAATTGCAGCCCAAGATCTTTGAATGAAACCAAACAAGATGCTTTAATAAACTGAGAGAATTAAAGACGATTTGTTCAACGATTTTTTCAACGATTTGAGAGAAAGATGATTCTTTCAAGGGCATCTCAAAGAGATCTGTTCAATGATTTTTCTTATCATTCGAAGCTTGTCTATCGAAATACTTTTGTGCATGTCACGAAATTCTTTGAAAGTAATTTCCAATCACCTTTTCCTTGCAACTTTAAACCCTCTAAAAATACTTCATGTTCAGCTTCTGTACACGTCTTGCCCTTTTTCCTTTCATGTTTAGTTCAACGTGACCATTGAACGCCCCAACAAGAGACTGTAAATTGCCCACGCTATAACTCTTCTTCACACTCTTTAATTTTCATAGATGGGTATTGGATTTGATCCGAAATATTGACACCAAAAAGATCAAAGTTATGGCCATTATTGTTGTGCCCACAATGAGAACGTTTCCTCATTGCTTCTTTCATCAAAATCTATTAAGAAAAAAAAAAATTCATGTATTAAATTAAAAAAAAAAAAACTGCAGAGCTTTGGTTGATCTAATTATCTTATCAAACCAAAGACTGTGCCCAAGATCTTCAATAAGATCAACACAAGTTGCACAAGCACAGAATCAAATCTGAACCAACTCAGCCTTCAATTAACCAGACTTAAACACTCAAGAAATAGAATCAAGACGAAAGATAAAGATGAATCAGAAACAAAAACACAGAGAAAACAAGAGATAACGTGGTTCAGTCTTTTTCAAGATCTACATAAACGAGTGAAAACATCAGAGCTTGTTTTGATTGATTCATGAAAAAAAAATTACAAGCATTCAGAGATGAGTTTACAGAGCACAAGAATCAACTTTCTCTCTTCTGGAACACTCTCTAGAATACTCTTGAATCTTGCTTGAAATGAGCTGGTGAACCAGCTTTATATTTCAGATGAATAACAAACTTTGAACCCAGAATGCACAGCTGCTTCCCACGTGTCCAGGCCGTTAAACAGATTTTGAATGAGCTTTAGTGAGCACATGACTTGGCACGAGCAACTTCGTTAATTCTGTTATGACTAAAACGCGCGCCTAAGCGTCGTTTCACTTATAGAGATCACGAGCTTCCTCACGTGGCTTCATAACGAAACAGTTTCATTGCTCCATACGCTGTCGTTTTTGAAGCTTAGAATTTCACATGGTGTTGTTGCTTACGCATGCAGCATTTGATTTCATGAAAATGCCGAAGTTGAATTCAGATTAATTTCACTTTGAAAGGAATCTTTCGCCCCTCTAGATTTTGTGTGTAGAGTAAACTATTAATTAGTTGGGTTTAAAGAGCTGATTTTACTTCCTTATTACTATTATTATTTCTTTCCCTTCTCTTTTAGGTAATGAGAATATTGTTTTTTTTTTTAACTGAATGAGAATATTGTTAAAAGAGCAGAAAGTGATCTCCCACTTGGGAATCTTCTTTCACATTTCCAAGGAGGTTGGTTTGAAGAAAAGGGAGGAGAAGGAAAGATTGGAATGGAGAGGAAGGGAGAAGAGAGAAATGGAGAAGAATAGTGAAATTAGATTTTCTTGTTTGGTTTGATATAAAATTTGATAAGGAAAGGAATTTTAATTTTTTTCTTTAGACAAATTTACCATTTATCTTAAATATTAAACTCTTTATATTAGTAATAAAAAATATATATAAAAAAAATAAAATGACGGTCCGGTGGCTGGCGGCGAAGGTCCGGCGAGATTCCGGTAAAGTCCGACGGTGGTCCGACGACTTTCCGGCGGAGGACCATTTATAATATTAAATCAATAAAATAAAATTATAAATAATAATTATTAATGGCATTAAACAAGTTAAAATATTGAAGGGTAATTTTGGAAACTTTAGTTTCTAATATAAGAGGAATTTAAATTCTTCACTGCTTGATGTGGAATTTAAATTTTACATTATGATGGATATTAAATTCTAATGGAAAATAAATTCTTGTATATTTTATCAAACCAAACAATAGAAATAAAAAGAAAATTTAAATTACTTTCCTCTCCTCCATTCTCTCCTTCCAAACATACACCTCCTTAAGTTAAACTTAGAGTTAGAAGAAATTAACCGGCTGTTTCATATATTGTTTCTTAATATAAAGGGGGGAAAACTTACACAGTTGGTCTTAATAAATTTCACGTAGATTGTTAAATAAATTCATTTTTTTAGGATTTTTTTTAATATTAATGAAACTTCGGTTGGCCCCCCCGCCATCGGCCTTCTCAATTGGAGTGAACTGTTGTGGACTCCTCTTAGTTTATGTTTCCTCTATTATGATCCCTTTTTTTTTTGTGTGTGGGGGGTGGGAGCCGGGGGACTATATCTTTAAAAAAATTAAACTCTTGAATAATGATTTGATCCAAGGCAAATGGAAATGAAATGCAGGTTTTAGAAATAGACTAAATACATTATAAGATTTTCGGCCAAAATATTCTGGGGAAGATGCTCAAAATTAAGGGAGGCTATGAATTCCGGGCAAGAAGTTTCTTCTTTTGTGTTCAAGGAAGCTATTGGTACTCCTAATTATAGGTTTAAAGATTTGCTTCTCTTCCTTTCATTAAGCTTCTACTTAATTTGAGCAGATTTTCTGTGATGCACTCTAATTGCAGGTTAAAAAATAATTTTGAGGGATAAGATTAAATTAAAGTTACGTTTTTGAGTATTGAGGTTTTTCTAATATGGTATTTGAGCTAAAGTCTCACCTTTTTTTTTTTTAATTTCTCTATGCCTATTTTATCTCAAATAATTTTTGTTTCAATCGCAACCCATTTTGATCGAACCTCTGGCCACTTTTAAATATTTATTTAAATTTGAACTATTTTGAGCTCTACCTTCATATATCAGAAACGCTATTTATCATAAAATCAAATAAGTCATTTTTTAAGCATAAGATTAGTCAAGCTTGTAAAGCTCAGTAAATTGAGCTTAGCCTATTGATTAAGATTAGTTAGTTAGAACACTCGCTGACATGGTTGTTGAGTAAGCAAAGTTTGTTATAGAGTTTGTTAGTAATTAGCAAGTGATAGATGCAAGTGTGTACGTGTAGAATCTTTCAGATGCTCAAATAAAGGGTAAAAGCTCGTTTAGTCCTTATATTTTAAGGTTAGTGTCCGTTTAGTCCCTATATTTTTAAAAATACCTCAAAGCATCCCTATCATGACTTGGCACGAGCAACTTCGTTAATTCTGTTATGACTAAAACGCACGCCTAAGCGTCGTTTCACTTATAGAGATCACGAGCTTCCTCACGTGGCTTCATAACGAAACAGTTTCATTGCTCCATACGCTGTCGTTTTTGAAGCTTAGAATTTCACATGGTGTTGTTGCTTACGCATGCAGCATTTGATTTCATGAAATGCCGAAGTTGAATTCAGATTAATTTCACTTTGAAAGGAATCTTTCGCCCCTCTAGATTTTGTATGTAGAGTAAACTGTTAATTAGTTGGGTTTAAAGAGCTGATTTACTTCTTTATTATTATTATTATTTCTTTCGCTTCTCTTTTAGGTAATGAGAATATTATTAAAAGAACCCAAAGTGATTTGGGAATCTTCTTTCACATTTCCAAGAGGGGGGAGGGGGGGGGTTGTGATTACTTTTAGGTCATGTTTGGTTTGAAGAAAAGGGAGGAGAGGAAAGAGTAAAATGGAGATGAAGGGAGAAGAAAAGAATGATGAAGAGTAGTGAAATTAGATTTTGTTATTTGGTTTGATATAAAATTTGATAAGAAAAGAAATTTTAATTTTTTTCTTTAGACAAATTTACCATTTACCTTAAATATTAAACTATTTATATTAGTAATAATATATATATATATATAAATAAAATGACGGTCCGGTGGCCGGTGGCGAAGGTCCGGCGACTTTCCGGTGAGATTTCGGTAAAGTCCGGTGGTGGTCTGACGACTTTCCGGCAAAGGACCATTTATAATATTAAATCAATAAAATAAAATTATAAATAATAATTATTAATGCCATTAAACAAGTTAAAATATTGAAGGGTAATTTTGAAAACTTTAGTTTCTAATATAAGAGGAATTTAAATTCTTCACTTCTTGATGTAGAATTTAAATTTTACATTATGATGGATATTAAATTCTAATAGAAATTAAATTCTTGTATATTTTACAAACCAAACAATAGAAATAAAAAGAGAATTTAAATTACTTTCCTCTCCTCCATTCTCTCCTTCCAACCATACACCTCCTTAAGTGAAACTTAGAGTTAGAAGAAATTAACCGGCTGTTTCAGATATTGTTTCTTAATATAAAGGGGGGAAAACTTACACAGTTGGTTTTAATAAATTTCACGTAGATTGTTAAATAAATTCATTTTTTAGGATTTTTTTAATATTAATGAAACTTCGGTTGGCTATTGGATTTTTTAAGATTTTTTACAAATAAATTTCACGTATAAATTCATAGCCTCCCTTAAATAAAATTAAGGGAGGCTATGAATTCCGGGCAAGAGGTTTCTTCTTTTGTGTTCAAGGAAGCTATTGGTACTCCTAATTATAGGTTTAAAGATTTGCTTCTTTTCCTTTCATTAAGCTTCTACTTAATTTGAGCATATTTTCTATGATGCACTCTAATTGCAGGTTAAAAAATAATTTTGAGGGATAAGATTAAATTAAAGTTATGTTTATGAGCACTGAGGTTTTCTAATATGGTATTTGAGCTAAAGTCTCACTTTTTTTTTTTTTTATAATTTCTCTGTGCCTATTTTATCTCAAATAAATTATGTTTGAATTGCAACTCATTTTGATTGAACCTCTTGCCACTTTTAAATATTTATTTAAATTTGAACCATTTTGCGCTCTACCTTCATATATCAGAAACCCTATTTATCATAAAATCAAATAAGTCGTTTTTAAGCATAAGATTAGTCAAGCTTGTAAAGCTCATTAAATTGAGCTTAGCCTATTGATTAAGATTAGTTAGTTAGAATGCTCGCTGACATGGTTGTTGAGTAAGCTAAGTTTGTTATAGAGTTTGTTAGTAATTAGCAAGTGATAGATGCAAGTGTGTACGTGTAGAAACTTCCAGATGCTCAAATAAAAGCCAATATTTTCTAGATTCAACTCAGATCAATAATATGAAAAATTCAATTTCTTAAACTCTTGAATAACGATTTGATCCAAGGCAAATGGAAATGAAATGTTGGGTTTTAGAAATAGACAAAATACATTATAAGATTTTCGGCCAAAATATTTTGGTGAAGATACTCAAAATTAAGGGAGGCTATGAATCATTAGATGTTTCTTCGGCATTTTCTCATTAACCAAACAACATTACAATATCATTTGATTTTGTATTTGAGCCTAATCTAATGCTTTAATGGCTTTAGAAACAAACAATTCTTCACCGCAATTATATAAAAAAAATCAATGGAACTTTAAAAAACTCTAATTAAACTCTATAGAATTGTGGAATTTCTCATTTTTATTTTGATTAAAGATAAAAAAAAAAAAAGTTCTTTATTTGGTTTATTTCCATTAATTGGGAGGCTCTAAAGACATGTAAAATTCCTTTTTCTATTTCGTCTTCCAAGTGTAGGATAACCCCAAGGGGTTGCGAGTCTTTTTCTAACAATCAGAGCCCTTCTGAGGATATGGGGATATGGCAAAATTGTTAGACACTATATATATAATTGGATTGATCCTTAGTATGGAAACTTACTAAGTAATAACTATTTTAGTGATAGGTTCTATAGGAACTGGACACTCCTATTTGGTCAAATACAATAGGTACTATAATATATTTGAATCTGATTAAGGATCAATCTGGATTGATTGATTGCCTCCATTATGTTGTTGTTAGCAAATACCGTTATTTTTGGTTTTGGATCTTCCAAATCATTCCCATAAGAGATCCGAACCCATTTTTTTTTATCTTCCATAAAAAGATTCATTCTCTTTAAAAAAAAAAAGGAGGTGGTAGCTATTATCATGAACCAAGGGGAAAATATAGAATGGGCATGCGATAGTAATTCCATTTTGATTCGAATCAATCCATATACTCCCATTTTTAATAAGATCTTGTTCATAGTTCGAGCTAATGATCTAGAAGGTATCCTCAATAAAATTAAAACTTGTCCAAATCAGTTCTTGATGATGAAACTAGAAACTCAAATGGTGCTTCACATGAAAAACCAACATTCATTGCTTAGAAGAAACAAGATCAAATGCTCTTGAACTGACTCCTCTCTTCTATTGATGTTGAATAACCTCAGCAAATGTTTTATGTCCATAACCAAATATTTTGGTAAGTTAAGGTCCATAATTGATGAGTTAGTTGTTGCTGGTAGTCTAGTTAGCAATTTAGACTTGATTACTCATTTAGTCTAGCTTAGGATAGCTTTATTACCCAATTGTAGTGTATATTGAAGCTAATGTTTTTAAGATGGGTGTTAGTGAAGTCCACTCTATGCTTTTAATCCATGATACTCAATTAGAAAGTAATCATTCTAGTGCCAATTTGGCTTACATTGGAAATAATCAAAGAAAAGACACTTTTTAAGGCTGGATGGAATAAAAATAACCAAGGTAATTGGACTAGAAATTATGTGAACAAGATTGAAAATGGAAATTGGAACAAAAACTATGGTAACAAGGAAATTTAGGTCTTATAAGAGGAGTCAATGTGGGTTGTGATATTGGAAGGGGACAATGAAGTGGCAACCTAACTAATTTTTAAATCATGGAGGTAATCAAAGAAGAGGTGAATTTGCTTCTAGTTTTAGTGGTTTTGGGAAAAGAGGTGGCATAGGTAATGTTAGATGTAAATTTTGTTTCAAGTACAATCGTTCAGCTGCTAAGTGCAAGGATAAGTTCAACAGAAAATTTATTCAAAATCCTCTAATACAAGGCTTTTTTTCTAATCAGAATCAAGGTCTAAGAGCTACCTATGTGGTAACATCAGAAGGAGTTGATGATTAGAAGTGATACTTAGATAATGGAGTTACTCATCATCTCATAAACGTTGTGCAAAATCTAGCTGATAGTAAGCCCTATTCTGGTTCTAAGTTGCTGTTTGTTGGAGATAGTAAAGGTCCTTCTATTACTCATGTTAGCTATTCTTGTTTTTATACATCTCATGGTTCCTTGTTGCATCTTACTGAATATTATGTCTACTTCATATCACCAAAAATTTAATTAGTGCGTCCAAACCTCTTACTGATAACAATATAATAATAGAATTCTCTTCAAATCTTTGTTTTGTAAAGGACAAGGTTAAGGGGATATTACTGGCATTGGAAATCACTAAAAGTAGTCTCTACAACCCACTGTCTCAAGATGATTCCTTATCAAAGTTTGAAATTCAAGTCTTTAAACAAGTTCAATGTTGTCTACTATTTCTGATAAAAGTGCAAACACTTTTTTAGAGTATATCAAATCTATATATGTTCGTTCAGTTTCCTTCAATAATCATCCTGTAAGTTATAATACTTTATGTTGTATCTCAAATCAGTTATTGAATAACAGACTTGGTCATCCAAGCAAGCATGCCATGCAAATCATTTTAAAGAAACAGCCTTTATATGATGTCAATGCTCATTCTTTTGCTTTTTGTGATGCTTGTCAATGTGGAAAACTACATCAGTTTCACTTTCCTCTTACTAAAATAAAATCTAGTTCTCCAGTTGAGTTAATCTACGCTGATCTATAGGACCAGCATCCATAAAATCCAAAGATAGATACATATATTATGTTTCATTTGTAGATGACTATACTAGATATTATTGGATATTTCCTCTCACACTAAGATTTGAAACATAAACACATTCAATCATTTTAAGCTTTTTGTTGAGAAACAGTCTCTTTGTCCGTTAAAGCTTTGTAGTGAGATGTAGGGGATAAATTTCGAGTCTTCGGTTCCTTTTCCCAACAATAAGTGATCCATCTCAAGTATGTCCATATATACATTATCAAAATGACGTTATAGAAGAAAATGTAGAGATTTTATTCTAAATGAAAATAAAATAACTAATGAAACTAATAAACTAATTAATCTAAATGCAATAACTAAAATGTACTAAAGAAAATTCTCATGTCGAACGCAAGGATGTAATCAATGGGAAATGAGGAGTTGAGTAAATAAACTTAATGGTGTTGATTGTTTTCCTAATTAAGAACTTATTGTTACAACATCTACTACAACACTGAGTAGAATCCCTCATGCATCCTCAATTGTCTTTTGTTGGATATATTATACTTAATGCAACCTAACAATGACTAATTGTTATACTAACATTAAATATAACATTAAACATTTTAGGTTTCCTTTACCTTACAATGTGAATCTCTATGTCTAGTTCATCACTAATTTTAGATCAAGTATGACTTTATTCGAATTGAGATTTACTCAACTTAGGAAACCCAATTTAAAACCAAGTATTATTTAATTTGTTCCACTAAGTCAGACCTTTTTTAGGCTCTTTCTTAGTTAATATCCACTAAATGGGTGGTCAGCCGAAATAGAGAATTAAAATAAATACAATTAAGACAAAATGTTGTCGTAAATACAGAACAACACACATATCTTAGTCAAACATCCATTAAAATCATTTATCAATCAACCACAATCAAATTCAATACATAAATTGTAATAGAACAGTAAATAAAATTATTTCAGCCATCAAATACAAACCCCATAAATAAATAGAAAATAAAAATATAAGAAGAAAAACTAAAGTCTGCTTAGTCTTAGTGATATCTTCTCTATTTCCTCCTTGAATCTTCTGTTACAGTCTTTTCTTAGTTTTCTATTTTCTTATTGTTTTCTTTTCGGTATTCTCTTTGAGTGACAACTTTCTTTTTTTCTTTTCATGCGTGCTCCTTTTATAACTCGGAATTAGGGCAACAAAAGTGTGTAGCGCATATCCTCTATTTTTGAAAACTTCATATCGCAATCTTTTAGTTATTGCGCGCGAAATCCAGTGTATCATTGCTCTTGGACTACTACAGCAATGACTACATCATCTGCACTGTTCCAGACTTGTTTAAACTCCTTTGTAGTCAAGTTTTTTCATTGTCTCTGCAATTTTGTTACAACAGCATTCCTTCCCTAAAACTTGAGCTTTTTGGTCACCTATAATCATGCATTTAATCTAAGCACAAAATATTCTAAAGCAACTCAATTTATTAAAAATAAACCAAAATGAATGTTCATGCAAAATGTAACTAAAAAGTAATAAAAACACATCATTTACTCTCAAAGTAATATTGATTTAAATCTAAAAGTGTTAGATGATTGCTCTTTTTTTTATTGAGTTATCACTCAACCATCTATAGCAGCTTGAACCAGCAAGTGCAGCCCGACCATCAAATGTAGTCCCTGAACCAAGTTTGATTTATACTTTCAATCACCCCACACATATTGATCTATCTTTCACTCATTTAACTTCCAATACCTTCATTCGTTTTACATCCAAACACCTTATGATTATTAAAGCTAAATTTGGAATATGTATACCCAAAACCTATCTGAAAGCAACATAGGACATTGGACCACCAAGTGTTAACACAGCTTTGACAAATCAAAAGTGGTATATGGTTATGAAAGACGAGTTTGATGCTCCGTTCAGAAATTACACCTGGACTCTAGTTCTTTCTAACTCAACACCCAAGGTTGTATGTGACAAATGGGTATTTCGAGTCAAATATAATCTAGATAAGAGCATTTTCAAGTATAAAGCATGACTAGCTATTGCAAGGTTTCATCAAACATATAGGGTGGATTTCTTTGAAATATTTGGCCTTTTTGTAAAGCCTTGTACAGTTAGAGTTATTTTTGGTTTAACAGTAATGCAAATTAGGCCATTAGACAGTTGGACATCAATGCCTTCTTAAATAGAGCGCCTATAGAAGATGTTTATATGCATCAAGTAGATGGTTTCATTGACTCTAGAATTCCTTCTCATGTCTGTAAGCTAAACAAGGTTTTATATGGCCTTAAACAAGCTCCAAAGGCATAGTACGATCAGTTGAAAGGCTCACTAGTGTAACGGGGTATCCAAACATTCACGTTCGATGCTTTTCTCTTTATTAAGCATGTTGTTGTTGATATTTTGGTTTTTCTAATCTATGTGAATGATAAATTTATCACTAGATGAAATTCAAAGTAAATGGAGGATCTAATTGGAAAGCTTGGTTCCATATATGCTCTCAAGGACTTAAGAGAGTTTAATTACTTTTTTGGTGTATAAGTAACTCTTAATCTTGATGACTTGCCTTTCTTCCAACCTAAATACATTGGTGCTATTCTCCAAAAAGCTCATATATTAGACAATAAAATGTATAACACACCCATAAATATTATTGACAAATCTAAGAAAGAGAATAGTTCACCATTTGAAAATCCTTCTCATTACAAAGCATCATTGGTTCTCTTCAATATATGACCTTAACTAGACCTAACATCGCTTTTTCTAATAAATAAGTTAAGTCAATTTCTTGCTGCTCCCACTAATGTCTATTGGCAAGCTTGTAAAAGGGTCTTAAGATATTTCTAAAGCACAACACACTATGGACTTCAATTTTTCTATTCATGTTCTCTCATCTTGAATGCTTACTCTAATACAAATTGAGGTTTGGATCCTAACGATAGAAGATCTATTAGTGGTTACTATGTGTTTCTTGGTTATAGGTGTTTTGGATTACTTATCTATTGCAAGAACTCAAAGTTTCTTTGCACTAACTTCCAGTTTTGTATTGTGACAATAAAAGTGTTGAGGTGTTGGCTAGTAATCGTAAGTATTATACACCTACCAAACATATAGAACTTGATCTCTATTTTTTTCTTGACCATGTAGCTAAGCACAAGCTCTCTATTGCTCATGTTTCCAACCCTGATCAGTTGGCTAACATTCTTATCAAGCCTTTAGTTTATGATGAATTTGCTTATCTCGGTAAGAAGCTTAATGTCCTTCTGAGACCATAGTTTGAGGGTTGATATTAAGCATAAGCTTTGTCAAGCTTGTATTAGCTTGTAAAGATTAGTAAATTGAGCTTAGCCTATTGATTGAGATTAGTTAGTTAGAATGCTTGCTGACATGGTTGTTAAGTCAACTAAGTTTGTTATAAATTTTGCTAGTAATTAATAAGTCTTAGATGCAAGTATGTGCAAAATCTTTCTCTTGTATTTTCTAGATCCAACTTAGATCAATAATATGAAAAATTTAGTTTCTAAAGGTCTCTATTTCCTCTACATTTTCTCAGTAACCAAACAACATTACAATATCATATAAAGTTTGATTGTCAAGTTTTGACACAAATAGATGATATTCTAGCGCACGTCTCAAATTCATAAGAAAAGATAACTCTAAAAGAGAGAAAATGTTGAGTTCACAGGATAGATAATTCCAAAAGGAAAATTTTATTGATAATTGTCTAAAAAGTTTGCAATGTATTAAATAGGGTGTGTATATATATATATAGATATATTTTGGTGGCATCCATACTTCATTAAAATAAAGATGGTTTCATTAGAGAATTATCAGTATTATTATTATTATTATTATTATTATTATTACTATATATATATATATATATATATATATATATATATATATATATAGATCGAGAGAGAGAGAGAGAGAGAGATAAATGTTCCAATCCAGGTGTGGGTGCACTCATTTTTTTCATATAGACACATTATTAAGTTATATGGCTCTATAATGAATTAAATACTGACTCTATTAAGCCACATGATTTGATAGTGCATCCACATGAAAAAAATGAGGGCTCACATACCTGAGAATTTCTATATGTATATATGTATCTATCTTTCTATCTTTTGGAAAGATATAGAGTAAAGGACAAAGCCTTAATTTAAAAAATATTTTTTTTTTTTGAGAATTGACTGCCTAACCAATGGTTTTTCTAAGTCAATAATTTTACCAAAGTTAAAAGTTCAGTAATACATTTGCTTTTGCTACAAGTTCCGCCAACATAATATCATTTCCTCGAAAGTTTGATTCATTTGATTTAAACCCAACACCTGTCACAATTCTATTTTTCTCGAGATTCTATAAGAATTTTCCAACCAAGAACGCGTCCCTCTCTTGCTATAAATTCAGTGGAGCTTTCATGCATTGAAAGTTAAGAAAAACACCTCACCAAAAACTTCTTTCTTTCTTACTTAAAAAAATTAGAGTGTAAGAAGAACGAGGTTGATTAAAATTCATTATATGGCTGGAAACAAGCAGAAGAAATCTCCTTTCTCTCTTCACAGCATCTTCAAACGTTGGAAACCTAATCGAAGATGGGAAGATTCATATGATGATGCAGGAAGCACAGCAAGAAGAATTTGGCCAAGTGATGAAGATAAAGGCGGTTACTGGGTTGCTGAGCCTGGAATTGATGGCAAAGCTTCAGATTTCATTGCAAAATTTCATGAAGCTCGCATCTCAGAATCCGAACGCCATGCAGTTTATGCAGCTGCCAAGGGTTGACGACAATAACAAGCTAATTGTAGTGTGTATATACATAAATGTTCTTAATTCTAATTTATGTTTTCTTGTGTTTTTGGTACTATTTGTTTAAGAAAATGTAGATAGCTTGTAAAATCACAATAATTAAAGTAGAAAGATTTCAGAATAATGAAATTCGTTCATCTTTCTTTCTTTATACAAGCTAATTATTTATATTACTTCAGGCTTTTTATTTCGATGACCTCTATTCTAAATCAATGGAAGTGTTCTATGTAAAAGAGTAAAATCATTATCTCAGAAAACAAAACAAAAATAAACGCAAAAGAGGGATGCATATGAAGAGCTGAACAAACTTTAGATCATTGGTTCAATTAACATAAATTTATACAAGGTTTTTGATTATTAATTCAGATGATTATTACATTTTCTGACTTTATGTCCCTTTCCTCTAACAGTGGACCTCACAAATTTCCCTCCCCTTCAAACAAAAAGGATGTACATGTATATGAAGCTTAAAATCCCACATTGGGTTATTGGTTTTGCACGCAGAATTTGATTTCCATCAAAATGCCAAAGTTGAATTTAGATTTCACTTTGAAAGGAATCTTTGGTTTCTCCAGATTTCGTGTGTAGAGTGATTAACATTGGATGTAAAGAGTTGTCAAATTTTACCTACATTTTTTTCTTTTCGTTTAGGTAATGAGAATCTTGTTAAAATAATAAAAAGTGATCTCCGGCTTGGGAGTCTTCTTACACATTTCCAAGAAGAGGGGTTGTGGTTTCTTCGGCACAACGTCATTGTACGTACTACATATTTTGATTCTCCACCTTTTAGCAGGCTTTCCTCTATTGGCTCTCCTTTTTTTACCCCTTTCTATCTTTTTCAGCTGTTTTCACTTTCTTTTTACAGCAGATCTATTAACATGTCATCCGATTCTCGGATAATTTTATACTTCTAAATGCTGGAGACCCACTTATGTATAGAGTATGAAGAAATTAATAAGCTGTTTCAGATAATGGCTGTTAACATAAAGACGAAAATTTATAAACTAGGACTTGATAAACTTTGTGTGGATCCATTCAATCATAAATGTTATAGCCTGCTTGAGTCAGGAAAAATATTGTGGGGACGACGCTGAAGAAGGTGACAATGAATTGAGTTAGTATATTGTCTATTTTCTATTCCTCCTCCGCGGGTTGGTAGTTTTATTGCAAATGATTTGTATGGGATTGCTTACTCCCGATATATTTTGCCTTAGCTCATTATAGAGCCCCTCTCTTATTAAAAAAAAAAAAAAAAGGAATATCAAGGGTTGTTTCAAAACCTCCCGAATGAGTGAATCTACCACTTTACGTCCCTTTCGATTACATTGAACAGCTTTGCCATAATCGAAAATAATATCTCCATCATTTGACTTTGTAATGTTGGTTAATATAAAAGATGCTTTCTCAAGTGCACGTTCATTTTCTTCTTGATGTTTTTGAAATGCTTGGTTAAAGATTTGTTTGTCTTGCTTTCGTTGAGTTTCTATTGTGAATAAATTTTCTAAGATGCACTCTAATTAGAGGTTCAAAAAATAATTTTGAGGGATAAAACATTAATTGTAAATTATTTTAATACTAATCAAAGTTGTGAATTGAGGTTTCTCTAATATGTATTAGAGTTAAGGTCCCCTTTCCTTTAAATTATTCCGTGATTATTTTGTCCCATAAAAATGAACCTTTGGTTAATTTGGCCTCTTACCATTCATAAAACCTATTTTCAAGTCTCGACCATGTTGTGCCTTTGTTTCAATCTCAAGCTCTCAGAAACTCTATTGACCTTAAAATTGAAGCTACGTTTAATGTGACAGAATCTATTAACAGTTGTCTTTAAAAAAAAGTTATACTCTTACATAATGCTTTAAGATTTTGGGTTTAGCAATCTTTCTCTCTCTCCCCCTCTTAGATAAATTTCTCTGTTTTTTTTTTTTTACCTAATAAATTAATTTCTCGGAAATTAGGAATCTTACATGGGCAAAATACTAAATTATAAAAGGAACCATTATTGATGCCAGGCTTAAAGGTAATGGGTGTTGATTTTCCTGTGTTTAGCTGGCAGTACATGGAACAATAACCATCTGTACTTGGCAAAAGTTTTTCGCTTTGTTGAAGATACCTGTTTTCAGTTCTTTTAGAAGTATTGAGTATCATGTGCTGCCCTAAACTAGTGATCATTTTTAAGGCTTCAAATATTCCTTTTTGTTCCACTATCATCATTGTCTATTGATTTTTACATATATCCACTCATTTTTTGCATTTCTTTTTCCTACATACACCTACCCTTTTTCTATTTTAATATTTTCCTCTTCTTGAATATGATATATTAATTTCTTCGTTTAGATTTAAGCTTGCTTGAGAAAATTCTTAAAAGAGTTTAAACCATAGGATTAGATATTTTTATTTTGAATGTATATGTCCCATCAAAACTCATCTTTAAGAAACAAAATGTTCAAGTCCGCACAACTTTTTATTTTTATTTTTTTTAAATTGCGTATCTTGTGAATAAAATTTCGGATTCTCACAGTTAGATGAGCATTAAAGAACTGTGTATTGGGGGAAAATATCTCACTTGCATAGTTGCATGCCAACTGTAACTTCTAATAAACTCAGACAAAGTCAATGGTCCTCTATGAAACTAATTGTAATTCACAAATAAGAAAATTAAATGATACAATCTTATGATCAAGTCTTGAATATTTGTATGGAAAAGGAAAATTTGTGCATGGCTGTTCTTTCACGTTACATAATCTAATTAGCTTGAATTCTGATTACAGAAGATAAAAAATTCTAATTCTAATTGTCGACTCATCATGAGAATATGTTTGATATTGAAATCTAAATTATAAAGAAAAGGATTCACTAATATTAAAGAAACAAGTAGATAAGTTTTTTCTTTACAAAAAAATAATATGGAATGTAAAAATAACCTCACAACTTCGTTAATTTTAAAGGGTTGAGTACTTAGAAATCATTCAAACATAAGACCTTAGCTTTGATGCTATTTTAGTTTAAAGTGGATGCAATTCAAGAACTTATGCTATTAGGTAAGCGCCGCCTAACATAGTATTATACATAAATATTAAACGTTTATAATTACTTGTAAATTTTATTATTATTGCTTTCACCAAATTTTTGTGAGAATCTGATTCAAACCAATTGAGTGGTTCTCACTAGATCTAGCTCAAATATGATTCAAACAAATAAATTTATATTTAACAAGAGCTTGTGCTAAGTTTGGATTTAGATGTATTTTTATTGTTAAGAAAAATATCCTACTATCGACTGAGTATTGAACTTAGGTTAAGTATATAAGATTTAGACAATCCTCAACCCATAAACTAGCTTTTGGGTTGAATTAAGCCTATAGACTCCTATATGGTATCAGAGCCAAATTCATGCATAATTAGGCCCACACTACCTTATCACGTGATAAGGACCAGTTAGAAAGATCGGTTTGCACATCAAGGGGGTGTTAGGAAAAATATCCTATATTAAATGAGTATTGAACTTGCATTAAGTATATAAGATTTAGACAATTCTTGGGCTTGCTTTTGAGTTAAGTTAGGCCCATGAACTTCTATATTTACGATGTTTGAGACAGGTAGTTTAGTAGAGGTACACTAGGTGGTAAGTTAAAGTAATATGCGTAGTGACCTAAACTGATCATATTGAAAATAATTGGTAGAGCTTAATGTAACCCCCATAGGAGTTAGTTTAGGGAATTAATATGGGGGGTTAATGTGTGCTACGAAGTAGCTTAGGTATACTCGAGGATAGATCAGCTAGTTTCACAGAATACTTGGCATAATTGGGGTAGTTTAAGTAAGCTCATACATGAAGCATAATATCGACCTCAAATTAAAAATATAATAAAATAAACACAAGTATAAAGAACACACAAAATTTATATGGTTTAGCCTTAGGCCTACATTCATTAGAGCAAATCCTCACCAATCCGTTAAATAAATGAGAGATTTCATAAAATTTTACATTATCAAAGATTACATGAACATTATCCAAGATAAATAAAACAAGCTAGGCAGCTATATAGAGATGTTTGGTGCTGATGAAGATAAAGATACTAAATAAAGATATGAAGGGTGATAATATGTTGAGAAGATGATAAAGATGGAAAATAGAAAATGGCCTCTCAAAAATGAAGAAGTGGCTGATCAAAAAGCTAGTGAGGGAGGGGGGGAAGAGAGAAATCCTAATATGGGTTGAACAAGAAATTTATATAGTGGAAGCTAGTGGTAAGGATCAAGAGTGCACAAAAGTTAGGGTTAGATGTCATTCTTGATTAAAATGGGAGAATATTTTAAGCGCTATGTCTCGTATTTAGAGTAAAAAGAATAACAATATTTCTTTTATACTATGTTTATTCTTTCTCATAAATATCTTGATACTTTCAACCTTGACCTTTGATTTTCTTAACCCTTCCAATATAGTAAATTCTTTAAAATGGCTTCTTTCTACTTCCTCTAAGTATTTTTTTACCATTTTACTCTTATAATTGTCATTCATTTATTGGTCAAAAAATATTCTTCCAAAATTTGCCTTAAAACAATTATTATTATTTGTTTGGTCTTCACGACTTCTAGGGAAAACTATAGTGTATTGTGTTCTTTGATCACGAAAATATATTGATACTTATACTTGAAAGGAAAGTTCAGTCATAAGATCCAATGTTCCAAAGTGGCTATAATCTATAATTAAATTGCTTTCTTATTATATAATAACTTAAAATAAAGGAGAAAGAATAATGTTGAATGCTGAATGAGAATTTGGAAATTCTTCTTTTGAGTTCAAGCCCACCAATTGAGGCTTCAAAACTTCAACATTTATGCAGAGGACTTTGCTTGCTGACCAATCCTGAGCCCCAAAGATTTCTTTTTCCAGCATTTTAATCCACATAATTGATACCTTCACAATAACCCTAGATATTTGCCCAATCAGGCTTCTACTTGCGTGGGTATTTTCTAGGTTTTTCTTTACTTTTCTGAAAAGTAATTATAAAAAAAAATGTAAAAGTCCTTCTTACTCCGTACTTTATTTATACACAAATTTCTAGGGATCTAGCCACCAATCATAGCTCAAGTGCTCAACAATCATAAATGCACTTTGTGTCTCTGTTAAGTGGGTTTGAATAATATAATCAAAAGGGAACCCAATATATTCATGTACTCAGGGCTAAATGAATAATATTAAAATTTAAAAAATTATCATTGTACCACCTATATTTTATCTTATGTTTATTCAATCACCGTAAAGTTAGGGATGGCAATGGGGCAAATATGGGTTGGATCAATTCTGCTCCAGATCCAAATCCATAATAAAAATCAAGATCCGTATTTGCTCCAGATCCGTCATGAATCCATATTTTTCGCTCCATATCCAGATCCAAAAAAGAAATAAATATCTATATTTGCTCCAAATCTGAAAAAATAAAATAAAATCCAAATCTGCTTTAGATCCGTCATGAATTTTAAAATTCAGTAATAAAAAAGTAATAATTTTTTAGATTGAAAATTGAAGGCTAAAATGTATTGATAACAAATAAATTTTATAATTTTTCTCAAAAATATAATAAATATTGTAGCTTATACTTTTACACCAAAACAATAAATAAGAAATATAATAAAATATCATTCAGAAGTAATTGCAGGAGTAAGATCAATCTAATATTATATTGTCTCCAAGATCAATCTAATATTCTATTGTCTCCTTCATCATTCTAATATCCACGATACACCTACCCTCATTCCTACAACATTAGATAATGACATATAAATTAAATATGATTTATATTCAGTCCTTTATTATTTTTATTATGACCATATTTGACTAAATATATCAATAACTATATTCCTTAAAAATTATTTGGCCAATATAAAAAATAAATTGCCAGGTTATATTACTTGGCTTGCAAGTTGAATATTGCATGCACATGTTTTGGGGCTGGCTGACCTTTAAATTTACAAAACTAACCTTTAAGTTTTAAGAGTTTAAATGCATAGTAAATACTACTAATATGCTATGAATAAAATTTATTATCATTATAAATAAAATTTGTTAAGTAAATAAGAGCACCAGCTCAGCCATGCCATCATCCCCACCCCGGGGTGGATCACCCAGCCGAATGGTACGAGCAGAACACTGATAACGAGCCTTCTACAAATATGGGCCGACCAGAGACGTATACCGAGCAGAAACCCATTCCCCAAAGAGCGGGAACACGATCTCACGAAATCACGACAGTTGCGCTTCTCCCAGAACCGTTGAGGGAGACACGGTGTCCCACGTTTGCCCACAACGCAGCAGTTAGAGTCCCATGAGGGGTTGCCACTACTCGAGAAAGGGGGGATGAAGGGTGAAGAGAAACAAGGGACAGCGGCTATAAAAGAGGAAAAAATCAATGAAGAAGGGGATGAAAAAACAGAGAGAGAAGGGAAAATGCTGCCAAATTAAAACTAGACTATTGTTTTTGCCTAAATTAAGAGTAAATCGTAAGCCATTTCGAAATCTAAATTGAACCGTTTTTCAGTAAACACCTTGTTCTAACTTAGGCATCGAAGGGCTTACGCCGGTAAAACCACCGGCGTCTCTGATCCATTTCTTTGTGAACGCAGGCTTAGCAAGATAGAAAAGGGTGATTTCAACCCATTGACGTAAGCAATCGTTAAGGCAATGAGAGAGTGACGTCGTTCCATTAAACATATAAGCATTGGTGGAAAAATCTGGTCGGGTAAAGGGCGAGCAGATTTCAGCATCAACATTTTGGCGCCGTCTGTGGGGAGCTGGATAAAAAGCTACCACCAAATTAGTAGTCATCGGAGAAGCAGCGAACAATCAGTTATGGATATATCAAGGAATGATGCCCTAGGTGGCGATAATGAAACTGGTGAAACAATCACTCTCCGAGAGATAGCAAATGAGGTTAGAGAGAGGATGATGCAAGATCGAATGGAACGGATGGAGAAACAAATGGAAACTCTCACGGGCATATTGCATGAACTGAGAGATGAGCGAAGAAGGGACTATAAAACTCCTGTGGGGAGAGATGAAGTTGAGGCAGAACCCAGCGTCCGGAGGCGTAGAGTCGAGGAAATCCCTCCACCGGTAGACCAACCCAATGGGGCACATCCCCATAGAAGTACTTGTCAGATTCCAAGGGAGCACGTAGACGAAGGGAGGGACCAGCCTCGCTCCGAACGGGTGACGGGCCAATATTGATGAAGGAGAGCTCAGACAACGGCTGCTGAATGCCGAGCAGGAGCGAGATCAGATAGCTGCGCGTAATCCTGACCGTGCTGTAGAGTTGGAAGGTGAGGTGCGCAGATTGGCGCAGATGATGGATGAGATTCAGGGCAAGAGAAAGCCCCCGAGTTGGAGGATAATGCTAGATGAAGAATCTCTGTTATCAGCCGAGATTATGGGTACTGTAATCCCGAGAGATTTTCGCTTCCCCGACTTCAAATACTCTGGCGAAGTGACTCGCTGGTGCATATTGAACGTTTCAACGACATGACGGGTGTGCAGGGGCTAACACCAGCTCAGAGATGTAGGGTGTTCCCATTGACACTAAAGGGACGAGCCCGAGAATGGTACCGCAAGCTGCCACGAGGAGGTATTAAAGGGTACTAGCAGATGTGCCAAGAGTTGGCCGAGCAGTTCCGAGGAGCAATGGCCCCAGAGGATGATATGATGGAACTGATGAGGATGAAGCAGGAGGAACATGAATCCCTTCGGGATTTTGTAAAGCGATACCACCGGACCATGTTTGATTTGGGGGCTTTCAATCACCCGTAGGCGTTGAGGGGATTAAAAGAGAGTGTGAGGATAGGCCGACTACGGTATAACCTGAGAAGTCCCCTGGTGCAAAATTATTCGGCGAGGTATGAGTAAGCGAGGAGAGATATAGAAATTGAAGAGGAAAAATCGGCGAGGATAAAGAGTGAACAGTTGGAGGAGCTGAGACGAAAGAAAAGGAGAGCCCCAAGCGGGAGCGGGTCAGGAAAGCGAGTTAGGGAATCCTCAGTGATGGACGCAATATCAGCTCGGCCTCGCCCTTACCCCATGGCTCAAAGACCGCAACAGTTCCAACACAGTCGAGCTCAGCCTCCGCGCCACCCCTTTTCGGAGCGGCAACGAGAATTCCGACAGTTGGCTGCCCATCCTTATCACAACGCTCCCAGGACACTACATACAGCCAACTCCAGAACTGGGCGACAAGGTCAACTACCTACAATATCAGCTCGGGACGATATCCATGATAGCTGAGCAGTCCAGCTGATTAACCAGAGCTTGGCGTATAGACAATACACCCCGTTAAAAGTCCCTATGGAGGAGTTGTATAAGAGGATCGAGGGATGAGGCCTGTTGTACGCTCCAGCCCCTATAACAAAACCTGCTCACCAACGTGATAAAAGTAGATTCTGTAAATTCCACGACACTCATGGTCACACTATCAGCCAATGTCGTGACCTAAAGATTCAGATGGAGGATTTGGTGAGATACCGGTACCTGAATGAGTATGTAGATGGAGTGTCCCCCGTTATTGAATCACAGTATACGCGGGATGAAAGAGTTGAGAGGAGCCTGGAACGTGAACAGCCAACTATCCGTGTGATAGCAGGAGGGCCAACATTAGCTGGGGATTCGAACAGGGCACGAAAGAACTATAGGAGATACGCCATGACCAGCAAAGAGGTGCTTTTCAATTTGCCAGTAGCCAAGAGGACAAAAGTGAGACAAGTTCCCATTATGTGGACAGATGACGACGAAGAGGGTATTTTATATCCTCATGATGATGCCCTGGTGATTAAGGCAATAGTGGCTAGTACAGAATTACAGCGAATACTGGTGGACACGAGCAACTCGGTTGACATACTGTTTAAGTCGGCCCTAAATGATATGGGAATTTTAGACTTAAAACTAGAACGGACGAATACATCCTTGAAGGGATTTGGAGAAGGACGGTTAACCCCCACGGGGATCATCGAGCTCCTGATTACTATAGGGTCAAAGCCGTTTGAAAGAACAATGATGCTGGAATTTGTCGTGGTAGAAGAGAGAAGCCCTTACCAGATGATACTGGGACGACCTTTCATAAGGATAAGCCAATGCGTTATATCTACACATTATTTGGCGTTAAAATACAGA
>NW_006262139.1:1433405-1467738 GCF_000493195.1 Citrus x clementina
ACCACAAGCTGGCAATCAAGAAAGGGGCAAGGCCGGTGAGGCAGAAAATGAGGTGCTTTAACCAAGAAAGGTACGAGGCCATAAATGCCAAAGTGGAGAAGCTGTTGAAAGAGGGATTTATAAGGGAGGCTAAATACCCGGTGTGGATTTCCAATGTAGTGCTGGTAAAGAAGGCCAACGAGAAATGGAGAATATGTGTGGATTTCACAGACCTTAATAAGGCATGCCCGAAGGACAGTTTTCCCTTACAAAAAATATATCAATTGGTGGATTCAACGGCGGGTCATAGTCTGCTCAGCTTCATGGATACCTTTTCGGGATACAACTAAATACCCATGAACGAGCAGGACAAGGAGAGTACCACCTTTATAACTAACATGGGTTTGTTTTGTTACAGGGTGATGCCTTTTGGCCTGAAAAATGCAGGAGATACCTATCAAAGGTTGGTGAACAAAATCTTCAAGCCAGATCGGTCATATTATAGAGGTATACGTGGACGATATGATCACCAAGTCTAAAGAACCGAGGGATCATGTGAAGCACTTGAAAGAGACCTTTGAATTACTGAGGAAGTATGAAATAAAGCTGAACCCGAAGAAATGTGCATTTGGAGTTAGCTCAGGCAAATTTTTGGGATTCCTGGTGAGCCACCAAGGGATTGAGGCCAACCCGAAAAAAATACGGGCAATAACGGAAATGAAGTCCCCCCGAACAGTTAAGGAGGTGCAGAGCCTTACAGGGAAATTAGCAGCACTGAAACAGTTCATCTCGCGGGCCACAGATAAATGCCACCCTTTCTTCCAAACCATAAAGAAATAGAGGAAGATGGAATGGACGTCAGAATGTGAAGAAGCGTTCAGGCAGCTCAAAGAATATCTGGCCCGCGCCCCGTTGTTATCAACTCCAAGGGAGAGTGACCAACTGTATTTATACTTAGCAATCTCTAAATGGGCAACCAGCTCGGTATTAGTTAGAGAAGATGAAGGAAAGCAACACCTAGTATACTACACTAGCACGACCCTGGTAGATGCAGAAACCAGATATCCACTGATGGAGAAATGGGCACTAGCTCTAATAACGGCAGCACGTAAACTCCGACCATATTTTCAGGCACACTCGATAGTTGTGATGACTGACCAGCCTCTTCGACAAATGCTCCAAAAACCAGATGCATCTGGTCGGTTAGTAAAGTGGTCCGTGGAGCTGAGCGAGTTCAACCTATCCTATAGACCCCGAGGAGCAATCAAGGCCCAAGCCCTGGCTGATTTTATGGTTGACCGTGTTGAACTAGGGGAGGAAGTTCAGGAGGAGCAACCAATGGAACAGAAGAATCCAAAAGAGATGTAGTTGGTAATGGTTGATGGGTCACGTAATGAACAAGAATCCGAAGCAGGAGTTGTAATACGAAGCCCAGAAGGGGTCGAGGTATCCTATGTAGTAAAATTTGAGTTCTAGCTTACGAATAACCAAGCTGAATATGAGGCCTTCATTACTGGGCTCGGGCTTGCACACGCACTACGAACGAAAAGAGTAGAAATTCGAGCAGATTCCCAGCTAGTCTGTAATCAACTCTGCGACCAATTCTAAGTAAGGGAAGAGAAGTTGGGGCTTTATTTGAAGAAGGCAAAGCAAATGGTTGAGCTCTTCCAAGAGGTAGAAATAAAGCAGATATCCCGGAATGAAAATTACCGAGCAGATATGTTGGCCAGAATGGCCGCAATTGCAGATCCAAAATTACCCAAGTCAGTTTCACTGGAAGTGAGAACCTCGCCAAGCATAGGGGAAGAAGCAGAAGTAATGCGGGTGAGCACCGAAGAATCCTGGATAAACCATATTCTCTCATATATTCGAGAAGGCATCTTATCGGAGGACAGGAAACAAGTAAGGAAGTTGAAATGTCGGGCAACAAGGTATACGCTACTCTATGGGATACTCTACCGCCGAGGATTCACCTTGCCCCTTTTAAGATGTTTGGATAACGAGGAAGCAGATTATGTGCTAAGGGAAATTCATTAAGGAATTTGTGGCAACCATTCGGGGGCGAGAACTTTGGCTTTCAAGGCACTTCGACAAAGATACTTCTGGCCGACCATGCACCAGGATGCGAAAAGGATAGTAAAAAATTGTAAAATCTGCCAGAACTTCTCGGAGGTTCCTGCTCAGCCCCCAGAAAAGCTAACCACTATGTCATCCCTATGACCTTTTGCCCAGTGGGGAATTGACCTGATTGGCCCATTATCTGAGGGCCGAGGAGTGGGAACACATGCAATTATGGCTATAGACTACTTCACCAAATGGGTAGAAGTAGAAGTCTTCAGTTAAATCACGGAGAGAAAGACGACGGATTGTATTTGGAAGAATATCATCTGCAGATACGGGATCCCCTATGCCATCATTACAGATAATGGGAGGCAGTTTGACAACAATAACTTCAGAGAATTTTGCCAAAACTTGAGGGTAGACCTGAAGTTCTGCACCCCAGCACACCCCTAGGCAAACGGACAAGTGGAAGCAGCCAACAAAGTAATAAAGAAACTCCTAAAAACCAGGCTGGGAGAGAAGAATGGAGCTTGGGTCGACGAGCTACTAGGAGTGTTATGGGCTTATCGGACAACCTACAAAACTGCCACGGGGGAAACCTCGTTTGCTTTAGCTTTTGGTCATGAGGCGGTAATCCCAGCAGAAATTGGAGTGGGGACACATCGGACAGAATACTTCAACAAGGAGCAAAATGACGAGCAGATCTGCCTAAGCCTGGACTTGCTAGAGGAGAAAAGGGAAGGGGCCTCACAGAAAATGGCTCAATGTTAGCAAAGGATCATGCGTTATTACAACAAGAACGTACGCGCGAGGCAGTTCCGAGCAGAAGATTGGGTACTTAGGAAGGTGAACCAAAACACTAGGGACCCTAACCATGGCGCTCTCGACCCGAAATGGGAAGGTCCTTATAGGGTAATACGAGCGACTGGACCAGGAGCTTACAAGATGGCTTACCTAGATGGACGAGATGTGAAAAGGTCATGAAACGCTGAACACTTGAAGAAGTACTACCAGTAAGTAAAGTGTTTTCCCAAGTATTTATTTTGATAAGTTATTTCTGTTAAATGCATGATGACTTGTGGCACATGCATATATTTCACATTTCTGTAACCCATGCAAGTTTCAATAAAGATGAATTCAGCATGAAATTCCCCTGCTAGCAGAATCTATTAAATTTTACTAAGGCAAGCAAGTGCCTATTCCTGCTCGGTCGCCTAAGGACCAGCGAGCATCTTCACGAAATTTCACTAAGGTAAATAAGTGCCTATTCCTGCTCGGTCGCCTAAGGACTAGCAGGCATTTTCGTGAAATTTTACTAAGGCAAGCAAGTGTCTATTCCTGCTCGGTCGCTTAAGGACCAGCAGGCATTTTCGCGAAATTTTACTAAGGCAAGCAAGTGCCTATTCTTGCTCTGTCGCCTAAAGACCAGCAGGTATTTTCGTGAAATTTTACTAAGGCAAGCAAGTGCATATTCCTGCTTGGTCGCCTAAGGACCAGCAGTCATTTTTGCGAAATTTTACTAAGGTAAGCAAGTGCCTATTCCTGCTCGGTCGCCTAAGGACCAGCAGGCATCTTCACAAAATTTTACTAAGGCAAGCAAGTGCGTATTCTTGCTCGGTCGCCTAAGGACCAGCAGACATCTTCACAAAATTTTACTAAGGCAAGCAAGTGCGTATTCTTGCTCGGTCGCCTAAGGACCAGCATGCAATTTCACGAAATTTTACTAAGGCAAGCAAGTACCTATTCCTGCTCGGTCGCCTAAGGACCAGCAAGCAATTTCACGAAGTTTTACAAAAGCAAGCAAGTGCCTAATCCTGTTCGGTTGCCTAAAGGACCAGCAGGCAGATCTACTAACTTTATTAAGGCAAGCAAGTGCCTGATCCTGCTCGGTCGCCTAAAGGACTGATGGGTGTCGAAGCCAACAAAAATAAATTCCTACTCTAAATAAATTGTGTATAGTGATTGAGCAGGGTCGTGTCCACAGAGATCGGTAATTATTTAAATCCTTTTGAAACGTAAAACATAAAATGGGGGTTTTGTAGACAATAATAAAAATCAAATTTAATAACAAGAATGCAAATTAAAGTTGTAATTCAAATTGGAGAAAGCTCTGGTTGAAGGAATTAACTCAGCTTGATTCGACTACTGATCATTGATTAAAATATAGATTATTATTACTCATGAATAGACCGGTTATAGCTACTGAGACCCTCTAATAGCCAATCTCTCCGTAACTAGTCGATAACCAAGGTACGACCGTTGGTTATTTCCCTAATCAATAGACAACCCTAGATACGATCATAGAATTTAATCAATTGACAGCCTGAAAAACCAGAGAGACCCAAATCCTAATCAACACATATGATGATTCATTTAAATTAGATTGTTTATTCTCACAACACAACTCTCTGTTATGTTATTTGTCACAAACATTAAATTCTTCATATGATGAATCCTTTAATTGACAATAGATTAAGTTGATAATTAAATAGTGGCCAATTACCTAATTAACAAACATAATCATGAAACTAATTCAGAGAATAAACAAATACCCAAAAAGCAATAAAATAATTAAAGCACAAGAAAGATCTCACAGTAGTGATGAATCAAAGCTTCGTTATCCTTCAACCAGAAAAATAGGTTTAGTTCTTCATAGAGAGAAGAGAAAAATTAAGATCTAGGGTTTCTCCAATCTCTAAAAAATTCCCCTTTTCACAATAGATTCCTCCCTTAAATACTCTCCCTCTCTTCTCTTTTAGAATTCTATTTAAAATAAAATCCTAATATCTGAAATATTAAATTTGTAATTACAAAAATAACCAAAAATACAAAACACGTTAAACTAAAAACTGCAGGTCCGCAGTTGACAGCACGCGCCCACGCCTTATCAACAAAGTTCTTCTGCCGCTCATAATTTCTCCAAGGGAACAATAATCCTTAAACATCATCTTATAGCTCAATTTTATCATCAATCAATAGAATTGCACCTACAAAAGTAAAACACAAGTAAATCACTATTATTAAGTGCAAAACATTGATATTAAGGGAAGTAAATAATGCAAAACTAGTGCATAAATTGCACTCTAACAAATTCCCCCACACCAAGATGATGCTTGTCCTCAAGCATATAACTCAAGATTAATCTCAAATCTCCACTCAATTCTCATCTCAACTCATCCAAAAACAATTTTAAGCAAGCATACCTCAAGAAATTAAGTCGTTCAACGTTCGAGAGACAAGGATTTTAAAGCATAGAATTTCATAAGATAGAATAAGAACATTCAACCACCAAGAAGATCCATTCAAAATTCAAGTGCAGCAAGATTTAATAGCCCTCTCAATAACTTCACTCCATGCACTCAAAGTGTTTAGGGTGTCATTTATCCACTCAAATCAAATCAAAGAATGCTATTACCATAAGCTTGCTTATATATCACATCTCAATCCACAAAACATGAATAAAATGCAAAAATCTAAGGGTCTTAAAAGGGTTGTAATGGGGTTAAATGAAAAAGAAAGGTTTACGAAAGAAAAAGAGATCAAAACGAGAAGAATGAACTCATTGAATGAACTTATGATATCAAAATGCTTATTTCTACTCAAGTCACCAAGAATGTAAACATATATTTTTTTTTTCGATTTTTCTTTTTTTTTTTCTTTTTTTTTTTCTTTTTTTTTTTTTTTGTTTTTTTTTTGTTGTTTTTTTTTTCGAATCAAACAAAAGAAACGAACCTTGCACAATTTAATTCAAGCATAATGCTTGTTGATCTAATTGAGAAACTTTAATACAAGGTAGAAAAAGCAACAAAATATATCCATACAATGAGTCCAAAAATCTCCTTAAATTGAGGCTCAAAAAGAAGAAAAATGGTTAAGTAGACGGAGAGAATTAGATGGGTAATGGTTAAGGCTCAAACAAAGATAGTAAATCAAGGTCTTCGGGTAGAGAAAAAAAAAGAAAATGCAAGAATAGAAAAATGGTAAATGGTTTGCCCTTATCATTTTAATGCAAAAAATCCCGTAATGTGGCTTCAACATGTATAACAAAGCAAGTTCTAGAATAAACAAACTAAGATTGATATTCACATAATAAAAATAATTAGAGCAAAGTGGTTGCTCATAGGCTCAAATCCTCACAAAGTTGGTAAATTTGCCATCAAATCATGTACACTCTTCAAATGAATCAACCATCAATAGTGGTGTAGAATGGGAAGAAGGTATGAGTGAAGGAAAGGTAAAAATGATAAGAAGTGAGAAAGATGTATGTAGTAATATGAAAAGTGAAAGATAAAATGTGAGTGATGAAAGAGTATGATAGAATAAAAATAGATGTAAATAATTTGAGATAGATGGGAAAAAAGTAGTGAGAAAGAAAAGAAAAGAAAAATAATAATATATGAAGCATACTAACTCCAAAATCATTTAAGGATGAGTAGAATGAAAATAGATGAGTAGAGTGAAAATAATACTTCCAGACATCAATAATGCAAAAATCCCTCCCCCACACCAAGAACTTACATTGTCCCCAATGTAAGATAATTAAAGCTCACATAAAAATTAAAGCGTAAGGATAAAAGATTAAGGGCAAAAAGAAACTTCCCTGAATTGTGAGCTTTGATCTACATAACGTCTATGGGCTTGGCGGAAATGGTGGGGTAAAACCCACACTCTCGAAGTATGCGGCCAAATTCTGCTCCATCTTGTCACAGATTTCGATTCACGCGGCTGGAATGCAGGTCGTAGGCTGGTTGCGGACTATTGCTGCTCGACTGGAGCTTGCGGGTACACGGCTGCTGGTTCAGTTGCGCGCGGATGGGACTGATGCTGCGAACTGGGACGCTGGATCTGCGTGCTGCGGCTGTTGCTGCACGCTGGGGGATTGCTGGTGCGCGCGCTGGTGACGCTTGTTGCGTTGCGTGCTCGGGCTGGGGCTGGTTCGCGCTGCGCTCGCAGCTGGGGCTGATTCGCGCTGCACGCTGGTGCTGCGTTGCGTTGCGCACGCGGGACTGATGCGCTGCGCGATGGTGATGGCTGGAGCTTGCTTGATGGACGCGGGATGGCACTGATTGTGTTGCGTGCGCGCGCTGGGGCTGCTAGATCTGCGCGCTGCGTGGGCTGTGTTGTGCGCGAGAGCTGGGCTGACGCTGGTGCTGCGTTGCGTTGCGGCTGTTGGTTGCTAGTTGCACACCGCTGGTTGCGTGCGGGATGCTGCTGCTGCTTCACGAGGGTGATTGCTGGATTGATTTGCGCTGTGCGCGCGGGCTGCAGCTGAGGATCTGCGTTGCGGGGCATTACTGCTACTGCTTCGCGGGATGTGTTGCGCGCACGGTTGCTGCTGATTTCGCACGATGGTGATGGCTGGGGCTTGCTGCGTTGCGCGCGGCTGCTTTCGCTGGTGGGACTTCGTTGCGCGTTGCTGGGCTGCGAGACACGGGATGCTGGTGCTGCGCTCACGGGATGGTGCGTTTTCCGGCAGTCTGGTTTGCTGCTGGTGTGCTGCAAGCGGCTGGAGAAGAAAACAAGTTCTGGAAAATTAGGGATTTGGTGAACAGTGAATAGTGAACAGTGATTTTCGATTTTTGGTTTTTTTTTTTTTTTAAATAAATAAATAAATAAAAAGAAAGAAAGGAACGAAAAAATAAATAAATAAATAAATAAATATTTTTTTTTTTTTTTTTTTAGTGATGAATCACTTTGAGACACTAAAAATTTCAGAAGTACTTTTCTAATAAGTACGTGGGCACGCCTTATAAAAAATTTTCTTCTGACCAAAATAAGCAAACACATTAAATTTCAGAAGTACTTTTCTATTAAGTACGTGGGCACGCCTTAAAACTATGTTACTTTAAAAATTACAGAAGTACTTATTAGCTAAGACGTGGGCACGCCTTATCAAAAATTTTCTTCTGACCAAAATAAGCAAATTTTTTTTTTTTAATCAAAATTAAAAGAAGATATAACAAAAACCAAAACAAACAAATCATTTGGGTTGCCTCCCAAAAAGCGCCTTTGTTTTATGTCTTTGGCTAGACACATTTATGCATCAATCTCCATAATTGGGACTCTCGAGAGCCACATCCTCCACAATATTCACCGAAAAACCTTCATAAAAAGGTTTTAAGCGATGACCATTAACCTTAAAAACTTTGTCAGAGGTCGGGCTCCGAATCTCAACTGCACCATGAGGAAAAACATTAGTAACAATAAAAGGTCCAACCCAACAAGAACGTAATTTACCCGAAAAAAGTTTAAGCTTAGAATGAAAAAGAAGAACTTTTTGACCAACAGAGAACTCCTTTCTCAAAATCATTCTATCATGAAATGTCTTCGTCTTTTCCTTGTAAAAAATTTCCTGCGCTATAGGGTTAATAACATCCACAGAAAATACCGAATGTTCCTCACTAGGATATTTCATGGCATCATTCATATTGAATTCTATAACCTCTCCATCAAACTCCATAGTGAGAGTCCCTTTATGTATATCCATTTTAGTCCTAGCAGTCTTAAGAAAAGGTCTTCCTAGCAAAATTGGGACAGAATTAGAGGAGTTATCATCTTCCATATCAAGTACATAAAAATCAGCAGGAAAAACCAACTCATTAACTTGTACTAAGACATCTTCTAATACCCCATCAGGATATGCATTAGACCTATCAGCTAGTTGAATTATCACGCCAGTTTCTTTTAATGGACCAACATTCAAAGATGAATAAATGGAACGAGGCATGACATTAATAGAAGCTCCTAGATCTAACATAGCCTTTTCAACTCTAACACTACCAATTTTACAAGGGATAGTAAACATACCTGGATCCTTGCACTTAGGAGGTAGTTTCTTTTGGAGAACTGCTGAAACATTCTCCCCCATGTGAACTTTTTCATCTCCTCTTAATTTTCTCTTGGAGGTGCACAGTTCCTTAAGGACTTCAGCATATCGAGGTATTTTTTTTATAGCATCTAACAAAGGAATATTTACCTCAACCTTGCGAAATGTCTCAAGGATGTCTTTATCTTGTTCCTCCTTCTTGGATTTCGCAAACCGGCTTGGAAAAGGAGGAGGTATCACAATAGGTAGGGGTTTCGCTCTGGTGGGTTCTGCATCTTGAGATTGAGGCATCAATTCATTCTTCTCAAGCTCATCTTCTACATGCTTTGTCACTTTCTTACTAGGCTCTTGCAACTCCGTCCCACTTCTAAGGATGACAGCACTAACGTTTTCCTTTGGATTCACCTCAGATTGTGAAGGCAATCTCCCTAATACTTGAGACTCCAGACGGCTCACTGTAGTCGCCAATTGACTCATTTGGTTCTCCAAGTTCTGAATGCTTGCTGTAGTTGCCTGCTGAAATTGTTGAGTGTTAGTCGCAAGTGATTTAACAATTTCTTCAAGAGATATACCTGACTTGGAGTTTGACTGTGGAGGTGTTGGTTGTCTTGGTGGATACTGTTGTGGGAATCCTGACGGCCTAACTCCATAGCTGAAGTTCGGATGATCCTTCCATCCCGGATTGTATGTTTGTGCATAAGGATCATACCTCCTCTGAGGCATGCCTGGAAATCCTCCAACTGCATTGGCTTGTTCAACGGGTTCTTCTTGAAGTGTAGGACACATATCAGTTGAATGACCCATATTGTAACAAATACCACAAGTCTTCACCTGTTGCACATTACCTACAACAAACTTTTCCACAAGAGAAGTGAGTTTATCTAAACGTTGTTCAACAGAAGAAATATTTACCTCATTCACATTCCTTAAGGTGGCATCTTGTCTGCTGCTAAATTGTTGTGCATTGGCAGCCATATTTGATATCAACTCCCTTGCTTGAGTAGGAGTCTTGTTCACCAACACACCTCCACTAGCAGCATCTATCATACTCCTATCCATCAATGATAGTCCTTCGTAAAAATATTGAATAAGAAGTTGATCAGAAATCTGATGCTGAGGACAACTGGCACACAATTGTTTGAATCGCTCCCAATATTCATACAAAGTCTCCCCAGGAAGTTGTCTGATCCCACAAATATCTTTTCTGATGTTGGCAGCTCTTGAAGCAGGAAAGTACTTCTCGAGGAACTGCTTCTTCAAACCATTCCACGTTGTAATCGATCCAGGAGGCAAGTAGTACAACCAATCTTTAGCTAGCCCATCTACAGAGAACGGAAAAGCACGCAGCTTAATCTGCTCTTCAGTCACGCCTTGTGGCCTCATACTTGAGCACACAACATGAAACTCCTTAAGATGTTTATGAGGATCTTCACCTGCAAAACCATGAAACTTGGGTAATAAATGAATAAGACCAGACTTTAATTCAAAATTTACCTCCAAGTCTACATATTGAATGCAGAGTGGTTGTTGATTCAAGTCTGGTTCAGCTAACTCTCTAAGAGTTCTTTCTACAGGTGCAGGTCTATCCATCACTTGTTCTTCTGAATCGCTAGATGATTCAACTAAATCAGGCACCGTATCTGTTTCAGAAAGTAAAGGCGACGAGGATCGTTGCTTAGCTCGCTTCGTCTGCTGTCTCAGCTGGCGAGCTGTCTTCTCAATTTCAGGATCAAACGAAAGTGTACCTGTACGAGAAGAACGAACCATACACCAAGTAAAACGTAAAAAGGATTAAATAAATGACACCAATCCCCGGCAACGGCGCCAAAATTTGATGGGTGTCGAAGCCAACAAAAATAAATTCCTACTCTAAATAAATTGTGTATAGTGATTGAGCAGGGTCGTGTCCACAGAGATCGGTAATTATTTAAATCCTTTTGAAACGTAAAACATAAAATGGGGGTTTTGTAGACAATAATAAAAATCAAATTTAATAACAAGAATGCAAATTAAAGTTGTAATTCAAATTGGAGAAAGCTCTGGTTGAAGGAATTAACTCAGCTTGATTCGACTACTGATCATTGATTAAAATATAGATTATTATTACTCATGAATAGACCGGTTATAGCTACTGAGACCCTCTAATAGCCAATCTCTCCGTAACTAGTCGATAACCAAGGTACGACCGTTGGTTATTTCCCTAATCAATAGACAACCCTAGATACGATCATAGAATTTAATCAATTGACAGCCTGAAAAACCAGAGAGACCCAAATCCTAATCAACACATATGATGATTCATTTAAATTAGATTGTTTATTCTCACAACACAACTCTCTGTTATGTTATTTGTCACAAACATTAAATTCTTCATATGATGAATCCTTTAATTGACAATAGATTAAGTTGATAATTAAATAGTGGCCAATTACCTAATTAACAAACATAATCATGAAACTAATTCAGAGAATAAACAAATACCCAAAAAGCAATAAAATAATTAAAGCACAAGAAAGATCTCACAGTAGTGATGAATCAAAGCTTCGTTATCCTTCAACCAGAAAAATAGGTTTAGTTCTTCATAGAGAGAAGAGAAAAATTAAGATCTAGGGTTTCTCCAATCTCTAAAAAATTCCCCTTTTCACAATAGATTCCTCCCTTAAATACTCTCCCTCTCTTCTCTTTTAGAATTCTATTTAAAATAAAATCCTAATATCTGAAATATTAAATTCGTAATTACAAAAATAACCAAAAATACAAAACACGTTAAACTAAAAACTGCAGGTCCGCAGTTGACAGCACGCGCCCACGCCTTATCAACAAAGTTCTTCTGCCGCTCATAATTTCTCCAAGGGAACAATAATCCTTAAACATCATCTTATAGCTCAATTTTATCATCAATCAATAGAATTGCACCTACAAAAGTAAAACACAAGTAAATCACTATTATTAAGTGCAAAACATTGATATTAAGGGAAGTAAATAATGCAAAACTAGTGCATAAATTGCACTCTAACAAGGACCAGCAGGCAAATCTAAAAATTTGATTATGGCAAACAAGTGCCCATTCTTGCTCGGTCGATTAAAGGACCAGCATGCAAGGCCAACTAAATATATTAAGGTAATTTGCAGAAACGATCCATAAGCAAAACCACAATAAAAAAGCCAACAGAAAGCATCCAAAATTAATACTCAAATGTTTATAAAACAGATGAAAGTCTTAAATTTATACAAAAATAAGCCTAAGGGTTATGAAGTTCAGCCGCCTCCGTAGTCGAAGGATCAATAATCTCAAGAAGAGGAAGATCAGCAACATTAGGGGGAGTAGGCATTGACCCTTGGCCTAGTTCAAGAGCACGACCCCCTGCTTCCCCCTCCTGCACCCCATCTAAAGGAACCTCCACCTGATCCTGGCCTTCCTGCTCCTTATCCCCCTGGTCGGCCTCGGCCATATATTTCTGCACTTCAACTTCAAGCTTGCTCATGTCGAGCTCGGGATATTCTTCCTTAAGCACAAACATGATGCACTTGTAGCAAAAAGCGAGACCAGAGTTATACTCTACATCCAGCTGATCACCTACATTGACAGATTTACCTTTCAGCTTGGCCAACTATTCATTCAGAGACTTAATTTCCCCCTCGAGGGTCGTCTTCAAGGTATCTCGCTCGCTTTGAGTAGTCTGGAGGTCAGATTTCAAATCACCCAGCTCACCCTCAAGCTTGGTAGAGTTAGATTCAACCATGGCTACCTTTTCTTCCAGATCCATGATCTGCTTTTGCAGATCAAGCAGCTTTTCCTTCGAGCGGTTGGCTGACTCAGCTCTTTTCTTCAAGTCCTGGTTGTCAGCTTGAAGCTTCCTCTCATAGCGCCTGACCCTGTTCTTATAACAAGAAACTATAGTAGCCAGCTTGAAGGAGACCCTCTGGACAGAACCAGCCAATTCACTGGGACTCATGCTCTCAATATCCTTGACCATTTTCGATCCCACTGACTTCCCATAGTCCCTCTGATACGGGGTCAGATAATCACCCTGATCACGAGGCAGAAAATGAGAGGATCGGTCCCCAGAGTGAATGCTGACCTCAGAGCTCTTGTCGGTAGTTTTCTCCCCACCACTCTTACGAGGTGGAGAAGGGGGCAAACCAGGAACAGAAGCCTTGGAAGGACCAACACTAGCTTTCTTCGGAGGAGGAGGAGGGTTGCTGGAGCTGCTTGGAGCCCGACCACGCTTTCTGGTCATAGCGCTGAGGATCTTGTTATCCATTCCGGCAGCTACGTCCACTAAACGCGAACTGACCAGGTTTGTTGATGACAAGAGGTCTTGGCAGGTAGATGCGTTCACCAAAGCAGTCTCCACCTGGAGCAAGGGTCTGTCGTTAAGCTCCTTGATCAAACCCCATGACTCTGAAAGAGCAAACAAGGTTAAAGAACCCAATAAGTGACGATTGGAGAAAGAAAATAAGCAATAAATAAACGACCTGGGGTGACAAAGCGCATTGGAATGTGAATATCACCACCAAGTGAACGGGCTGCTGGACACCAATTTCCTCCAGTAAAGAAGAATTTGTTCTTCTATTTTTTACAGGAGGAAGGAAATCTGGTGATCGGCTTCCTCTTTGCAGAGCTCGACATGAAGTAGTATCAGGCTGCTTCCTTTGGCCTACTCCGTAGCTGGTACAAATGCTTTACCTCAACAGGGGAGGGTTCCTCTGATCCACACCTCTCCCATAGCACATACATAGCTGAGAAAACTCTCTACCCATTTGGATGTAGCTGACCTGGAGCCAGGTGCATACCACCCAATATCTTGGCAAAATAACGTTGAAGGGGCAACCGAGCTCCTAATTTGAAACTCTCCAGATGCATTGCCACATACCCCCTCAGAGGTCGGCTAGGAACGTCATCTTTCCCGGGGATTACAAGGAGAACTGGAGAACCTCTTCAGGTATGTTATAAAGGGTTCTAAGCCTAAGCAGGTCAATTAGGGTAGTGGCACAAGCTATATAATCAATAAGGTAAGAATCTGCCTCCACCCTATGGCCAATGTTTCTCTTCTTAGGGGGTCTGCTCGGCTCAGAACTGCTCCCCTCACCGTCACCCACTTCTTCAGGGACCCCAGCCCCGCTAGAACTATGATTCTCACCAGAGCCCAACGCGGGTCCACCTCGATTTCCTACAAGCTCTATTTCAAGGGAAGGAGACGTGGCCATAGGACGAGGGTATTCAGGGGTACCCCTGTGATAGGAGGGACCTACACTGCGAGAAGAGTATAAAGGATCACTGGGTCCTAACAGATGGGGATATGAATCATCTATCTCTTCAGCACTCTCATCTACAATTATTTTTCCCTTCCGGTTTGACATATTGAAGTTTAAAAAGGGAAAGCACAAAATATTCAAATATATGGGTACAAAAAGGGACAAATATAGAACCCACAATACAAAACCCAATCAACAACAACCAGAGAGGGGGTTAAAGGCTATACATGGAATAGATTGGCACGGATAGTGCTGCCGTGACAGAGAAAGAACCCAGCAAGTGGAGGCTCCGAACACGGGAAGTGTGAGCAAAGTTCAAAGAAGGAGTTGGCTTACAGCAGGAAGACGAATAACAAAACGATGATGATTTCAGTCTAAAGATTTGAAACAAAAAGGAGGAAATGGAAGCGTTTAAGTGATGGGGATGCCAGCTCACTCACCGTACATCGAGGATGGATAGTCCGTCGTTTCAAATTTCAAATATTAAGAGTCGGGAAGCGCCACGTCACTAACCGTTATAAGGGGCCTGACGAGACGTAAGCCTAAGTATATACTAGACATACTCTTGAAGGCCCATACTCGAGCCAAAATCTCCTTAGACGAGAGATGGAACCTCAGATCCACCACAATAACACAAGGACCAGATGGGTAGTTCCCAGAATCGGTAAGATTCAATTATCAGTTTCTACTCTCAACTCATTTCACTCACAAGACCAGAAACTGGGGGACTGGTGTTAAGTAAATAAGAGCACTAGCTCAGCCATGCCATCATCCCCACCCCAGTGTGGATCACCTCAGCCGAATGATACGAGCAGAACACTGGTAATGAGCCTTCTACAAACATGGGCCGACCAGAGACGTATACCGAGCAAAAACCCATTCCCCAAAGAGCGGGAACACGATCTCACGAAATCACGACAGTTGCGCTTCTCCTATAACCGTTGAGAGAGACACGGTGTCCCACGTTTGCCCACAACGTAGCAGTTAGAGTCCCATGAGGGGTTGCCACTACCCGAGAAAGGGGGGATGAAGGGTGAAGAGAAACAGGGGACAGCGGAAAGAGGAAGAAATAAATGAAGAAGGGGATGAAAAAACAGAGAGAGAAGGGAAAACGCTGCCAAATTAAAACTAGACTGTTTTTCTGCCTAAATTAAGAGTAAATCGTAAGCCATTTCGAAATCTAAATTGAACCGTTTTCAAGTAAACACCTTGTGCTAACTTAGGCATCGGAGGGTTTACGCCGGTAAAACCACCGGCGTCTCTGATTCATTTCTTTGTGAACGCAGGCTTAGCAAGATAGAAAGGGGTGATTTCAACCCATTGACGTAAGCGATCGTTAAAGCAAGGAGAGAGTGACGTCGTTCCATTAAACATATAAGCGTTGGTGGAAAAATCTGGTCGGGTAAAGGGCGAGCAGATTTCAGCATCAACACAATTGTTAAGAAACTTTTAAAATAAAATAAAATTAAAAGATGAGTGGATATGGATATGGATTTAGATATTAAGATAGATCCAAACCTGCTCCAGATCCGTCTTAGATCCACACATTAATATCTAAATCCGATCCAAATCCGATCCGATTTGATTTGGATCACGTGGATCTTGGATCAGATCCAATCCATTGCCATCCTTACGTAAAGTTTTAACATGTTTTTTATACCACTTTTCTTTTTAAATTTGTATCAATTAATCACTTTGACACTAACACCGTTAAATAATTTAAATAAAATGATAATTTTACTCCTAAATAAATTAAAATATCATTTTATCTTATTAAAGATTTGAAAAATAAGAAAATTATAATTATGAAAATACCCCTAAATTTAATAAAAATAAATCATAAATAGAGGTGCTCAGTTGATTTTTATTAAATTTAGATTTGCAAAATTTTAATAATTATTTTTATTAAAAAAATATAATTTTGCAAAATTTTAATAATTATTTTTATTTAAAAAATATAATTTTGCAAAATTTTAATAAAAATAACTAAATTTATTTATTAAAAAATTATAATTTTGTAAAATTTTATTAAAATAACTGAATTTACTTATTAAAAATAAATCCCAAAATTTTAGTAATTTAGGGGATTTTCATTAAATCCCAAAATTTTACAATTATTTTTATAATTATAATTTTTATTAAAAATAAAAAATTCTAATTTTGAAATTTATTTTTTTATTAAATTTAGGAGTATTTTTATAGTTAGAATTTTTTTATTTTTCAAAGTTTTTATAAAATAAAAAGGTTTTTTAATTTATTTAGGGGTAAAATTATCATTTTATTTAAATTATTTAACGGTCTTAGTGCAAAAGTAGTTAATTGATACAAATTAAAAAAGAAAAGTGGTGTAGAGAACATGTTAGAATTTTGTAATGATTAGATGAAAATAAGGCAAAATAGAGGTGGTACAATGATAATTTCTCTTAAAATTTTATATTTTGAAATGAATATGAAATTGTACTTTATGCGCATATAAATAATAGAACACATCAATTATGGAAACTGAACTAAGTCAATAATATCCTTAATTTTTCCTTCAACATAATTAGATATATAACTATACAATTTTGAATTTTCATCTTACTGCAAAATGATGCCTTGATGAGGTTCATGTCTGAAAATGTACGCTAATTTAAAAAAATCTTATAAATAAAAAAAGCTGCAGTGACAAACAGTAAACTTTGGTAAATTATTAATAAAATCTCAGTTGTTTACTTTGATTGGGAGAATAACGTGAGAAAATGAACCATTAGTGGACGTGTTGGTTGAAAAGAATGTGGAAAAGCCAAAGTGAATAATTAAAAATATTGGAATAAATATTTTATAAGTGAAGTGATATTTTTTTGTAATTTAAAAAAAAATTAACAACATTTTTTAAGGTATCTGGCCTAAAACTTAATTTATTTCTTCTGGGCTCCAATGAATCTACTTTAAAACTTATTTATGAAGGTAGATTATGTTCAGTCTTCAAGGTTCAATCTTCAAGGAGTCGCGCTACTAGTACCCCTCTGTTTCTCTTATAAAATCCCTCTTTGTTTTGTATTTACAATTTTATCTTTCATATTAAAAGTAAAAAAATTATCTATAATTTAAATCCACCTACGTTTTTTATTCATTTTCTAAACTCTTTAAGCTTGCAAACATAAAATGGGAGTCAAATGTAAAAGAGTAAAAATTTGATATAAACGAACTTCATCCTAACTTGACTTTTCAGGAAAGATAATTTTATGAATCTTTCATAGATCATTAATTTTATGAGCATGTCAAAGGATGGAAAATTTTGTGCTTATTTTATTTTCTTTTCGAAATGCAACATTTAAATAAATTAAAAATACATGCACTTGAGTTATCTATGTCTTCTTTGTTGTTTTTGACGAAGACAAGCATATTTTTTATGTTTGCAAGAGCACCACGTACACATGGGTAATGCTAAGTTACATGCATGTACCTTACAACCCTCTCATATGAATAGTGTATGGATACTATTCATGTAAGAGGGTTGTAAGGTACATGCATGTAACTTAGAGGGATCCCGTACACATTTGAGGGGTTTGACTGTGAAACTAGAGACATACTAATTGAGGCGCCTATTGAAGAATGTATTTTAGAAATTATGCACATACAAAAGGGGTTCGATGAGGACAAGAAATGGGGTGCGACAGCACCACACATCTAGCTCAAATGTGAGCCCAATTCATGAATTAAGCCCAAATAAGGCTGATTCCCCTAAGCGGACTTGATCTGGGGTAACAAACCCATATTAGGACCCAAGGTGCGGCCAGTAGAGGTGTTACGGATTGTTTAATATTTTTACAAGTTTAAATAGTGGTGAGCTATTAGCACCCCTTCAATTTCCTTCTAAAAACTTGGTTGCTTGTAACTTTACCTCTAATTAAAATTACACTTAAAAGTGAAAGAAGGTACATGACAAACTCTGTGCACCCTACCTGAGCTGTTATTTATTTATTTTTATTTTTTTGTTTTAGAGGGATCGAATTTCACATATCCAAGATTTATGGTCAACATCAATTTTTTCTTCCTTCTCAATTGTTGATGAGAATTTATAGGAAAATTGCAACCATTCTTACAGGAATAAGAGCATTAAAAGGTAACAGAAGATAAGAGTTGATCTCATAACATGTCGATATTGTTGTAACTTATTCTCTTTTAAATCTTTTTGAATTTGTATCTTTTAATTTACTTTATCTTAGGAATTAGTTTCAAATATGTAGCCTGTACTCTATATACACTATTTACATCAATAACAAAAGTTAGCCATTTATTATTCATATTATTTCTGATAGAAGGCTCGTAGTCATACTGAAAGTCTTCATAATTCACCGTATGCCATGCCTTGGATTCTTAGGATTTTGCTTTCATAGATTTCGAAGCTCTATTAATCAGTAGTCATATATTTTATGTTCGAAAGGTTGAGGATTTATTGTTGTTAGCCTGAATGATAGAGTGATTCAGGCTTTCAAATTTTGAATCAAAAGATGCCTTCAACTTATTCGAACACACACTTATACTATACCTGTGGTTCAAATCAATCCGCTGTGCAGCAAAGACACTGGAACAAAGGGACCTTATCTGGGGTTGAGAAAATGATGGCTAATACTAATTGAACAATTATGATTTTGATTATAAAAAAATTACACCTTTAAATTTTACATATAATCAATTAGGGTTAATGCCATTTACCCTATTACAAATCAACTAGAGAACTGAGTAGAACCCCAGTAAATTAAAGTTATTTTCTGCATTAAAAGAGGTATTACAAGATCATATAATTTTTAAATATCTTCGTGAGGCATATTAAGAAAAGGCGCTTTAGGAGAAGTTTTGAGGGTGCCGATGGTCCCATTCTTTTCGATGCGAGTCTAGTTGTACGAAATAATATGTTAGGCTCCCTCATTTTTCACATAATTTTGTTATGATGAAATTTTAAGATTTATTCACTCTAGCCCCAAATGTTGGCATATTCAATTTTGTTATAATATTTTCAGTATGGCCCTGTGAAATTAAAATCCTTGTTTCCCCACAGGTGGTTCGCAAATCTGAAATCTCGATCTTTAGAACTCTTTATAGTTTTCCCCTTTTATTTTGTATCAATTATCATGTCCTGTAACAGTTATCTGCCATGATAAGCTTTCACTTTTAACAATTTTTTTTAAAGAAGAAAATCACCTTACCAAATTGGTACTTTCATAGACTGCAAATATGCATGATAATTACGTACAGTGGTGTATTACTCTAATGGCCGGCAACCCCAAAATTTTGGAAATATTAAGCGTAAAAGTAAAAATTGAGAAAAATATTAATAATCGGCAATTCCTTACTTTGAAAAGATCTTTATTACCTCTTCCATTTTATAGTCCTTATTATTTTATTTTTTATTTATATAAAAAAGTTAGTTATCGAATATTTTTCTCTTTCCTCAAAGAGTCATAACCATGCCTCAAGTTCCAAGACTCAAAACAGTCATCTTGATCTTTTATTTCACATAAAATAGCTAAATGAACCATTCAACTTCTTTATTAAGTTCTTGAATCTCTCCCATAAGGGCGAAGGCCACTAACTGTATCTCAAGACGAAAGAACGTAAACTTCATATAGAATAAAAGAACATAAAATTACTTTTCGGTATATGATTGAATTAGATAGTGCAATATACAATTATTTTATATTTTCATTAATTTAATATGTTAATAACATTTATTTTATTTTTATTACAATATTTTTTTTATATGCATTTCGACAACCCATAAATCGAAATCTTGGTTCGACCCTTGATTGATTACGTATTGTATTATATACCCTAGAAATTTAATGAATTGGTATGTTACAAGATAAAGGTTCTATATATATCAAATTCTAATTAATGGACATGATTAAAATCTTCACGGTATCTCAAAATAAATACATACTAATAAGAAAACGTAAATCATGATAAAAACTACAAAAATATTCATCCATTTAATATTTATACCTTTTATCTTTTGATGTGATAAACCAAATGATCATAAGTAGGGTTGCGTATATTATCTGCAGGCATGGGTACAATTCACAATAAGCAACTATAATTTTTTCTTATATATTATCATGTACAAGTTCTGGTATGTATTTAGTTATCTTACGGGATTTGGGAGAACAGTATAGGTTAAGGTACTGATGATTTGAGAGAATATATATATTCCCACATCCATTGCAATTCAATCCTTAAATCTCATATTCATTCATTTACAAGAATTAAAAGTGTACTTTAGAGTATGTATTGAATTCAATATTTTTTATGATCATAAGTGATCTGTAAAACAACCTATATTCGCCAAGTCCTTTTGCATACATTTAATGAAAAAAAGAAAAAGAAAAAGAAAGAAATTGGTATATATACTACCTAGCACATTAATTGTTTTATTCTGCACCCGTGACATGTTAAGTAATAAATTCTTTAATATCAAATTGACCCTTATTATCTCTTGCACTTATAGATCAGGTAACATCAGTACTATGTGATTTGGCTGATATTATAAATAAGTGAATATATTTTTACAATTAATACATATTTAAGATTTGACTTCTTTACTTTACTTCTAAAACAATGATTTCTTTTATTTAATTACTCTTATTGGTCTTTTGTCATCGTCCATTTATTTTCCTTTGGTCTTAACCCGCAGGCAAGTCTCCGTTTGCTGAGGTTATTTACATACATATATACATACATACATACATACTATAATCGTATACAGAAAACCAGCATGAAAAGAGTATAACATAATTATTTGGGATGTTAGTGAAATTAAAAAAAAAAATTATTTAATTTCCCCTTATCCAAACACATTGAGATGATAAATTTAATATAGTATGCGTATGAATGTCAAAGAAAATTGATTTTTGGCAAAATTACAAGTTGCCAATCACACTATCTCGAAAAGATAATCCCATTCACCATGTTCAATGGCCAAACATTAGAAAACGAGAATCAATAAGAACTGAAATTATCACAGTCATCATAACTTCTGTGTGAGAAAGTACATATGATTAACTTATTTAAATACAATAACTTCGAGAAATGTAGAAGCTAGAAAAATATTATCTTAATAGACTATCTAAAACTGAATACATGCTTTCAGCAAACAAACATCAAAATTAAATTATTTGTCAAGGGTAAAAAGGATTAGACCAAAGAGTGCTGTGGCTGCTTTCCCCAAATGGATACATAATTTCTTCACCACCAAACCCCATGTGCTCTTGTGGATTCATCAAGTCTAAAAGCCACTGCTGTTTTTGCATAGCTTCCATGCTCATCTGATCAAACCCGGACGATTTGTCCACTTGTTGTTGCGAGGCCTCCCCATTATTTTTCACCACCCCATAATTTGATGAGTTATGAGTTGAAGTACCCTTGCTTAGGGTTTCCATCCTCTTACAAATCTCCTTCAAGTTTTGCTCGATCAACCAGCCGAGATCATTCAAATCCATCATGTTAAGATTGAGCAAGGCCTTACCAGTGAGGCTTTGGAACATGACTTGTGTTATCTCCTTTTCGCGGTTATCTTTTCTCTGTTTCTTGAGCTGTTCATTGGCTTTTGCAATCCTTTGCCTCAAGAAACTATCTTGATTCACCATCTTCTTGCTTTGTTCCATCTCAGGCATCTTCTTGAATTGCGAAAGCACACGTTGGACTCCCAATGGGGAAGGCCACACTTCAGGCTGAGAATCATAGGGACTAAAAATGATGGCACAAGCATCAATCCCACATAAGGTGCTAAGTTCACTCACCTTCTTCAATAGACCTTTCTTTCTTTTCTTGAAGGTTGCTTTTCTTGCAGAATCATTGGATATGTAGGCAAGTTTCACCTTCTTTCTTGTCATGGCTACAAATAGGAATATTGAAGCCTTTTCTGTGTTTTCTCTTACCCTATACAGCTTATGCTATATATAGAGTTTAAGAGACACCATAATTATTGTCATATGATTATAGAGTTGCAAATCCTTGTTGTACATGTTTATGACAATTAATTGAAAAACCACTAAATGGGGCGCTCTTGTAACTTCTATTTGGCTAAAATCAATAATAATAAACACAAATATAATTTGATATGGCAGAGTTTTTGTCTTACTTACAGAGGTATCATATAGAATATTTATTTTGTCCAGAAGAAGGGGGGGTGCTCAAATCAATACGGCAATTATAACAGTGGATATGATGAAATCTGAAACAATGAAGACTAAGGTGGAAATGTAATTGATACAATTTAATTTGGTGAGTTGTTAGGAGTTTATTTGGTGGAAATGTAATTGATACAATCACATTAGACAAATTATTACCTTATAAATAGTATCTAAATTTGAATCATAACCATTGATTGATTGCAAATAAAGATAATTTTCTGTACCTTATTCACACCTTGAAGAATTATTTATACTTTTGCTGTTTTTGGAAATAAAATATTTTTTGCTTTCAAATGCATTTATGGAGACAGAAAGATTTTGATTGTCACTACTGGTTGTAGTGCAATGTGTCGTGACTTCTGCAAACAATCATGTTTTTGCAAACAAGATTTACTTAATAATAAAAAATGATCATATTTTGTTTTGTTAAGCCCACAAAAAATTCTTATTTAGACTCTAAAATTTCATTCAAAATATTTCATATATTATAGTCACATATTATTAAGTAATAATATGTTTGAAAAGTTGGGTTAGAAATTGATGATGTCGCATTTGAATTTTGATTAGAAATCTGAATTTTTTTTATGTATACTTCATCAAATTTACATCCATGCTTCTACTATATAATTTCCACAATATGTAGATTATGTTGTCGGAAAATCTGGATGAAATATATTTATTAAACATTATTAAAAGTCTTATAAAAGAAATTAAACATGATTTTGATATTTTATATTCCATATTAGGAGGTTTTCATAAATATATATTGATTATACAATCTGATTTCTTTCATTTCTTTCATTAAAACAATAAATCAAGAATAAGAATAAGAAGGATAGATTTATACAAAGAGCATGTGACGTGTGACATGACATTCAATGTGACGTGCGACATGACATTATCATTTTGATATGACTTTCAAACACAATTTGGCTAAGATCCAGCTTGAGATTGTTGTGAGTTATGAAATAATTTATTTTTGTTGTATCGAAGAAATTACAAACTAGATTAGAAGGTAATTAAGTATGTAGTAAATTTTATTATTAAAGTATTGTTTCGGTATATACCAACTGTACATAAGAGACAAAAATAAGTTGTCCAAAACTCGATAATTGACATTTCGAAGATAAAATTACAATCCGAAAATATTTATTAAATATCTACTGAATTGTTTTAGGGCTTTGATTTATAATGCATGATTAATTAAGTTATACGAGCTACCTTCTACATTAAAAAAAAAAAATTGATAGTGATAAACCATGATTGATAGTAGTTGTGATCATTAATTATTAGGGCTATTATTTATAATGTATGTTATATGCAAGAATCGCATATAATTGCTTTTTTTTTGGTTAAATAATAAAGTTATATATGAACTCTAAATATGTTATTAGAAATCTAGTGAATTTGTATTAGCAAAAAAAAAGGAGCAAATATCCACCGACCATTTAATTTTTTGCATTTCATTAAAAATATACTTTTTTTTTTGTTTCGTAGTTTTCTACATGAAGTTTACAAAATGTATTACTTCTCTACTTTTTCACTAATACCGTTAGAGAATTTAGTAGAATATTAACAAAATGACTATCTTACCTCTGAATGTAAAAAGACTATTTATCGATTATTATTTTCGAACTTTTAGAATGTGTTGGTAGTTTGGATTTATGGAGCAAACTGTAAACTCTAAGTTCCCCATAACTGGTTTTATGTCGATGAGAACAAACTATAATATTCAAAGTTTTCCATTACTGGTTTTGTGATTAGTTTGAATGTTTTTTAGATAACTATGACTGTATCTATTGGTGATTTATTGTTGTTAAAGATTTATTATCATTGTCGAAGATATGTTATTTAGGATGGATTATATGAGCAGGGGTTCTTGATTATGTTGTAAATGAGCTATTAATTAGCTAGGGTGCTTATTTTGGTGATTTTATATCTTTAAATTAGCATGTTTGATGAGTTTGTATGATTAAATTTTGTAGTCGTTGACAAAGACTTGTTAATGGTCCCAACTACTACAAAATGAAATTTTTTTTAATCATTTAGTTAGAATTAAATAGTCATTTTACGTTTAGGGGTAATATAGTTATTTTGTCAATATTTTGTTAAATCCTCTAACGGTGTTAATGAAAAGGTAGAAAAATAATACACCTTGTAAACTTCAAGTGGATAGCTGCAAAAGAAAAAAAAAGTTTTACTTTTTTTTTTTATAAAGTGCAAGACATCAAGTGGTCACTGATATTTTTTCCCCAAAAAAATGAAATGATCTAGTGAATTGTTTTGTATGTTGCTTTAAAGCAACTCTTACCTACTTGAGATTCCAAAATGTAGAAAATTAACAAAAAAAATTAAGCACATTAAAAATATTTACCAAAGAATTTATTTTATAAAAAATTATGATAAAAATTAATATTCCATAAAAAATTAATTTGGGCTTTATCTACCACTCTATTTTTTACTAAAACGTTTAAAAAGGAAAATTTGAGTTCTCCAATGGAAGGAGGGATGGTACCTAATATTTGATTATATTGTTCCGCATGAATCGCTCAACATGTATAATTGCTGCAAGTTAACAAATTTTTTAGTCTCAGATGTGAGATATTTTAGAATACGTAATACTTCCAAATATTTGATTACATCGCTTGAGAGTGATACACGGAATGTGAGTATTGTTTTAAGTTTAAATTCTAATGCCAGAGATGATTCGATCACCGTGAGTTACGTTTGCTAGGCTGCAGCCACAGGCTCATTAAGGCTAATTATGTTTATTCTGCTGGTCTGAAATTGAATTGTGAATCTAAGGCATGAAGAAAAATTATGATTAGTGTATCATAATTTTAGTGTATCAACTACTTTTTTAAATTATGATCGCCGTGTCGTCAAGTACATCCACTAGTTAAGTTTGGTCTAACATTTAATTAATGATTTTAAACTTAACAAAAGTGTATGTGCACACAAAATAACATAAAAAATAACACAGCACATTTAAAAAAAAAAATATGCCTTCTGTACTGGATTTTGTGCTATTAGGATGTAATAATTGGGGAGTATTTATTTGCTTGGTTTTACCTATTTGTAATTAACAAGTGTGTACACACGTCAAGCCCTCTAATGCTGATTTCATATTTTCATTAGATAATTTAAATAATAAAATGAACATCCAAAGCCATTTAATTTGGAATAACAGATGGTCTTATGTTAAATAATATTAAATATGGTTTTCAAAACTATCTTTTTTTTAATTTATATAATTAGATATCAATTTCAATAATTTGCCATAAAGAAAAGGAAAAAAAAAGGAAATTGAGATTAATACACAGATCAGAGACTTCTTGCAGTTAAATTAATCAAATTTCGGGTTAATAAAACAGAAATAAGTAATTGAATAATTCTCTTATATACACTCTGTTATTTAAATTATTTACTACAAATGTTACACTCATTACAGTGAAAGAAAAGAAAATCAATTCAATTTTGATTCTCTTGTACAGATAAGCAAAGAGTCTCTAATTTTTAAAAGTCTTGTTACAATTTCTTTTGCATTGATTCTCTGCTCTGCTGATTCTACAGTGCACTCCATAGCCAAATTGAAGACAAACGACACACATTGTTCTTTGGCGGCAAAATGTTTGTCCTCCCGACTTAGTAGATTTGCATCGACAATTTCCATGACTGAAATGGGTAACAAATTACTAACCCAATACTTTAACGTCATTTCTCCAGCAAAAATTTTATTAGTAGGTTTCTTCTTTGTAAATGTTTCCATTAACATAATTCCAAAGCTGTAAACATCCCCATTTGTGGATACTCGTCCTTCTCTTCCATACTCTGTGGATTAATGCAATAGTTAACTTACTAAGATAAATAACAATAATAATTTACTCAAATGATTAATGAAAAACATGGGAAATGAATAACTTAGTAGAAAGTTTTAAAGGAATAGGAAATATTTAACATGGAACAAACCTGGTGCCATATAACCTATTGTGGCAAGTGTTTGTGTTTGACTCTTAGATTGATCTTCTCCGGTTAAGAGCTTTGCAATGCCAAAATCACTCAAATGGGCAACCATATTATCATCTAACAATACATTGCTAGGCTTTAAGTCACAATGAATTACAGGAGCTGAATAACCGAAGTGCAGATATTCCAAAGCTACTGCAATATCTATCATTATGTTCAATCTTTGAAAAATATCCAAAATGCAGTTGCTCGAATACAAACACTTTTCTAGACTTCCATGAGGCATGTATTCTAATACCAACGCTTTAAAATCATCATTTGAACAAGTACTGATGATTTTGATAAGGTTTCGATGGCGAATACTTTTCATCACCTCACATTCAACATCGAAACTCTTAAATACTCCTCCACATTGCAGGTGAAAAACCTTTACTGCAACCTCCATCCCATCTTGAATTCTTGCTTTGTAAACAGAGCCAAAACTTCCTCTACCAATTAGATTGTTTTCACTAAATCCGTCTGTTGCTTGAAAAAGCTCTAGATATGAAAACCTTCTCCAAGTTGCCACTGGTGGCATATTAGCATCATTTGGTAGTTGTTTTCCTCTCTTTCTATATCTAGAGATCAACAAAATGACTACTATCATAGACACAATACTCAATGGCAAGACAATCCCTAGGAGAAGAGCATTTTTTCTTGATGTATGGTGGATGCTAGTTTTACATGGTGGGACTTGTAGATTGGGTGAACCACATAATAATTTGTTTCCCTCAAATGATTTAGCCGAGAAGTTTCCAAAAGATCCTCCCTTGGGAATTTCACCTTCTAGATTGTTGAAAGAAAGATTTAGATCTTTGAGATATAAGAGTTTCTCTAAAGACACAGGAATAGGCCCAAAGAGATTATTATTGGACAGATCCAAATATTCCAAGCTTATCAAATCACCAATTGAATTAGGAATCGAGCCTTCCAATTTGTTATGTCCTAAGAGGAGATATTGTAAATATGCTAGGCCTCCAATTGTAGTTGGGATAGCTCCTGAAAAATTATTCATCGAAAAATCTATTCCTACCAAAACCTTCAAATTTCCAATCTCTAATGGTAGTGGCCCAGTCAAAAAATTTGAGGAAAAGTTGAGGTTCATGATGTACTCAAGGTTCCACAAAGTTGAGGGTATGACAGAAATTAATTCATTGGAACCTAACGAGAGTGTCCTTAGAGAAGTCAGATTACCAATGCATGTAGGAATTGATCTAGAGAGCTTATTGCCACCTAAGTGCAACTGATACAGTTCAGCCAAACTACAAACATCTTCCGGGATAGATCCTTCCAATTTATTATCTCGAAAACTCAAAAGTTGAAGCTTTTGTAATTTGCCGAGAGTAATCGGAATTGATCCATTCAATTTATTGCCTGAAAAACCAATCATTCTCAAGTTGGTTAAGTTGCTAATCTCTTCAGGAATAGCGCCACCAACGTTGCAATTGATCATGACAAATTTTTCCAAAGAATGTGAAAGATTACCCATAGATGTCCTTGGAAGAATGCCATTTAGTGGATTATATGATAACTCAAGAACTTTTAAATACTTGCTATTTGACAACGAGGATAGAAAGTTCAATTCTGGAGTTGAAGACGTCAAATAATTATTCTCTATATTAAACCGCCGAAGGTTTCCTAAGTTGCCAAATGTGTTGGGAATAAAACCGAAGAATGAGTTATCTCCCAAGGCTAGTGTAGAGAGCTTAGAAGCATTGAAGATGAAACTAGGAATTGTGCCACTAAAATTGTTACCCCACAAGTAAATCCCCTCAAGATTTGGAAGTTGGACATCTGCGCTTGATTGAAGACTTCCCGAGAGAGAATTATTTGAAACCGCAAATACTTTGAGTGTTGACAAATTGAAGATTGTAGCTGGGACAACACCAACTAATTTGTTATCAGAAAGCTCCAACCACTCCAAATCACGGAGATTACCGATTTCATGTGGTATCTCACCTGTATTTTATATTTTGAAAGAATAATTATATTTAAATTTATTTTAGATAATAGATAATAAATAAAAGCAAATACACTGTTGTAATAAAAAGTCATTTTATACACTACACTTTACAAGTAAACACGTAAGACAAACCACTCATGCATGAAGGGCTAAATCATGAATGCTTTAGTTATTATATACAAATTGTTACAAATTAATTGGGACGGTTAAGTATTAATAATAATGTACACTTTCTAGATGTTGCGAGAGAAATGTAGTAAATATTTTGATTAATATCTATAAAAATTAAGAAGGTAAAACAATTTGCAATTTTAGATTGCGTGGTTCAAACTAAATGATCAAATTCAGAGGTGAAAAGTAAAAGCCTAAGTCAGTGCTAAGAAGTATTGTCAAAGTAAATCAAGCCCGATCGAACTGAACTTTAATTACAGTAAGATAAAGTAAATCATATATACTGTACTCCTCTCTTTGACACCCAACAACTATCAACTCATGTCTGCAGACGATTACACTAATATAAAGTGAATTTAGTAAAATAGTTTCTTTTCAAAATTTTCCTTACTAAAATGGAGATTCTAAGTTCTCAACATTCTATTTAAGTTTTCCAATTGAAATGCTAAATACTAAATCTATTTATCACAAATCAACAATTTCAAATATTCGTACTAATCTTCACGATATTCTAAGAATGAGCATCATTGGTTAAAGTAAAATATCAATGGGTGATGACTATAAACTTTATTTAGATACAAATTCTGTCATAATCCGTACCTTCAAGTCTGTTATTGGAAAGAATTAACTCCTTAAGCTTAGTAAAGTTGCCAATTTCTTTTGGTATGGTGCCTGTTAAGAAATTATTTGTTAGTGACTGCATCTCCAATTATGTAATGAGAATTAGTGATTAAATGTAAAATATTTTAGGGTTCATTTTGGTGTTCTTCCCTAATAAATTAATTATCCGCTAAATACCCTTAAACTACTATAAATTTCAATTTATCCCTAATTAACATTAAGAAGTCGAAAAGTTTTTCATCAACATGCCCTCGTTAGTCCTTAACATATTATGTGCACTTCCAAGAAGTTATGAGAGAAATGTATTAAAATTATTTGGACTATAACAATATCTAAAAAAATTATGTCGGTAAAATATAAGTGTGGTATGGTGCTAGTAAACAATAGAACTAAATGGTGTCGTGAAATATAAAAGCCTAAGTCGGTGGATGCTACTATTGTAATGAAACGGTGAGCAATTGTTCCACACTTAGTCAAATCTTGAAGCATGAGCAGTAGAATTACTCATGTACAGCAAGATAAAGTAAATCATATATACCGTACTCCTCTCGTTAACACCCAACAACTATCAGCTCATGTCTGCAGTACAATTACACTAATAGAAAGTGAATTTAGTACAATAGTTTCTTTTCAAATTTTTCCTTACTAACATGGAGATTCTAAGTTCTCAACATTCTATTTAAGTTTTCCAATTGAAATGCTAAACACTAAATCTATTTATCACAAATCAACAATTGCAAATATCCGTACTAACCTTCACGATATTCTAAGAATAAGCATCATTGGCTAAAGTAAAATATCAAAGAGTGATAACTATAAACCATTTTTAGATAAAAAATTCTGTCATAATACGTACCTTTGAATCTGTTATTGTAAAGAGATAACTCCTTAAGATTAGTCAAGTTACCAATTTCTTTCGGTATGGTGCCTGTTAAGAAATTATTTTGTTAGGCGATGGAATCTCCAATTATTTAATGATAATTGGTAATTCCATGTAAAATATTTTACGGTTCATTTTGGTGTACTTCCTTAATAAATTAATTATCCTCAAAATACCTCTAAACTACTTTAAACTTCAATTTACCCCTAATTAACATTGAAAAGTTGAAAAGTTTTTCATCAATGCGCCCCCCATTTGTCCTTAACATATTGTGTACACTCCTGAAAAGTTATTAGAGAAATGTAATAAAATTATTTGTACTATAATAATATTTGTAAAAATTAAGTATGTAAAATCAATAATAGTAGAGTCACAACCAGTTTTCTACAAACTAGTATGTACAAACTGATATGGCATTATGAAAAGGTTGGTTGAAAAGTGATAGCAGTTATTTTTTAAATTATGCGAGCCCATGATAGTTTTATACAACCAATATCCTCTTATTACATTAATTTTTACACATTTATTTGTATAAGGTGGTTGTGCCTCTATCATTACTCATGTAAAATATATATGTAGTGTGGTGCTAGTAAGAAATAAAACTAAATTGAAGCAGAAGCAATAGATATACACATAGCAAGATATATAAGTAAATTATGTGTACTGTATTCCTCTAATCTTTAACTTATTTCAATAGCACCCAACAAACTGTCAAGTCTTTTCAAATAGATTAATTTTGAATTACCCTCTTTATGAAAAAACAATCTTCAAAATATCCCCAAATTATTATAAATTACCTCAGCTTAAAAAGATATATATATATATATATATATATATTCAACCCACCCTCATTTTTCCCTTATCTTTTTAACAAAAATGAGAGTAAACAAAGTTTACAATAGTTTGAGGGATATTACGAAGATTATCATCTCATGAGGGGATAGTATGAAATTTACCGTTTCCAGTAAAATAATTTCCTTTCAAATTTCTCCATCGGTAACATAGAGATTCCAAGTTCTCTACCTTTCCTTCAAGTTTTCCTATTGGAATGCTAAACGTTAAATTTGTTTTATGAGAAAATCAATAATTCTTATTATTCCTAATAACCTTCAAGATATTCTAAGATTAAACATCATTGGTTAAGAGAAAATATGACAAGTTATGACTGAAAATTTATTTCGATAAAAATTTTGTCATGGTACATATTTAAGAGTGTTGTTTGAAGATATAACCACTTAGGATTAGTAAAGTTGCCAATTTCTTTTGGTATAGTGTTTGTTAAGAAATTATTTGTTAGTGGTGGGGTTTTCAATTATTTAAAGATAATTATTGATTTCATATAAAATATTTTATGATGATGTCACACATGAATGTCATTTGGGAAGCATACCTCTCAAGTTATTGTTTGAGAAATCCAAATACAGTAGAGACGAAAGTTTGAAGATTGAGGAAGGAATGGTTCCAGTTAAGAAATTATTTTGTAGAGATAACGTCTCCAATTCTGCAAGGTTTCCTAGCTCGTGTGGAATTTCACCTGAAAATTATAATTAAAGTATGCTTAAACATTATTTCTAATTCATCACCCAGCTCTCAAGAAGAAAAAAAAATAAAAAGAATTATTGCCTAAAGAGAGTCATCAAAACAATTTACTCATAGAATTGAAGAATTATAGGCTAACAAGAATAAAAGTTAAACATTATTAATTGCGTTAGTTAATTAAACTCCAATTATTTAATGATAATTGGTAATTCCATGTAAAATATTTTACGATTCATTTTGGTGTACTTCCCTAATAAATTAATTATCCTCAAAATACCTCTAAACTACTTTAAACTTCAATTTACCACTAATTAACATTGAAAAGTTGAAAATGTTTTCATCAATGCGCCCCCATTTGTCCTTAACATATTGTGTACACTCCCGAGAAGTTATTAGAGACATGTAATAAAATTATTTGTACTATAATAATATTTGTAAAAATTAAGTATGTAAAATCAATAATAGTAGACTCACAACCAGTTTTCTATAAACTAGTATGTACAAACTGATATGGCATTATGAAGAGGCTGGTTGAAAAGTGATAGCAGTTATTTTTTCAATTATGCGAGCTCATGATAGTTTTATACAACCAATATCCTCTTGTTACATTAGTTTATACACATTTATTTGTATAAGGTGGTTGTGCCTCTATCATTACTCATGTAAAATATATATGTAGTGTGGTGCTAGTAAGAAATAAAACTAAATTGAAGCAGAAGCAATAGATGTACACATAGCAAGATATATAAGTAAATTATGTGTACTGTATTCCTCTAATCTTTAACTTATTTCAATAGCACCCAACAAACTATCAAGTCTTTTCAAATAGATTAATTTTGAATTACCCTCTTTATGAAAAAACAATCTTCAAAATATCCACAAATTATTATAAATTACCTCAGCTTAAAAAGATATATATATATATTCAACCCACCCTCATTTTTCCCTTATCTTTTTAACAAAAATGAGAGTAAACAAAGTTTACAATAGTTTGAGGGATATTACGAAGATTATCATCTCACGAGGGGGTAGTATGAAAATTACCCTTTCAAATTTGCCCTTTCCAGTAAGATAATTTCCTTTCAAATTTCTCCATCGGTAACATAGAGATTCTAAGTTCTCTACCTTTCCTTCAAGTTTTCCTATTGAAATGCTAAACGTTAAATTTTTTTTATGAGAAAATCAATAATTCTTATTATTCCTAATAACCTTTAAGATATTCTAAGATTAAACATCATTGGTTAAGAGAAAATATCACAAGTTATGACTGAAAATTTATTTCGATAAAAATTTTGTCATGGTACATATTTAAGAGTCTGTTGTTTGAAGATATAACCACTTAGGATTAGTAAAGTTGCCAATTTCTTTTGGTATAGTGTTTGTTAAGAAATTATTTGTTAGTGGTGGGGTTTTCAATTATTTAAAGATAATTAGTGATTTCATATAAAATATTTTATGATGATGTCACACATGAATGTCATTTGGGAAGTATACCTCTCAAGTTATTGTTTGAGAAATCCAAATACAGTAGAGACGAAAGTTTGAAGATTGAGGAAGGAATGGTTCCAGTTAAGGAATTATTTTGTAGAGATAACGTCTCCAATTCTGCAAGGTTTCCTAGCTCGTGTGGAATTTCACCTGAAAATTATAATTAAAGTATGCTTAAACATTATTTCTAATTGATCACCCAGCTCTCAAGAAGAAAAAAAAAATAAAAAGAATTATTGCCTAAAGAGAGTCATCAAAACAATTTACTCATAGAATTGAAGAATTATAGGCTAACAAGAATAAAAGTAAAACATTATTAATTGCATTAGTTAATTAAACTCTTTGATCATACCTTGGAATTTGTTATCTTGAAGAGATAACCTCAAAAGCTTGGTCAAGTTGCCAATTTCTTTTGGTATAGCTCCTGAGAAATTATTCAGTAACAAAAAAATTTTTTCGCAGCTGTAAACTTTAATTTACACCAATTAACTTTAAGAAGGGGAAAATTTTTCATCAACGTACCTCCTTTTGTCGTTAACATATTATATACAATTCCGAGAAGTTATGAGAGAAATATAATAAAATAATTTGGACTATAATAATATCTATAAAAGTTAAGCAGGTAAAATATATATGTGATGTGATGCTAGCTAGTGAGCAATAACACTAAATTGTGTGGCGAAACGTAAAAGCACAAGACAGTGGATGCTACTATTGTAATACATAGGCGTGTTAGTGTTCCATACTGTAATCAAAATCCAAGGCCGAAGCTGTAGAATCACACAGCAAAATTAAGTAAATCAGGCATCGTAGGACACACCGGCTTGTCAAATATGCCCTTTCTAGTAAAATAATTACTTTTTTAAATTCCTTCTTACTAACATGGGGATTCCAAGTTCTTTACATCTAATTCAAGTTTTCCAATTGAAATGCTAAACTCTAAATTTATTTATAAGAAAATCAACAATTTCTGATGTTTCCACTAACGTTCATGATATTTAAGAATAAGCATCATTTGTTATGGTAGAATATTGCAAGTGACGGCTAAAATTTTATTTTAATAAAATTTTTGTCATGATAGGTACCTAAGAACCTGTTGTAGTGAAGATATAACCACTTTAGATGAGAAACGTTGCCGATTTCTTTTGGTACGGTACCTGTTAAGAAATTATTTATTAGTAAATCATTATATGAAAGGGATATATAAGCAACTACTAATAAAATAATATATCACACACACTTACTATTGTTTGATGAGAAATAAAAAAAATTAAGATCACTTAATTAGTATAAGCAAGCAACAATAATAATAGCGATAAACAACAAAAGGTGTATAGTATGGCCTAGTCATACATATTTGTCCAACT